>NW_023604295.1:28060296-28432796 GCF_014898055.3 Talpa occidentalis
CATGGAATATTACTCAGCATTCAAAAAAGATAACACATGCCATTTGCAGCAACATGGATGCGCTGGAAGGGATCATGCTCAGCGAAATAAGCCAGAAAGAAAAAAGAAAAATACCGGATGGTCTCACTCATAGCAGGAATCTAGAAAACTTAAATAAGGGACCAGGAAAATGAATAACTATAAGAAAGTGAAAATCAAATCGACAAAAAACTATGAACCAGAGACACTCTATGGGGTTGGGGGAGGGGAAAGGGGATTGGGGCAAAAATAAGGGGTTGCAATTGTATGGGAATATACAAATAAAATTTATTTAAAAAAAAAAAAATAAAAAAAAATAAACTACTCAAGAACTTAAAATCCTACATGAGTTGTTTCTGGGCTTATAAAAAATTGAAACACCAAAAACACAGTACCAATAAAGGATTTTACTTAGTAAAACAATAAGAATGGCCTATTAGTACATTAAAGTGTACAACAAGAAACTGAAGAGAACATATTACAGTCTTCTCAAATTTTGGTGTTTTTTATTGCAAAATGAAATAATTACAGAAAGTTTTTATCTATTTCATTTGTTGCAGAATAGGAGCAACTTAATTTCTTTATCTTACTCATATAGCGACTACTTAGCTTAATTTCTTAAAAAATTTCTACAAGAAATCAGCTCATTAACATGTAAATCAAGATAGTTGAAAAAAATCTCATGATGCAGAGTGACTAGGAGATCTTAAGTATGACCCTCAAAATATCTCAGGCTATTAGAAAGGCAAACATTTGGCTTACCCAAGAATATTGCAGTTCCCTCCTCCTAGAGATTTTTTTTTTTAACAAAATTACTCCACTGTCTCATTATTGAGTTACTAAAGTATTCATAAATGCAAGTCAGCGACAGGGTAGATGATCTCCTAAAGTAGAAAAAATAAACTAAATGAAATTTAGTTCAATTATGTATTAAAATGTGCCTATTATGTAGAACTCAAAAACCAAATAAATTATGTATGGAACTCAGTTATGTTACTGCATTGATAATCTAAACCAAAATGTCTCAGAGAATCCACATGTAGAGAAATGTTAGTAAATAAAGTAAAAGAAGACAAGTTTGATGATTGACAGTAATTATATTTTAAAATTTATCCTAAGTTTTAAGAAAAGTTTGTTCCAATGGCAGTTATTTTTTAATTTTCCTACTATAATTTAATAACTTAAATCACTGACTACATAAATTTGAGTGTTTGAGATCACACCCCATTACACAAAATCAATATTCTGTAAGCCTTGAGAACAGGAATTTTCTATATACAGAATCTTCTACATAATAAAAATAATAAGTAATGAGGTCATTCTCAAATATTAAACTACATATTATCCAACCTCATTAAGACAGAAGCAGAAGGAATTTGGAGAAGAGTTTCTAGCAGAAATAATACACCTACAGAATCTTTCTTGGTCAAGGAATCAGGAGACATAGCATTTGAATTGTGTCATAACAGATCATTAAGCAAAGATGATGAGTAAGTGTGCTCTAAACAGAAGGAACACAATGGCTCTTTTTTTTTATATGACTTAATTTTATTTTTATATTCCCCATACAATTGCAACCCCCCCATTCTGACCCCAATCCCTCCCCTCCCGACCCTCACCCCCCAAAAAGTGTCTCTGGTTCATAGTTTTTTGTTGATTTTGATTTTCACTTTTCTTATAGTTATTCTTTTCCTGGTCCCTTATTTAAGTTTTCTAGATTCCTGCTGTGAGTGAGACCATCCGGTATTTTTCTTTTTCTTTCTGGCTTATTTCGCTGAGCATGATCCCTTCCAGCGCCATCCATGTTGCTGCAAATGGCATGTGTTTATCTTTTTTGAATGCTGAGTAATATTCCATGGTATATATGTACCACATCTTCTTGATCCAGTCATCTATTTTTGGGCATTTGGGCTGTTTCCAAAGCTTAGCTATTGTAAATAGTGCTGCTATAAACATAGGGGTGCAGGTGTTCTTTGGAATTGATGTTTCTGTGTCCTTTGGGTAAATACCTAGGAGTGGAATTGCTGGATCATATGGAAGCTCTATGTTTAGTAGGTCCAGAAATCTCCACACAGCTCTCCATAGTGGTTGGACCAGTTTGCACTCCCACCAACAGTGCAGAAGAGTTCCTTTTTCTCCACACCCTCGCCAACATTTGTTGTTGCTAGTTTTTTTAATATGTGCCATTCTCACTGGTGTAAGATGGTATCTCATGGTAGTTTTGATTTGCATTTCCCTTATGACAAGTGATGTTGAACATTTTTTCATATGCCTGTTGGCCATTTGCATTTCCTCTTCAGAGAAGTTTCTTTTTAGCTCTTCTGCCCATTTTTTGACGGGATTATTTTCTTTGTTGTTGTTGTTGAGTCTCATCAGCTCTTTGCAGATTTTTGTGATCAGTCCTTTATCATTAGTGTTGTGTGCAAAAATGTTCTCCCAGTTGGTGGGGTTTCTCTTTGTTTTTGTATTGTCTCTTTTGCTGTACAGAAGCTCTTTAATTTGATATAGTCCCAGCTGTTTATCTTTGCCTTCACTATCACTGCTTTGGGTGATGTGTCTGTAAAGATGTCTTTGATGTGCAAATCACGTAGGGAACACAATGGCTCTTAATGCAGGGAGGAGTTCTTCCTCCAAAGGAGATTTGACAATATATGGATATATTTATTGTTATCGAAACTAGGTGGGTGCTACTGGCATGTTGTGCTGCTAAATATCCGCCGTTGCTAAATATCGTACAATGCACTGGACAACCCCACAACAGGAATCACCTGAATTAAAATGCCAATAATGTCAAGGTTAAGAAAAACTATGATAGGGCCTCCCCTGGTGGCGCAGTGGTTGAGCGCTGGGCTGCAAAGCTGCCCACAGCCTCTGCAGCACTGGTTCGATCCCCAGCCACTGGCGAGGGTCCCACATGGCGCGTAGACCTCTCCTGCCATGCCCACTGCTCCTCTCAGCAGTGTATTTCATCAGTCTGCCTGTTCTGTTCCCCGCTCTGGCTCTGGTGCATTCTCTCACCCTCCCCGCACTTCTGACTGGACCCAGTGCTTGTAGAAATAAATAAATAAATCTTTAAAAAAGAAAAAGAAAAACTATGATAGAAAAAACAAAAGGGGTAAATTGATTAACATGTTTAAAGAATAATGATTTAATGATATGCTAATAATCTATTGGTTATCTATAAATTACCATAAATTTAGCCACTTAAAATAACACACAAATTTTGTATCTTGGGATTTCTATGGGTTTCTATGGGGACAGCTATCTAGGCCCTCTGCATAGAGCCTCTCAGGAAGCTGCAATCAAGGTTGGAAAGCACAGGGATTTCATCTGGAGGCTTGACTGAAAAAGAATCTGCTTTAAACCTCCCACAATGATTGGAGATTCTTAGTCTTGCAGATTCTCAGAGCTCCTCAGTTTCTTACTAACTGTAAATCAGAGACTGTCATCATTTTCTGGCCATGTAAGACTTCTCACAGGCAGCTCAGAACATGGCAGTTTGTGGCATCAATGTCTACAAAGGGATAAAGCATATCAAGAAGACTATCTATGGCACAACAATGGCAAGAAGAGGTACTCAATAAATAATTGTTGAATTAAAATGAAAGAAATATCAGATACTTGACTAATTAAGCATCCAATTTGAGAAATTGCTGAGTGAGTCTAAGTCACCATAGATGAAAATATATTTAGTATTTTGAGCTGAAGGCTTTTGATAAAATAAATTATAATTCAAAATAATAGTAAATTCAAAAGTAAATTCAAAATTCAATGAACTTTAGAAGATGACATAGTCAAGCCAAATCAATAGGATAATTAAAAAAAGGAATTCAATATCCATTCAAGTACTTCTATATGCTAAGTAATTTTTACACATTATTTAATAACCCCACTTCTTTCTCAAATGACACAAGTATTCAATAGCTCATTATTTTTTCATTATGGAGTCAGTTATTCCTCACTGTCATGAGGAAGGTAAAGAAAAACATGGTAATTCTAGCTAAGTAGTGATCTCTCTCTTTTAACACAGATGTACCGACGTGTACACCTCTGTATATACTTATATTTTACAAGTAATATTAAACAATAAGCATATCAAAATTAGCTGATTATTTTGCTATATTATCTGGGAAACCTGACCAATGTCCTTCAAGACAGTTCCTTCTTGAGGTAGGAATTCCTTTTTCATTTTATAAGCTCATGTTTACTCACTAAACTTGCAAATTAAAATGCCTTTGCTTCAAGGGCAGTGGAAGGGATCTTAAGTTTTTATTCATCAATGAAGGAGAAAATAGTGAAGTTAATATGGGCAGCTGAACCCTTCTTTCCAAAAAACCTTATGTGGACACCTTGTTGCTATGAGATTGAAAGAAACGCATCCACCTACCCTCCTCAATTTCTACAGCCCCTACCAGGCAAACGTCAGAGAGCTGCTAAAAATCATTGGTGAAGGCACACTAAACTGGAAGAGCAAAGGCCTAGGTCAGAGATTGTAAAAACACAAGCCCACAGGCCAAATCTGACCTGCAAGTGTGTTTTGTTTGATTCACACTGTTTTTCATTTTCTATTTATCAAAAGCATTTTAAAATCGAAAACTTTTTATAAAATTTCTGGATTTCCAGTTTTTATTTTAAAACTAGGTGATTTGGCTATACTGAACCCCATTCTAATAAGTAAATAATCAGCTAGATCTCTGTGGCAGTGAAAGGTGATCCCTTTTATGCTATAATTTATAATCCAAAATGGTTTACCACATGTCCCTTGTAGTAGCTTGCCGTTTTGTAACCATTCACCAAACTTCTAATACAAGTAATTATATCAATGTATTCACCTCAGGCAGGTCATTGCATCTCTTTGGGGTTCAGTATTTTCACTAAACATTGGAAAAGAGGGCCTAGGACATGTGGCGTCCACATCTCTAAAGGTCCTTCTTGTCCTATTTTTTATTCTAAAATTTAAAATACTCTCTTGTTAGAAATGCACTGCCTGGGCCACCCCGGTGGCGCAGCGGTTGAGCGCTGGGTTGCGAAGCTGCCCATGGCACCAGTTCGATCCCTAGCTGCTCCCCAGTCACAGGAGGAGGGTCCCGCATGGCGCGCAGACCTCTCCTGCTGCCCACTGCTCCCCTCAGCAGTGTACTTCGGTCCTTCTGCCTGCTCTGCTCCCCGCTCTGGCTCTGGTGAATTCTCTCACCCTCCCGCGCTTCTGACTGTACCCAGTGCTTGTATAAATAAATAAATCTTAAAAAAAAAAAAAGAAATGAACTGCCTGCTTTAATTTCTCTTATCAATGAAATCTTATCCAATCATTAAACTAAATTAAAAATAGTCAGCTTTATTAGTGCATTTAATCACAAAAAGAGAATTCACAAGTTTGGGAGAAGTACAAAGAGATATACTTCAATCTTAAAGCCCTTGGAAGGGATTATCTTGCATCAGAATTGATTTGGAAAATTTTGACTAAATGAGCAGCCTCTCTGAACACCTGGGAACCATTGACTTCAATTAGATTACAGCTGGTATTGTCCATTGTCTATTTAAAACCTAACAAAGAAAAATGTGGGGACATAGTCATTCTTTTCAGTTAAATCTTCCACAAACTGATTTAGGAAATGATTTTACTAAGGGGTACCCAAAATTTCATTGCCATAATTACACTATCTTATTTAATTTGGATTTTTTTCAATCTATTATTTCAAAAAATGGAGTCATTAAAACGTATTGAGTAATTTTCTTGTTATTATCTGTCACTTCAGATCATGTTCTCAAAAGTGTATTATATATTTACTACCTCAAAACAGAACAAACATCTATAACCACTGTCTTCTGAGATCATTAAGAAAACAAAGTAATATTTACCAGGAAACAAAATAATGAATAAACAAACTGATAATTGTATTAATTATTCTATCTTCTCTTGTCCTTACAGAGGTCCCTTTCATTTCTCCAAGTTAGAAGGCTTTTTTTTTTTTTTAATATTAAATTTTATTTTTATATTCCCCCATACAATTGCAAACGCCCCATTCTGACCCAATCCTTCCCCTCCCACCCCCCCCGCCCCCCAAAAAGTGTCTCTGGTTCATAGTTTTTTGTTGATTTTGATTTTCACTTTCTTATATTCATTTTCCTGGTCCCTTATTTAAGTTTTCTAGATTCCTGCTATGAGTGAGACCATCCGGTATTTTTCTTTTCTTTTTGGCTTATTTCGCTGAGCATGATCCTTCAGCGCCATCCATGTTGCTGCAAATTGCATGTGTTTATCTTTTTGAATGCTGAGTAATATTCCATGGTATATATGTACCACATCTTCTTGATCCAGTATCTATTTTTGGGCATTTGGGCTGTTTCCAAAGCTTAGCTACTGTAAACAGTGCTGCTATAAACATAGGAGTGCAGGTGTTCTTTGGAATTGATGTTTCTGTGTCCTTTGGGTAAATACCTAGGAGTGGAATTGCTGGATCATATGGAAGCTCTATGTTTAGTAGGTCAGAAATCTCCACACAGCTCTCCATAGTGGTTGGACAGTTTGCACTCCACCAACAGTGCAGAAGAGTTCCTTTTTCTCCACACCTCGCCAACATTTGTTGTTGCTAGTTTTTTAATATGTGCCATTCTCACTGGTGTGAGATGGTATCTCATGGTAGTTTTGATTTGCATTTCCCTGATTACAAGTGATGTTGAACATTTTTTCATATGTCTGTTGGCCATTTGCATTTCCTCTTCAGAGAAGTTTCTTTTTAGCTCTTCTGCCCATTTTTTGACTGGATTATTTTCTTTGTTGTTGCTGAGTCTCATCAGCTCTTTGCAGATTTTTGTGATCAGTCCTTTATCATTAGTGTTGGGTGCAAAAATGTTCTCCCAGTTGGTGGGGTTTCTCTTTGTTTTTGTTATTGTCTCTTTTGCTGTGCAGAAGCTCTTTAATTTGATGTAGTCCAGCTGTTTATCTTTCTCTTCACTATCACTGCTTTGGGTGATGTGTCTGTAAAGATGTCTTTGATGTGCAAATCCCGTAGTGTTTCGCCTATATTTCCTTCTATGTATTTTATGGTTTCAGGTCTTATGTCTAGTTCTTTAATCCATTTTGAGTTGATTTTTGTGTATGGTGTGAGGTAGTGGTCAAGCTTCATTCTTTTGCATGTAGCGACCCAGTTTTCCCAGCACCATTTATTGAACAAACTTTCTTTGCTCCAATGCATAGTCTGCTCCTTTGTCAAAGATTAGTTGACCATAAATCTGTGGGTTTATTTCTGGATTTTCTATTCGATTCCATTGGTCTGTATGTCTGTTCTTGTTCCAATACCATGCAGTTTTGATGATTATGGCTTTGTAGTATAGTTTGAAGTCTGGGAGTGTGATGCCTCCATTTCCTTCTTTTTTTTTCAGTAGAGCTTTGGCTATTCGGGGTTTTGGTGATTCCATATGAATTTCATCAATAATTGTTCTATTTCTTTGAAGAATGCCATTGAGATTTTGATTGGAATAGCATTGAATCTGTATATTGCTTTTGGTAGGATGGCCATTTTAATAATGTTTATTCTTCCAATCCATGAGCAGGGGATGTCTTTCCATTTCTTTGTGTCTTCTTCTATTTCTTTTAACAGTGTTTTATAGTTTTCTTTGTATAGGTCCTTTACCTCTTTTGTTAGATTTATTCCCAAATATTTGATTTTTGTTTCGATAATAAAAGGGGTGGTTTTTTGATTTCTTCTTCTTCAGATTTATTGTTTGTGTATAGGAAGGCTACTGACTTTTGCGTGTTGATTTTGTATCCTGCCACTTTACTGAATTGATTGATGAGTTGAATTAGTTTTTCTGTGGAGATTTTGGGTTCTCTATGTATATACATTATATTCATCTGCAAATAGTGATAGTTTGACTTCTTCTTTTCCTATTTGGATTCCTTGGATGTCTTTCTCTTGTCTTATTGCTCTGGCTAGGACTTCCAGTATTATATTGAAAAGCAGTGGTGAGAGTGGACATCCTTGTCTTGTTCCAGATCTTAATGGAATTGCTTTCAGCTTTTCACCATTGAGAATGATACTGGCTGTTGGCTTGTCATAGATGGCCTTTATGATGTTGAGGTATGTTCCTTGTATCCCAGAATTTCAAGGGCTTTTATCATGAATGGGTGTTGCACTTGTCGAAAGCTTTCCTCAGCATCTATTGATATATCATATGGTTTTTATATTTCTTTTTGTTGATGTGTTGGATAACGTTGATTGATTTTCGGATGTTAAACCATCCTTGTGCCCCTGGAATGAATCCAACTTGGTCGTGGTGTGAATTATCTTATGGATACATTGTTGGATTCTGATAGCTAAAATTTTATTGAGGATTTTTGCATCAGTGTTCATTAGGGAGATTGGCCTATAGTTTTCCTTTTTTGTGTTGTCCTTATTCGGTTTTGGTATTAGTGTAATATTGGCTTCATAGAACGTGTTTGGTATTGTCCCTTCCTTCTCAATTTTTTGGAAGAGTTTGTGAAGGATAGGCACTAATTCGTTCTGAATGTTTGGTAGAATTCATTTGTAAATCCATCAGGTCCTGGGCTTTTGTTTTTGGGGAGGTTTTTAATTACCATTTCAATTTCGCTGCTTGTAATTGGTCTGTTTAGGTGTTCTATTTCTTCTTTATCTAGCTTTGGGTGATTGTAGAGTTGTAGGAATTTGTCCATCTCCTCTAGATTGTTGAACTTGTTTCATATAACTGTTCATAGTAGTTACTGATTATTCTTTGATTTCTGCTGTGTCCGTTGTGATTTCTCCTCTTTCATTTTATGATTCTGTGTATTTGCTTTTCTCCCTTTTTCCTTTGTGAGCCTGGCTAGGGGTTTGTCTATATTTTATTTATTTTTTTCAAAGAACCAGCTTCTTGGTTTCATTGATCTTTTGGATTGTTTTTTTAGTTTCAATTTCATTTATTTTGCTTTGTTTTTATTATTTCTTTCTTCTACTGGTTCTGGGGTTTTTTGTTGTTCTCTTTTCTAGATCTTTGAGCTTCGAGATTAGGTTGTTTCTTTGAGTTCTTCTGTTTTTTTGATGTGAGCTTCTATTGCTATATATTTTCCTCTTATTACTGCTTTTGCTGCATCCCATACATTTAGGATATTGGTGTCCTCCTTGTCATTCAATTCAAAGAATTTTTTAATTTCTTCTTTGATCTCCTCGTTAGTCCAGTGGTCTTCCAGTAATGTGGCTTTTAATCTCTGCCATGAGGTAGGATAGTTCCTTGCCTTCTTTTTATGATTTATTTTCTCTAGTTGATGCCTTCGTGGTCAGAAAAGATGGTTGGTATGATTTCAATCTTGGCTGTCTGTTGATGTTTGTCTTGTTCTGCCCCAGTATGTGATCTCTGGAGAATGATCCGTGTGCGCTTGAGAAAAATGTGTACTCCGTTTTTTTTTGGGTTTAGTGTTTCTATAGATGTCTGTTAAGCCCAAATGCTCTAGGTCCTTATTTAGAGCTTTAGTTTCTTTACTTATTTTTTGTCTTGTTGATCTATCCATTGTTGATAGTAGTGTGTGTTGAAGTCTCCACTACATATGTGTTTTCTCTGATGTGTGTTTTCAGAGAGGACAACAGTTGTCTGATATATTTTGGTGCTCTTTCGTTTGTTGTGAGTATATATGTAATGAGTGTTATTTCTTCTTGAAGTATTGTCTCCCCTTAATCATAATGTAGTGACCATTGGGGTCTCTTTTTATTTTTTGAGTTTGAAGTCTGTTTTATCTGATATAAGTATAGCTGTTCCTGCTTTCTTTTTTGGCCCATTTGCTTGTAGGATTGTTTTCCATCCTTTGACTTTGAGCCTATTTTATCTTTTGTAGCTAAATGTGTTTCCTGGAGACAGCAAAAGGTTGGGTTTTGTTTCTTAATCCAGGCTGCAACTCTGTGTCTTTTTTATTGAAGAGTTTAGTCCATTTACATTTAGTTAATATTGATATGTTAGCATCTGTATTTGCCATTATGTTTGTCTTTCCTTGATTTTATTTATTTATTCTTTTAATAACTTTTTTTTTTTTGGTCTTCTTTCGTTGTTATTCGTCCCTCTGAGGTTCTGGCTTTAGGATTCCTTGTAGTTTTTTGGAGTGGGGGTTTAGTCGCAATGAAATTCCGGAGAGTTTCTCTTTGTCTGGGAAGGTCCATATTCTTTCTTCATGGAGGAAAGAGAGCTTTGCGGGATAGAGTATTCTTGGTTGGCATCTGTTTTCTTGGAGTCTGTTGACTATGTCCTCCACTCTCTCCTTGCCCGTAATGTTTCTTCAGAGAAGTCTGATGTCAGCCTGATTGGTTTTCCTTTGAATGTTATCTGTTTCTTCCCTCTTGTCAGCTTCATTATTTTTTCCTTGTCCTGGATTCTTGGGAGCTTTACTATTATGTGTCTTGCTGTGTTTTTCCTTTCGTCGTGGAAGTTTGGTGTTCTTCTTGCTTCTTGTATATCAATTTTCAGCTCCTTCTTCTCATTTGGGAAGTTCTCTTCAATTATATCCATGAATATTTTCTCTGTTCCTACATCTCTCTCCTCTCCTTCTGGAATTCCTATAACTCTTATATTTCCTTTCCTCATGGAGTCAGATAGTTCCGAAGTCTTTCTTCATTCTTTTTCCTTCGTACTTCTCTTTCCTTTTCTGTTTTGGTTCTTTTTATTTCTGTGTCTTCAAGATTACTTATTCGTTCTTCCATTTCATCTATTCTGCTTTCATTGCTTTTCCCAGAGTTCTTTAGTTCCTCCATTAATTCTTTGATCTCCTGCATTTCTCTTACTTCCCTCTTTAGGGACTCAATTTCCTTCTTCTGATCTATCACTTTTTAATCATGGCAATTTTAAATTCTCTTTCTGGAAGGCTCAGAAGTTCTTCCAAGTTGCTGTCGTTGCAATCTGGGGAGTGGTTTTCTTTTTGTGGTGTGCTTCTTTCCTGAGGAGTTTTTAGGTTGCGTGTGGTTCTTCTACTCCTACTGTCTGTTTTCTAATTTGTCGTATGCGTTGGGACACTGTGTTGCTCGGACTGACTGACATCTTGGGTGAACTTCTCCGCTCCCCTCTGGCTCTTCCAGGAGCCATCTCTGTCTTCTGGGGGAGCTTTCTGCTGGTTTTAGGCAGTTTTTACTGAAGAAATGTCCCTGTTCTCAAATGGCGAAGCGGGATGCAGTCCCTGCGCCTCCGGTTTCAGGCACACTCTTCTGCGCACCGGTCTGCCCCGGACGTGGGTGCCTGCTCCCTCTGTGGGCTCAGACTGCTGGTCGGAAGGGGCCTGGCGTGGAATAACTTCCCGGCTGGCCACTGGGTCCTCCAGAAACCTTCTGCCCTTTTCAAGCAGTCTTAAGAAATGTCCTGTTTTATAGGGTGTTAGTGACTTTTTTTTTTCCTGGTCGCTAGGTGGCGCCAGAGATCTCTCCTATTGTCCTTGGGGGGCTGTTTTTCGCCTCCCTCCACCCCGTGGGACAGAGAACAGAGCGGGAATGTTAGGGTACACCTCAACAGCTTTGGGGTGCTGTGTCTGCCTTGTGCCCCACCGTCGTGGAGAAACCACGCCCCGAATTTTCGTGCCCCGGATCTCAGTTCAAAGCCCTCAGTTCCAGGACGCGGGCTGTAGCCCAGTTCAGTGGCGCGGGAATGGCGCCTTTTGCACAGCTCCCGTGCCTGGGCGCCTGGTTCCTGCTCACTCAGGGAGGGACCTTCACCTCAGTGAGGACCTCCGCGCGTCTCCCCGCAAGCCTAGGTCGTCTCCCCGCAATCCTAGGTCGCAGGCGCGGGGACCTGGGCAGCCGCGATCCAGGTCTGCACTTGCTTTTCAAGCGCGCCGAGCGCGCCGCTATCCGCGCAAGCTTACCGGCAGCCCGGGCTGTGTGCGCGTCTCCCGGGGTCTTTGTTCTTCTCTAATGGCGCCCGGAGCCGTTCGCTCGCTGCCGCGGGAATCCTGCAGGGTTCGCCTCAGCTCCTGTTCACGGGGTGTGGTGGCTGCAATAGTTCCTTTCCATTCACGGTCCCGCTTGCTACGTCGTTTGTTCTTGTTGGTTGTTTTGGTTTGTTGTTTCCTCCTCTCTCGGTCGGAGAGTGCCGCCTCTGTGGCGGGGGAGGGGAGCAGGGTTCTGCGCTTCCCTCCCTTCTAGTCCTCTTTTATGGCCACTTTCTTCTTCGGGCAGTTCGCTGGCGTCACCCGTTTATCTTCCGTGTCCCAGTTCTCACTGGGACCTGCCGCTTTTCCTCCCTATTCACTTTTTTTAATGGGAGATCTTACTCGCAGCGTCTCCTCGCCGCCATGTTGCTCCGCCCCTCTCCAAGTTAGAAGGCTTTTTAAGGGCTTGTCACTCAAAGTGTAGTTTATGATCAGAAGTACCAGTATTTCCTGGGAACCTGTTAGAAAAAGAGAACCTCAGGCTGCTCCCCAGATCTGCTTCATTACAACATTACACAGATTAGTAAGATTCCCCCCCAGGTGATCTATATGCAAATTACAATTTGGGAAGTACAATGGGAAAATAATGGTAGGTCAGCATTCTCATTTTGATTCTGCCTTTTATTAATCACATTTGGTTTCACCTCAGTTTCTTCATTTGCAAAATGAGACAAAATATTAATTACCTCAAGGGATATTCTGTGATTTTATTTCCCTATTACATCTAAAGATCCTGGCAAAGAGTCAGTGCTTCAATAAACATTTGTCAAATCTAGCAACTGAAAAATGAGGTAGAATGACTTAACCCCTGTAAAAATTTTTGCTCCACTTTGAAGTTAAAACTCAAATGTATTTGAGGTTCCCTGCTTTGCTCCCAAGGGGAACCTCTTAAATTGCCCAAAGGGACACTACACTGAGAGAGTCCTATGGCTCAGGGTAATACTGAAGCATCACTTGCACCTCAAAGACCAACAGACAGCACTAAAAGTGACACAAAGGAGGTTTGAGTTTCACTGGATAGAAGATGGGTAGGGAGAAATTCCTGCAGGCTATGGACCAGGTTGGGTGACAGAGACATGGAATTTCCAGTTCAGCCAGAAGTCCTGAGGCAGGGAGCATGGAAAGAGTGTGGAGGCGCACACCCAAAACCATATGGAGAAGCAGAGTTGTTCACCCATACCAGTAGCGCAGAAAGGAAGACAACAGAAGAGTTCCAGACTACACTCCTGCTCCCCAACTCCTTGAGACTGGTACTGACCTCATGAAGGGCACTCAGCAAGCAGAATACAGAGTCTCAGATCTGGGATCCCAGAGAGGAGGGATACTGGTGGTATCCCAAACATGTGTGATAAACCCAGGTGTATTATGAAAGTGGTATGTGCATGTATGTGTGTATAAATCTCAACATCCTAAAATGAGAGGTTACAGTCAACCATCTGTAAGGGCTCTTTCAGTTCTCATCTTCAGTAATTCTTAAATCATCAGCTATACATGTTAAGCAAATAAACAAAAAACTTCATAAATGACTATTCAAAGTTTGACACTTCACCTATTGCAGTGTTTACCTAGTGAACGCATAGTAGATTTAGTAGGTAATTGGATAATAGATGACAATTTCTTTTTATAATAGAAGAGACTGTGGTAAGTTACCACCTATCACTACATCCAAACAAATCAAACTAGTAATAACTAAAAAAACAAAAACCCCACAGATTTAATGCATATCTTATGCATTCAATAGTATAGAATCTGAGAAGATAGAATGATTTTATCATGTCTCTCTTGAAAAGCTTTTTGATGGCTCTAAACATTTCAAATTAAGTTCCAAATGTGTTTTATGCAGAATCTTTAATGGGTATCATTGATTATATTTGACACCCAGTTGAAATAAAATGATTTAGTAGCTAATCTCTAAGGCCAAGATAGGTTTTAAATCTCACATAAATATGGTTGGGGAGGAAGATATATCTTCATGAATTCTTTAATATTTCAAGAAATGCAAAATATTAGGTTTGTAAAATAACCATAAATTTGCTTAAGATTAATTTCTAGAGATAAATAGAATTACTGGCCATTTTATTTATTATAGTACAATAAGAGACTACATTTAACCCTGACTTACTCTTCAAACCTGTCATTGTGAATTACTGTCTACCAAATACTTTCTTGTTACAAATGAGGAAAGGATGTCCTAGTGAGGTGGATGTTTTTCAAAAGTTCACTCAATAGACAAGGAAATTCTATGGGGACTCAATCTGAGGGGGGGGCAGCAAATATTGTCTTAAAAAATTTAAAAAATGATAAATGTTAAAATAAATTTTAAAAAAGTTCACTCAATAGAGTGAGACTTAAGATTGGTATTTAATTCTATTCCACACATTGCCATCCACTTCTAATTGTTTTTCTTTAACTTAAGTATAACTGAAGTACAATAAACTACCTAAATATATAATTTGATTGATTTTGACATATGTATATACCAAAAAAATCATTACCACAATCAAAATGACACTTCCCATTATCACAAAGTTCCCTCAAGTTCATTTGTTTTCCATCACCCCTTCCAACCTAACCCTCATGTTACCTACAAATTGTTTTCAGTCACTAAAGATTCGTTTGCATCTTCTAGAATTCTGTATAAATGAAATCACATAATGTATGTATTCTTCTTGGACTGAATTCTCACTCAACATACTAATTTTGAGATTAATCTACATTATTGGGTATATCGATGTCCATTCTCTTTTTATTGCTGCATGGTATTGCACTGTGTGAATATAACACACATTTATGCATTTACTCATTGATGAGCATTTAGTTTATTTCATGTATGAGGCTACTACAAATAAATGTGCTGTAAACATTCACACACAAGTTTTTGTACAAACATATATTCTTCTTGTAGGTTAATATCTAAGGGTAGCATAGCTAGGCCATACTGTAGGTATATGTTTAACTTGAAAAATATGTGATAATCTTCCAAAGCAGTTGAACTATTTCACATTCTCACCAGCATGAGATTCTAGTTGCTTCATAAACTTGCTAACATTTGGTATTGGGAAATATGCTGTTTATTTCAACCACTTCAAGAACATGCCATCCTATATTTTTATCACTACATTATTTTAACCCTTTGAATTTTTTGTAACACAACTTTTGCTAATCTGCAAACTGTGGGAAAAGATATCCCATGTAATTAGGATAAAGGTGTTCTTTTCATAAGCTATTTTTATCACAATGGAAAATATTTTCATATCTGTACTTAATCAACAATTATAAATTGACTTAAACATTCTTAGCTTTTAAAAAAATACAGTTAAAGTCTATTTTTCTTTAATGTTTAAGATTCTCCTTTCCTAAAAACAGTACAGAAAACAGTCAAGAGGTTGAAAATGCAACCACTGAAAGACAAGGACAGATAATATGAAAACATAAAATCATTCAAGAGATAAAACAAGGAGATAGTTCCTGAACATCAAATTGGCAATGTTTTTTGAAATTATAACATCTCCAGTTGACAAGAGTGGGTGAGGTAAAAATAGCCATTCTTATTTATTACTCATGAAACACACGTTTTAGAAAACAACTTGGCATTTTTTAATGAACACCTTATAGTGCTCTTATCATTTGGCACAGTAATATCACTTGTAGAAACTTTAAAACACCAAAAAAAAAATTAATCAGTAATCAGAGCTATGGACAAGTATTTATCATCAAGGATTTCAGTGTTATTTATAATGGTAGGAAACTGGAAATAATCAAATTGCCCAAAAGTAGAGAAATGGATAAATTATGGCTCATGCATGTGAAATTTTGCTATCAATAAAAATGACAGATCTAAAGATTATTTAGCCAAACAACTAAGAGATACTCATAATGTTCAAAGAATGAGACAATAAGATTATCGAAGTTGGGGCCTCCCTGGTGGCACAAGGGTTAAGATGCTACCTATGAAACTATCCGCAGCAACTGCAGCACAAGGGAGCAACCCACATGGCGCAGCAGACCTCTCCTGACTTGCCCCGCTGCTCCCCTCAGCAGTGTACTTTGGTCAATCTGCATGTTCTGTTTCCCACTCTGTCTCTGGTGAATCCTCTCACCACCCCACTCCACACACACCTCTGGCCTATAACCCAGCTCTTGTACGCATAAATAAATAAGTCTTTAAAAAAAAAATCATTGAAGTTTTATAAAGGAAAACAATGTAAGCTACAGTGCAAGAAAGAAGAATACCAAAAGATTAATAGTGGTACTTCTCCTTAAAGGTTTTGCACTTGAGCTAATAGTTGAATTGGTAGATGTGTTACTTACATCTATTCAGCAATATTCATGTAATCTATGATGTACAATATATTGAAGCACAGAGATTTGATCGACTAAATCTCTGTGTGAGAAATAGCCTTTGAACTGACTATGGAAAAATAAGTAGTTTTCCAACTGGAGAACTTGTAAAAAGGCATTCTTGATATGTGCAAAGTCATTGAGTAATTTGTATCCTTAGTATGTAATTTAAGGATAAATATTCAATTGTTGAAATCACTAATGAATGGATTACAAAGAAACATAACTTATTTCTCTGACCTCTTTGTATCCTATATTTCAGTCATGTCTACTCTTACAATATAATGATAAATTATAATTGTCCAAATTAACTAACTCTACATCATTTACATTTTGGGACATTACTTACTAAAATCATCCTGGAATTCTTTAGTTTCATCTAATTGATCAGTAATTTATTAAATAGTAATATAAGATGAGCTAATTCTGAAAGATCCTCCAGAGAGAATCAGCCACCACTCCTTAAGGGTACTAACTCTTTTTCTTGCCTTATGTATTAAGAAACAGCTGGCATTTGGACAAAGAGTTCTTTACTCACCAACAATAAATCAAAACAATGACAGTAATTGATTTTGGACACATTCTCTTTTTAAAAAAACTACAAGGGATCTTTGATACAATTTAGATTTATCTTTAAAAGATTTGCTTGCTGTTGTCTTCTTAAAAACAACAAAGTGATAGTTTGGCAACATCCATGACAAAATTGATATTAAAAAATCTGTACAGTTCTTAATTCCTGAGTCACTGCTTAACTTTTGAACATCCATAAAGACTGGAGTCTATCATCCTTTGTCAGCAAATTAAGAGAGGGGAGTTTTGGATGGGCATTTGGTAATGTTTCTCTAATCTAATGATTCTAATGATATTCAACAAGAAAAATGCCTGCTGAAGGGATAAACAGAAGGACAGATTCCAAAACAAGGCAAGATTTAAATCATGGATGGAAATTAAACTTCAAATAGATGCTTATTTTTTATTAAAATAGTTATCTGAAAACTTTTTCTAACCATTTTACTTACTAAATACTCTAAAATAATTTCTATACTGAGACAAACAGAATATTTTAAATAAGGCATAAGCCACCCACAGGGTGTTAAGTCTAACAGGAGATCCCACATAAAGCCAGATTCAGAGGTTAGCTCTATGAGGATGAGGCATTTGTGTTAGTGTTCGGGTTAGTTCTCATACAAAAGAATGCCCTTTAATTGTGTAAAGTACTTTTGATTATGAAATGAAAAAGTCTGTACAAAAGAGGAAATCGTCTTAATGATTTAACGACACATTCATGCCAAGGAAAGACCAAATGGCATCACTCTATGTTGTGGGAATGGAGGTTTCTTTCACAGAAGAAAAGAATGTAGGGAAAAATGAGTGATCGCATGTTATTTGGATCTTCTCAGTAACATATCAATAACACAAGGTGTATGCTACTTAAACATTCTTAGCTTTTTAAAAAATAAATTTTAAGCCTATTTTTATTTAATGTTTAAGATTCTCTTTTCCTAAAAAGAGTTCAGAAAATAGTCAAGTGGTTGAAAATGCAATCACTGAAAGACAAGGATAGATAATATGAAAACATAAAATCATGTGATTACATTGGAGGGAAAAAGAACTGTCATGTTAAATCAATATTTAAATTGTATTATTTTGCACTTGTGCTTGTATTTTATTTGCAGTTTTATTTTACTGCCATATAAGTACTGGTATCTAAACAGTTTACACCTAGTTTTGTTTGTGCATATTTTACGGTTATTTTTAATAATCTTTTTCTGTCAGAAAATAGAATATAAAACATAATCTACCTATATACAATACAGAATGTAGCTTTGATAGGGACTAGCTTATCTTCTGACTTCTTGTGTAGGTCCTCCAATGTAGATCTGCCCCTCTGACCAGAGTATGCCAGTAACTGTTTCCCACAGCACTTACAGTAGCCAGTTACAAGTTTTGAAAATAGCACTCTACTTTATACATTAGTTTCTGTGAACCTGGTTAAGATAATACTGCCCTGAGGCAGGAATCTACCATAGATGGGTTTGGTTTAACTATCTGAAATTGCCAGTCTTGGTTCAAGACAGCCAAATATCAGCATTTTCTTACCATGCAGGCTAATATATACTCAAGTTCCTTTTCTTTCAAGGAACAGAGCCTGACCTAAACCAGTATGAATACATCAAAATAGAGACCTCTTGGCTGGCAACTACACATCCCTGGTGCTATCCTCATTTTGATCAGTGGTACCCAGTCAAATTATAATCTAAAACAGAATTAAAATAATTAAAATAATTAACAGAAATTATTCAACATATGTTCATACCCAGAAAGAATCCAAAATTAGATAATAAAAGTGGAACATTCTTAGGCAAGTTCTTGGCCATTGATCAGGAAGACCCTTTTTTTTTTTCAATTGGCCAGGAATTATCAATCAATTTTTGCATAAAGCAGTACAGGAAAAATTCATAACATGAAACAGACACCAGTCTGTTTTTCAATAGTTTTTCAATAGGGTTTTTCAATAGAGTTCTTTTTATTTTTCTATGTAAGACAGTAGTAAGAAATAGTTAAATGTTATCTATACTGTTGGTCCCTTCCTTTTGTTATTTCAGCTTTCCCAACAATAAAAACCCCCACTCATATCTATTTCTAGGACAGGAGGACGAAAAAGGGTTTTTCCACTGTACTTTTTTCCTTGAAGCTGAGGTGATCTGTTCATACCAATCACGCCTGTTAGTGACAAAATTTAAGTGTAAATGTTTTGGTCTCATTCAAGACATTGAAATGTGCACTCCACTTTCCTCCAATAGAAAAAATGTCAAAATAGAAAGTATGACAAAATCTTTATGATTACAGGTCAAGATATGAAAAACCTGAGTTTCTTGCTCCCTCCTATGTTTCATGTTTGTAATTTATCTGTTGGAAAGAAACACTCCAAATGTTGTGTATAGTAGTTTCATATCCATTTTTTTCCCTGATAAAGGAAGAATTAGCCCTTGATAAATATCCAATGGAGCCTGGCCTCAGAAACATATTTCATGACTTACCTGGTATGATGCAAAAGGACTGCAGTTTAAAAAGAGAATGCACATTCATGGGAGAAAAATTGTGATATGTTGTATCTATGAAAAAGAGCTGAGTCAAATTAAAATAAGTGATAAAATATTCCTGATGTTTGTGATACTAAAGTTACTTTATTCATTGAACAAATGTTCATAAGAATATACCACATATAAGATATTGTATTAGTACAAATAACATTTTTAAAGTATTTATTTATTTGAATTTAGGTCTGACTCCGTGTTTTCTTTCTACCACACCACAAGAACCACTTAAAATTTTTGAAGATTGAAGGTACATAAATATTTAGAATGCCTAACAATGCACAAATCAATACTCTGTTGAAGTAAATATGAATCATTTTTAAGTTAGCCACCTAAATTTCATTTGAGGTCAAAAGCATAAATATTATAGTACTTTTTCTGTTGACAGCAATGTTTTCTAATCTCATCTGTAGCACTTGCCAACAGCCAACATCATGATGAATTTTATAAGGGTAACTAAAAAACTATCATGGCTTTGGACAGTGTGGAAATTTCCTGTTGGCTCCTATGTAGCAGTCAAGTTTGGCAGTTCAGTTACCTCTCAAACGACAGAGTCTGGAGTCGATTATCAACTTATACAATAAACTGTTATTATCCATCAATGTAATCTATCTAACAGGGTTTCTTCACCATTTTCTTTAAAATAGCCACACATAATGAAAAATAGTTTACATTATCCCCTTGAGCATGTACAGGACCATATATGTGCCCTAAGGAAGTCATTTGAAGAGAGTCCATAGTGATTTCTCCACTCCTCTACATATCTCAGGCCATCTCTGCAGGATTATAAGTATTTTTCATTTTTCAATATTTTCTCCCTAGTCCCATGCACATGCCTTGCATATATTTAGCACTTAGATAAGTTCATTTTAAAAAATTACTTCTATAGATTTTCAAATTCTTAGCAGCATCCTTTAAAAAATGACACTATTGGCCAGAGGCTCTGGTTCTAGTCCTGACTATATGCCAAACCCACCATCTGATTTTCTAAACAAGCCATAGTAACTGCTTCATAAGAATCAGTGGAACTGAACAAATAGCTAAAGTATTAAGGAATGGTAACAGATGTTCCTTAGGATAGCATTAGTGACCTTCAGCTCATTTCTAAAAGTAATTGCTTTAGGATGAGTAATATAGACCAATCCTTCCACCAGAGAGTACATGGTGAAGCAGCAACATTTTAAAGATAACATTGGTAATACTTGTCAATAACTCAACCCCTGCAGACCTCGAAACTGTGGAAAAGGTAAAAAATTCTGGGACCCTACTGTCAGATGAGCTCAGAAATTTCAGCAGGAAGGGTGTAGTCCAAGGACTACATGGCAGACTTTTGGAGCCAAAACTGGCTCTAGAAAGTGGAAGGAAACACAGTCAAGATGCACTAGGTGTCCTGGGAAAGCAGATAGTTGGCCAGAGTAAAGACAGGTGGGCAAGATGGTGACTTCCAGAAGAAATAACCAGTCAGGACTCCATTCAACTCCCCCAACCTTACAGAAACAGGTGAAGCATGCATGTAGGACATGCACTTTGCAGGAAGTCTGCAGACATAAAGTCTGTAGTCTGGGTTTGGAAAATTCTAAGGCAAGTAAGTGCAAATTGTACACAAGGTCAGGGCAGGACACTGCGAGTCATGAAATTTCTTCAGAACAGCTCTTAAAATCACCCTGCTGCTCACTATACCAGTCCTCAGATTCTGTGAAATTGATGACTACTCTTTGCTCAAGGAAAATCCATTTATTTGATTCTATTATTAACTCTTTCTGTCAACTCCCAAGCTATCTATAGCCAATATTTCTCAAATGATTTTCTGATGAATCCTTTGAATGAATCTAATAAATACAATTAAAGCTGTTTGCCAGATCACTTAGTTCTTACATTGGTATTCCAGTAATCAGCAGAGGTCCCAAGATCATCTAGCTACCTCTTTTCATTGTACATGCAAAGCACTAGGTTCAAGAAGGTTGAATGACTTCCTTGACTTAGCACACCTAGTTAGAGGTAGTGCTGGGAATAAAATCCATGTCATGCTTTGTTCACTGCTTTTCTCCCTGCACAGTGTTGGTTCTGTTATTCTCTGACTATATTTATTTTTCTTTACTTACTGTCTTCTATCATGTTCAAGACTTCATGAGATAATACTGTTTTTATTTTTTTTTTAAATTCTGACTTTATTTTGATTATAACTGATGCTTTACAAGTTAATACATGGTAATTTTTTTCTAAGAAAAGTATTTTTATGGTTTTCTTTTAAGGCACTGGTTTACAACATTATATGATATGGAGGTACAGGATCACACCCTTCAGGTATATGTTACCACACCACACACACCACCAAGGTACCCATGGTCCTCCACCACAGTCTATTGGACCAGCTCCCTACTTTGCTCTCCCCTTATCGCTCTGGTAGTCTCAGCTCTACAGTTGGATTTTTAGGGTTTGTTATTGGTTTGGTTTTATCTGGCCCTTTGTTTTGTTCTCTGTATTTTACATATGAGTGAAACTACCCAGTATTTGTCTTTCTCCTTCTGACTTATTTCATTTACCATAATCCTCTCCAGTTCTATCCATGTTGTTGCAAATGCCAAAAATTTATCATTTTTTATAGCTCAGAAATATTCCATTGTGATTATATCTGTACCTTACCTTCATAATCCATTCATCTTTCTTTGGGCGTGTAGGTTGTTTCCATAGCTTGACTATTTTATAAATAGTGCTTCAGTGAACATAGGAGTGCATATAACCCTTTAATTAGTGTGCTTGCATTCTTCACATAGATATAGGAATAGAATTGCTGGATCATACAGTAGATTTCTCTTTATTATTCTGAGTTAGCTCCATACTGTTTTTCATAAGGGATAGATGACTCAACATTCCCACAGATAGTGGAGTGCTCCTTTTCTCCACATTCTCACTAACATTTGTTATTTCTTTTTGATATGGGTCATTTTCACAGGAGTGAGGTGGTGTTTCATTGTGGCTTTGATTTGCATTTCCCTTATGTTATCCTATTAAATTTAAAATCCTATTACCAAAGCTACTTAGGATTTTTTGTAGTGTTGTCACTAGTTATTAATAGTAACTACCATATGTAAGTTATATTTGATAATTTTTGAGCTATGTAGGACCAGAGATGCATAAACACGTTGGATATTGTACTTTTTTTTTATTTTGCTTTTATAAAAACCCTTGATGGCTTTCCATCATATTAAAATAAGAGCATCATATTTAGAATAAAATTCAAACTCCTTACTAAAGCCAGACCCTACATGATAATGACACCACTACTCCTTTCATTTTGAATTCACCCATCCTCATTAACTTTAAAGTAACTTTCTGGCTATTCCTCAAATATGCAAACTCAACCTACCTTAAGTCCTGTACACTGGCATATCCCTTGGCCTGGAGTGTTCTCCCCAAAGACATATATGTAACATTCAGGTCCTGACTAATTGTCTCTTCCACAAAGTAGCACGTCCTGACAACTTTATCCAAAGCAACTCAACCCTTCATTCACTAGTACCCTATCCCACTTTTCATTTTTCTTCATGTCATTTGCCATTACCTAAAAAAATCACATTCATAATATATTTGATGATAAACTTTTGTTTTTTAAATAATTTTTTATTTTTGCATAGAAGAACTGGGTGTTGGCCAGAGATGTGGGTGGAGGGGGTGGGGGAAGGTGAGAGGATTCACCAGAGACAAAGTGGGGAGCAGAACAGGCAGATTTACTGAAATACACTGCTAAGGAGAGCAGCAGGTAATACAGGAGCGGTCTGCTGCACAGTATGTGGGTTAGCTTCCTAGCTGGGGATCAAATTCAGGCCACAGTGGTGATAGCACTGAGACTTTAACACCTGAGCCACCAGGGAGGCCCTTGATGATAAACTTTCTGAGGGTAGAGACCAAGGGTGTCCTGTTAACTGCTAATAGCCCAGATAGTGGCAGCTATAACAGCAAACTTAATAAATATTAAACTAAATGAATTAATTCATCCAAGTTCCATCATTTTATGATGTTTTGACACTCTTAGATAAGTAGATTTACATACTGACTCTGTCAGATTCTGAATAGACTGGTAACTTTACCACAATGTATGTTAGGGCAGATTGCCTGGAATTGGCTACTTATAGCAGCACCTTTCTTTCCAAATGTAGGCAGATGTTCTACCTTTGCTGCTGTTCTTTTCTGGGGTGATAACCAGAGAAGTATTTTTTCCTTTGAGATGGATACCCTCTCTTCCATGGACTCATTATCCATTCCTTCCCTTTTTTAATGGAATATATGTTGCTATCTGAATGAAACTTCCTGAAGTATTTAACCTTCTGCTGTGATACTGTGTTTTTTCCTACGAAAATATAACTGCTGTATTTTCTGGATGAGGGTTAACACATTAGCATTAAACACTAATATAATTACTGCATTAAAATCCCATGCCATGTGGAGATGAAGAAATTAAAGCTGCCCCCTGCTTTCTTTGCTCATCACAATCCTTGGAAACTTTCTAGACTGTTTTTAGGATTTTTTTTTTTTAAGTGACAAAGATTATATGCTCAGCAGTCTTTTATTTATGGGGTATTGTCTATTCATCATTATAAGTAAGTTGTTGGCTAAGACTGAAGTTTGTCATCTCAGATAAAAATTTTGAAATTAATGCTACCATTTACTTTTAAAACTTTTGGTAAATTGGGTTGCATGCATACACAATGTATGGAAAAGAAGAGCTGCTGCTTCCCAGAATCTCACTTCCTCATCATGTAAGATCAAATAGGTCAAACATAACTAATACACAAAAGTTATTTGCAGGCTCAGTAAGTGCCCTAGAATGTTCCATTCACATGTTCTAAAAGCATTAATCCCACACTTAAACTTCAATGCAAATAACCACAACCTGGTGATTTAAAAAGCCATTAAATGGTTAGAACCTATTTTCTTTTCATTAAATATCTCACTGCAACATCTATGATTTGACTTCCAAATGTACAGGCAATAATAAAACAAAAATTTCTAACAAAAATTGGCTGATTTTTCGGTTCAACCATAGGAGTGGAACAAGTTAGCTCTCCATTTCCAAAATAACATTAAGAGCAACTGTGTTTTTTATGTGCTAATTAGGACTGTTCATTTAATTCTCTAGAGACAGACTTGAAGCTGTACCCTACGCTAACCTTCTACTGAGATTAGATCTAAACATTTTCAACTCTATTTGAAGGCTAGATTATGGTTTCTGTGCCTCTGTCTTTAAAATAAATAACTCCAAAGTAAAATATAATCACAATGATTCAAGGAATTAAGACAATAAGTTATTAATCGAATCACAAGACAAATTAGCTTCTCTGCCAATTGCTTCAGAAGTTATAAATCATAAACTAAAAACTATTAACAAATTGAAACAAAGGGAGAGACTATAACTTGAGGCTGATTCAAGTCATCTTATCATCTCTCTCCCAGAAGATAAAAGAGAGTACGACTCGATATTCTAGCCAGGCATGATATTAAAAATATTTTACAACCAATATAGTACTAGCAGCATACACCAAATAGAATAAACTCCAGTCTATCCGAGGAAGTAGTGTCCTTGGAGATGTGGCAAGCATCAAACATTTAGTTGCTGATTTTGAGGAAGTCTGGTGGGTTCTGGAAGCAGGTTTAGGGAAGTTAAGGAAGCAGGCAAAGAAGCAGGTGAGGTGGGGAGGAGGGTGACACTCAAAGAACTTGGAGTAGAAAAACGGTTTGCCAACCAGCAAAAAAATATTTCAGTATTTTTAACACCTAGAAGAGCCATACAGTGTATGCCAATTAAACATTACCCTCTGTCATAACTTTTGAGTAAAGGGACAAAGGAAGAGAACAGAGGAGCAATGGACTAATCAGTCTCTCTGAAATATTATTTTTTTAATTTTGCTATTTCTCCACCATTAGTAAGAGCCTACTCACCCATCAGAACTCAATTCAAAATGTTACTCATGAGGTCAAATTCCTCACTCCAATGCAAATTCCCCAATCTCTTTGTTCTCACTCTCCTCTCACTGCATTTACATATGTATGTGAGAGTCTCTTTCTTATATTAGAACTTGTCTTTTGGCACATCATATTTTTCCTAGAAACTAAAAAAAATTTATGCACAAGAAATATTTCCCAATAAACAGTGGAATGGAGAGATGTTTGATTTTCAAATGTAACATATTATATAGTGCACAATGAAAGAGCAGTTAAACATTGTCTACTCACAGAAAGGGGGCGTCATGAAAGTAAAATCAAAAAAAGATAATGATAAAAATAGCTTACATTCATTGAGTTCTTATTCTAAGATACTCACTGCGTTATGTTTCAAATACTACCTTACTTAATTTTTGAAAACCCTATGAGACAAGCACTATTTTCATTATCCTCATTTTGAAAATAAGAAAAAGAAAGCTAAGGTAAATATTTTTTGTATGGTCCTCATTCTGTAAATGAATAAACTAAGGCTTAGAAGAGTAAAATAAATTGCTGAAATTCCAGAGCTAGTAAGTGGTAGGTCAGAGATTGGACGCTAACCCTGACAAACATCAGAGCACGAACTCTTAATCTCCACACATCCTGCCTTTCCATGTTTAACCCAATTTATATAGGCCCCTTTCTTGTGGGGTAGATGAGCTGGCAGATATTTCTGTTCAGGGTTGTATTAGCTATGCATAAAAACCAAATTAATGCATTATAAAAGAGAGATAACTAAAAGGAAAACTGCTATAGACATGTTCTGCTATCTATTCAATGAGCAGATGGTGTGCTTCTGAGAAATATCAGGATATATGAAAGAAAACATTTAGGCAACTATGTTTATGTGGGTGCAGATTTCTGGCTACAGCAGATGCCTGTTGCTTCCTGACATCTGCCATATTCCATTCTAAGTACAAAGAAAAAAAAAAAAAAAAGACCACACATACAGCTGATAAAGTTGCATGGATGAGTAAACTGTGCTTTCTGGTCCTAAAAGGTATCATTTGACCAGGAACTCAGAAACTGAAACTGATCTCTCAGGTAAGGTGGCACAATAGCAAGCATACAGACTTTGGACTCAAACCAGCCTGAGTTCATACTCCTGGGCCTGCCATTTATGGATTGTGTAATCTTGAATAGTGGTTTTAACCTCACAGAGCTTACATTTCTTTATTAGTAAAATGATACAGTAAAACCTAATCTGCAGTATGCTCTATGACTCAAACAGGAAAAAATGCCTCACAAAGACTAAGCAATTAGTAAAAGCTTACTAAATTTTTATTTTATTTATTTATTTATTTATTTATTTATTTATTTTAGGTCTGAGTTTTTCTTTTTTTTAATTTTTTTACATCATTGTTCATTTTTAAATAATATTTGCTTCCCCCCACCCCCTCAGCTGTAGTCCCCATAGAGTTTCCTTCACCAATGCACCCGTGCACCATCACCTCAGTCCACTGTGTTCCTCCCTCCCTCCCTGTGATCCCTCTCCCTCCTCCTCCCCTGCAGGATGTCTCTGATTTATAATTGTCCATTTTTGCTTTGTTGTGTTTTGTACTGCTATTATTTTTTTACACTAATGTCTCTTTGGTTCCCCTATATTCCTGCTATAAGTGAAACAATATTTTTCTTTTTCCTTCTGGCTTATTTCACTGAGCATAATTCCTTCTAGTTCCATCCACGTTGCTGTGAATGACATGAGTTTATCTTTTTGATTGCTGAATAATATTCCATTGTGTATATATGCCACATCTTGATTCAGTCATTTTTGGGCATTTGGGTTGTTTCCAAGTTTTACTTATTGTAAATAGTGCTGCAATAAACACAGGGATACAGGTGTTCTTTTCAATCAATGTTTTTGTATCCTTTGGGTAGATCCCTAGTTGTGAATTGCTGGGTCATATGGTGGCTCCATTTAGTAGACTGAGGAACCTCAAGACAGCTTTCCATAGTGGTTGGACCAGTTTGCACTCCCACCAGCAATGTAGGAGAGTTCCTTTTTCACCACTTCCTTGCCAACATTTGTTATTACTTTTTTTTTTTTGATATGTGCCATTCTTACTGGTGAAAGGTGGTATCTCAATGTGGTTTTAATTTGCATTTCCCTGATTATAAGAGATGTTGAAAATTTTTTCATATGTCTTTTGGCCATTTGCATTTCCTCTTTGGAGAAATGTCTTTTAAGTTCTTCTGCCCATTTCTTGACTGGATTGTTTATTTTGTTTTTGTTGAGCCATGTGAGTTCTTTGTATATCTTTGTGATCAGTCCCTTATCAGTTGACTGGAGTGCAGAAATTTTCACCCAATCAGTGGGGTGTCTCTCTGTTTTGGTTAATGTCTCTTTTGCTGTGCAGAAGGTTTTCAGTTTGATGTAATCCCAGGTGTTTATCTTTTCCTTCACTTTCTTTGTTTCGGGTGATGTGTCTTTAAAGATGTTATTGCGATGTATGTATTGTAGTTTTTTTACCTATATTTTCTTCCATATATTTTATGGTTTCAAGTCTTGCTAATTTTTTTTTTATTCATTTATGTTATTTATACAAGCACTGGGTACAGTCAGAAGTGTGGGAGGGTGAGAGAATTCACCAGAGCCAGAGCAGGGAACAGAACAGGCAGACCAACGAAATACACTGCTGAGGGGAGCAGAGGGCAGCAAGAGAGGTCTGCGTGCCATGTAGGACCCTCACCCAGTGGCTGAGGATCAAACCAGCGCTGCAGAGACTGCAGGCAGCTTCGCAGGCCAGCGCTCAACCACTGCGCCACCAGGGGAGGCCCAGGTCTTGCTAAATTTTTAAACCAGTACAAAGTTTGGCATAGTTAATGTGATAGTTAATTTAATGTGTCAACTTGGAGGCTGTTTTGGATGAGATTAATTCACCTAAATTTATTAGCTAATCAGTCAATTTTGAGTAAGCAGATTATTATGTGGTGGGTCTCATCCAATCAGTTGAAGGCCTGAATAAAACAAAAAGATCAAACTCCCTAAACAAGAGGGAATTCTTTAGCCGACTATCTTCAGACTTCATCTGTACCACTAACTCTCCTAGGTTTCCAGCCTGCTGGCTCACAATGCACATAACAAGCATCCATAATTACACAAGCTATACATCTACACACACACACACACACACACACACCATTGGTTCTACTTTTCTGGAGACTGCTGACTGACATGTTAATAGGTTCCTTAATTTCTAATGAAATAGAACAAAGTACATTTTAGACCTGGGTAGTTGGAGGGGTAAGATTGACCTATGGGTATACTAAGTTTGATACTGAAGAAATAGAGTTAAACCTAAAATATCTATAAACCTAAAGAAAAACCAGTTCTTGGAATCATTAAGATAAGGACTCAGGAAGTAGACAGAAGTGTGATAAGTGGAATTGGTGAGAACTGCAAAGTAAATTTCAGATACAGTCTATGGGCCAAGCTCATGGTTGTTCCTTTTGTAATATAAAATTCCCAAGTCAAATCTGTAGTGTTTAATGAATTTAATTTGTGGTCAGAGAAAAAAGGGGATGCTCTATGACAATGGCCCACTGAGTTGTAAAACCAAAGGGATAGTCTAAAGGAAGATTCTCTAATTAGGAGAGACTGGAGTCCCCTTTAGAAGTCAACCCTCAGAGAAAGTTTTGAAACCCAAAGAAACTTTCACACACACAAACTGATGATCATAGGTCTAAGGGTACTGAAGTCAACAGGTTTCAATATCTGCCAGATGAACAGACACTGAGAGTATGTTTCCTGGCGGCTTGAGTAAAGTCTATTTTAATCTCCTGACTTCCCAAAGAAAAACTGTAAGGAAATGCAAATCATTGAGATAATATCTCTGCCAAATCATTGCTTGTCAGAACCACATGTTTTTGTTGCAACTGACTAATTGTATATGCATGCAGTCAGTTTTGTTTCATTAATAAATAAGCACATCAAAAAATTTTTAATCACCCTGAATTACTTTGGTCTAACACCAATTGATCAGTATTGGCCTTTGATATGCATCCATTATTAGGGAGTGATGAATACGAATGTATTAGTTAAGGTTCTCCAGAGACATTATATTTAAATGTATTATAGAAATTATATACATATATGTATCTTTTAATGTATTTACATATATATGTATATATGAGACAGAGATTGATTTATTATGGGACATTAGGTCATGTCATTATGGAGGTTGAAAAGTCCCAGCATTATAGGAGAGCTGGTGGTATAGTTGAGCCCAAGTCAAATGTCAAGGAACTAGGGGAAAATTTGGTGTAAGTCTCAGTCCCAGGGCAGGAAAAGACAGTTATTCCAGCTCAAGTAGTGAGCAGAAAGGCATGTTCTCCCTTCTGCTTTTTGGTTCTATTTAGGCCCTCAATGACTTTAATGATGTCCACTCACACAGAAGACAACCTGATTTACTCAGTCTACCAATTTAAATGCTAATCTCATCCCAAAACACCCTTATCCAAAATAATGTTTAATCAAAAATTTTTTGATCCAAAAATAATGTTTAATCAAATATGTGTATATCCCATAACCCAATAATGCTGACACATGAAACTAACCAACACAAAGTGTCCCAGTCATTTTTCTTAGGATATCATTTCTAAGATCTTCTAAAAACAGTTGCAAAATTGAGACTAGGTGATGCTGCTAATGGGGTTGGGGAGGTGAGGGGGAGGGAGGAAGGTTGATATTTAAATTGTCATGGTCTAGGTCAGGGATCACAATATACTATTTCTGTAAAGGGGCAGAAAGTAAATATTTTAGGCTTCACAGGTCATAAAGTCTCTGTCAAGTAGTCTTAGACAATACATAAACAAAATGACATGTCTATGTTTTGGCTAACCTTATTCATGGACACTGAAATTTGAATTTCATACAATTTTCACATCACAAAAGATTATTTTTCATTTTTCAAACACTTAAAAATGTAAAAAACATCATAATACATGGATTGCACCAAAACAGCCCACAGCTCAAGGTTTGTTAACCCCTGTGCTAAGCCAATTAATTCTTAAACTATGCTTTTTGGCAACTTGGGAACTGCTCCTGATGGTACTTAATGGCTTCCCCCTGATGATACCTGATTCAAAATTGGGAATCATTTGATTGTTATGGGCTAGATAAGTGACATGAAATGATGTTACATGTACAGTGTTTTATACATGTGAACCTACTTACTAGTAACTTACTAAATGATTTATTAAGCATAACTGAAATTTAGTTATAAGAAATGAAAACTAATCCAATACTAGAATTTCCCCATTATTAGAATCTTCCCCAACTCTTAGCCTTTTTAGTTTTTAGAAATATTACATGTTATATCCCTCAAATTACCTCACAGATATCATACACCATCCTAACAATAACTATAATTTTATTCCATATAATTTACTGTATTTGAAATTAATTAATGTGCTTAATGTCTGTTGCTCCTACCATACTATAAGCTCTGTAATATTAGTGGTCATGTTTGCTTATTTTCACCAGTATGTATCCAGCTCATATCACATCTGGAACACAGAAGGTGTTCAGTATATGTGGGCTGAATGAATGAAAGGTTTCTGGTCATTAATTGATTCAATTCTTGTTTTTTAATGATAAACAATTTTTTATTTAGCTTCAACATTATCAGCCCAGCTTGTTTGATTACCCCATTATCTGTAATGTTGTTGTGTTTCCAGCAGTATTTTGGGTCTATAATTTTGTTCTAATGGGACTTTAAGATAAGCATGTGGTTCTAATATGAGTCGTTCACATGTTTATTGTTAAAACCATTACATGAAATTCACTCCTGGAGTGAGATGCAGAGGTTATGAGGTAGAGGCTAATAGGGATGCTTTATTACATCTTAGTTCTAATTCCACTGGAAAACGGTCAAAAGATATGAGCCAATGTATATTTCTTAGGAACTTTTGGTTCAGGGGTCATTAAAAAATAGAAATTCTCAATTCTTTTCCACCACAAGGCTAGACTTTTAATACATTCTGCTCAGTCCCACTTCAGTTCCACTGGGAGTGATGCAACTTGTACTAGTTGCTTCTAAAACAAAATGTGAGAAGGACGGAGTCCTCCCAACTCGACATAATGCTTCCAAGTCATTTGCCCTCTGTGTGTTTTGTTTTGACAAACATGAGAGCACAAAATGGTGCTCTATGGATGGTGGTGCACACCTACATGTCTTAAAATCCAGGACAATGTAAGACAAGAGAGAGGCTTCCCTGGAAAATACTAGGAACACTGATCTGTACTCAACAGCATCAGATACAGTTTTGGTCTAATTAACCTCAGTATTTCTATCACTTATTTAAGAAAAATCCAATTCCACTGACTCTTATTTTAAACTATTTCACTAAGGGCAGCATTAAGGTAATTTAGGTAAAAACAAAATTTAAACAAAACAAGGAAGAGAAATGTTAATTACTTTAGGGAAATGTGTAAACTCCCTCTTCATTGAATGCTCAATGGTTATTTGTTCTAATTGCTCTTTAGTGAGTATTTATTGTGCACATTTGCAAGCTGCTAGTTAGAATTGCTGATTCCAATATAAGAGGAAACCTACAAAACTATCAATAAGTTCACCAGATAGAGAGAATCTGAAATTCTTTATGTTTGTAACTCCTTTGGCAACTTCTACACAAAATTATCAATGAATCTAATGACCCAATTCTGCCAAACTCCAACCTGATACTCTGATATGACACAAAATTTAACCTGCAAGTTTCACACAGATTGACCCAATTTGCAAAGTTGAAAGAGGTAGCTAAATTGTTCCTGACACTATAACAAGTCCTGGAAAACAGATAATCTTGTCAAGCTGTTATGTCTAGTTATCTCAAAAAAAAACTTAAGGAAAAAAGCTTTTTTTATGTTATAAGTGTTGAAGTGTTTGTAAAGGAGAAAGGTGCTTGGATTTAAACTGTCAATTTTTTTTTTCTTGAGAAAGAACATTCTAGTACTGGCAGAAAAAAGAAATGTCTACCCAAGTTTTGCCTTCCTTCCATCTTTGAGTTTACTTACAAAAGTTAACAGTTCTCAGAGAGCCCCTCTTTATCCTTTCTTCCTATCCAGATCCTATTTGTTCTTCCAAGTATAGTTGAAGTCCTCTCCCTTCCACATCTGCCAGAGTCAGCTTCCAAATTCATCAGCCCATACTGATTCTCTTTCTCCAAGGCATCATTGCTTTTGCCACTCATTATATCTCTTATTTCTCTGTTGTTCTGCTTTTATTGAACAAGTCCTTTTCTCCATAACCATCTCCAGGATGGTGAGATGAGGGTTTTATATGTTCTCTAACTAAAAAATGTATTATGAGGAGTTACTCCATAGGGTACTTGGAGACCCCCAAAACAGACTGAGGGAGTCAGGATAAGGCTGCCCAGTGACACCGCAAAGCAATATTTTTTTCATCCCTAGGCCTCTGTTTAACCCCATGATACAGCAAAGGCCCTCCTTCTCTTTCTTCCTTCTGTCTATATTTACCTTTCCTTTTGAAAGAATATCTACCTTATCATTCAGTCCTTTTGGTGCTTCATCTCTGATAAGACTTCCTTTCTATCTTATAAGAGAAGAAAGAACCAAGCTATTAACATGTCTGCAGCAGACCTAATGGGTACACTGATATATTTTTATTTTTCTCATATACTTCTGTATTATGCATGCTGTAGTGCTACTGCATATGGATTGGTTCCAGGTCACTGGCTGGCAAACCTGTGCTACAATTCTGGTGTGGTATTTCACTTGCAGACTTCACTGTCTGTTGAGCAAGTAAGTTATCTGTGTCAGAAGATAAATAAATAATAATACAGCAGACCCAGGGATTTTTGTGTTCTGCAAGCAAGAGGTAGCATTATACTCACTTTATGAGAATATGACTGAAGATAGAGAAAACTTCCATTTCTAAAAAGTACAGGAATAAACTTCTAGGGTTTGTTTTGTTTTTTTTTTTTTTCCTAAATTAGAAAAGGGACTTTCTCATTCAACAGAATTTTACACCCCCATGGTAACAGCAGTATTATTTACAAGAGCCAAAAGGTAGATGCAAACAAATGTCACTGATGGATGAACAAATAAACAAAACATGGGACATATATACACTGAAGTGCTTCAGCCTTAAAAAGAAATAAATTGTGACACATGCTACAACCTACCAATCTTGAAGATGGTTTGCTGAGTGAAATAAATTACTCACAAAAAGACAGCGTATGGTTCCACTTATATGAGGTACTCAGCAAAGTCACAGAAATAGAAAGTAGAATGATGACTGCCAGGAACTACAGAAAGGGAAGAAAGGTGTGTTAGTATTGTATTAGTGGGCACATGTTGGAGAAGATGACAAAGTTCTGGAGAGGATGTAGTGATGTTTGTACAATAATGTGAATATATCTAATGCCACAGAACTGTACGGTTAGAAATGGTTAAGATAGTAAATTTTACTCCTTAGTTTTACCATAATAAAAAGAAGGTAGATTTTCTCAATCAATCAGAATAATATTTCTCTCTCCCTCAAGAGTAACAAAAAGATGGAAGAGACACTGAAAATGGGATCCTTCCCATCTCTTCACTTGCCTAGCTCCAGCCAAGTTGTTCCACTCATGAGTTATTCCAATAAGACTAATCTCTGATAGTTTTCTAAAATTTTGAAAAGAATACAACACTAGCTGTCCAACATATTTTAAAACCATTTTAAAACTTTTCTTTAAATACTATAATCTTCGCTTGCCAGGTAGATTAAAGCTAAATATTTCTCACACCTTTTGACACCTAAAATTTCATGCAAAGGGACATTAAAAACTTTTACTTTACAGTAGAAAAAAGGAATTAGAAAAAGAATACATCTTCTTAAATTCACTAAGTCAGAGTTGATTCACTATATGATCTTACAATATTCTACAAGAAATTTATTAACATTCTTCTCTTATGTTTTTGTGGACTTGGGAAACAAAAGCAAAAAATCACAAATATTATATCAAATTAAAAAGTGATGCATAATGAAAGAAACTATCTTTGAAACAAAAAGATAACCTACTTAATGGGAGAAAATATTTGCACATCTGACAAGAGATTAATATACAAAATATACAAAGAACTCATCCAACTCAACAAGAAGTAATCAAAACTGGCGAAAACTCTAAATAGACACTTCTCTTAAGAAGACATACAGATAGTCAACAGACACATGAAAAAATGCTCACCATCAGTAATTATCACAGAAATGCACATCAAAACTACAATAAGATATCATCTCACACTTGTGAGAATGGCAATACCAGAAACAACAAGTGCTGGCAAGAATGTGGAGAAAAATGAACCCTCATATAAACTGTTGATGGGAATGTAAACTGGTCCAATTGCTGTTTTCCAGTTGGAAAACAATATGGAGGTTTTTCAAAACACTGAAAATAGATCTACCATATGATCCAGTAATTTCACTCCTAGGTATCTACCCAAAGAATGCAAAAACACTTGTTCAAAGGGATATATGCACTTCTATTTCACTACAGCACTATTTGCAATCTCCAAGTTATGAAAACCACCTAAAAGTCCAACAGAGATGAATGGATTAGGAATATGTGGTATATATACAAATGGAATCATACTACAAAAAGATGATATCTTACTATTTGCTGCTACATGGATGGAACTGAAGAGCATTATGTTAAATGAAAAAAGTCAGAAGGAGAAAGACAAATATTGGTTGGCTTCACTCATATATGGAATATAGAGAAACAAAACAAAGGGTCAGACAAAAACCAAACAAAAAACAAATCCTAGAAACTGTTGAATTGAAGCTACCAGAAGGAAGAAAGGAGGGTGGAGAACAAATCAGGGAGGGACCCCAATGCTTTAGGGTAGAGGAGTATGGGTACTTTGGTGGTGGGTATAGTGTGGTAACATAGATATGAATAGGTGTGAACCTACAACTCTGAATCATATACAATCCTGTAAGTTAATGTTACATCAATTTAAAAAAAAATTCTTACCCTAAACCTTCTGGATCATCATCTTTGGGAAAGAGGTACTTAAAGCCTACAATTTAAATCAATTCTTTCTTTGTTATATTAATATACTATGAAGTCTGAAAACTAAAAACAGACAACAAACTAAAACAGAAATATCTGTATCAGGAATATCTCTTTACAAAAGTAGGAAAAGATAATCAGATGGGAATCCTACTGGAGATGTGAAACTGGGTACACCAAAATTAAAATTATACCATGTCTTTGCCAAGCCCACCCCTATACTCACTGATCCTTTAAGCGAGAGACAGCATTGAGAGACATTGAAATGATGTCACATATTTAAGAAACAAAACAACAAAGCAGCAAAAGTGTTTGTGGGGAAGTGTACCAAAGGGAACAATCTGTCTTTGTGAACTGTTTTGCAGAACTTGAAGGAAAAGCGCACTGTGTCATGTGGCAGTGGCCAAAACAAAATAGGGCATAACTCCTGGGCATTTTCATCTTGGCCAGCCTGTCCAAATTCAGACACAGCTTAATATTATATAATGTTTATATTTCATTTGAATTGCCTAAGTAACTTCTACCCAAGACAATCCAAAGATCTTTATGCTTTGCTACATTTCAGTTTTCTCTCTCACATCTTGAAGAACTATGGAGTCTCTTCCTATGGTATATTAAATAGAAGGTGTTAAAGAAATTAAAAGAATGCATAAAGTGTTTTTTGTCTCTCTAGGAATGAATTTTCTATTTATGGAAAAGGAAGGAACAAGGGCTTAAAATTCAAAGCAACAAAATATTAAATAGTCACAAATACCGTCAATTACACAAAAGCCTTAGTGTTCGTACAGCCTTTTTCACAGTCCCTATGTAACCTCTACAAAGAATTTCAAAAAACTGTGACTGCTATATACTTCATAGTCAGTGTGGCTTGAGTGATAAGGCTCACTTCTTTGCTCCTGAACTCTTCTAAATGTCTTTCTATGCTTCCATTCTGTCTTTTCTGCCCATGTGTCTATATTTAACTCTTCTAAATAAAGAATTCTGTACCTCCCTGGTGGAGCAGCAGTTGAGCACTGGGCTGCGAAGCTGCCCACAGCCTCTGCAGCACCAGTTCAATCCCTGGCCGGGCGAGGGTCCCACATGGCGTGACAGACCTCTCCTGCCGCGCCCGCTGCTCCCCTCAGCAGTGTATTTCATCAGTCTGCCTGTTCTGCTCTCTGCTCTGGCTCTGGTGAATTCTCTCATCCTCCCACACTTCTGACTGTACCCAGTGCTTGTATAAATAAATAAATAAATCTTAAAAAAAAAAAACTTAAAAAATTAAAAAAATAAAGAATTCTGCTTCTGACTATAATTAATAAGAAAAGTTCCTTTTGAATCCTAGTTTCATTCATGAGATAAAATTACATATATTAGCAGTGAAAAAGTGTTGTGAATAAATCACATTGGAGCAATTATTTAGGAAAATGGCCACCATCATGCCTCACTCATCCCTTGATGTTTCAATGATTATGTCATTATAAGAGATGAAACAGATAAAGATAACAGGGGAAGACAAGCAGAGCATGTGTCTGGACATTTACATATGATGACAAAAAGAAGTCAGTGAAAGGAAAAGGGAACAGTAGTCAGAGAAACTGGATAAGAAATAGTGGCACAGAATTATAGAGGAAAGAGTAGTTTATCAAATGGGGGTTTTAGTTGCATGAATCATAAGAAAAAATATGAAAATAGGGCCTCCCCCATGGCACAGTGGGTTGAGCACCACGCTGTGAAGCTGCCCGCAGCCTCTGCAGTGCGGGTTCGATTCCTGGCCAGCCAGGGAGAAACCCACATGGCACAGCAGACCTCTCCTGCCTCCTCACCCGCTGCTTCCCTCAGCAGCAGCGTCTTCAGTCCCTCTGCCTGTTCTGTTCCCCGCTCTGTCTCTGGTGAATTCTCTCACCCTCCCACACCTCTGGTCTGTACCCCAGTTCTTGTATAAATAAATAAATCTTTAAAAAATAATAATAATAAAAATATGAAAATAGAGAGCAAAATAGATTTAGAAATTCCGAGATGACTAATATACTTCAATAGTCAGATCTTAGGGTAGTGGGATAGAGTATAAGTTGGCGCTATCAGCATTGGCTAAGAGAAATAGAATGTATACCACATATGTAATTTAAAATCTTCTAGCAATCACATTAAAAAAGTAAAAAAGAAATTAATTTTAATAATATAGCTTATGTCAGAGTTTATATTTGAAATTAATATAGAAATTACTGAGAATTTTACATTCCTTTTATTTTCTGTCTTATCTTCAAAATTTAGCATATATATTCCACTTGCAACATATCTCAGTTTGGTTGCTATATAGCAAGTGCTTAAGTCACACATGAATAGTGCTTTCCTTATTGGAAAACTTATAGTCAAAGAATGTAAACATGTCCCATGCAACATGGTGAAGACAGAAATGGGTCATAGAAGCCAGTAAGCCAGTAAGCCAGTGCTGGCTAAGCTAAATGGATTACCTGAACCTAAGCTGAGAAATGGATGACAGTGGAAGATAAAGACCTTGGAAATGACAGTAGGGAGTAGGGAGCAGACCTCTGCCAGAAGTTCAATGCACCGAGAGGAGAATAAGAAAGGAGAATGAGGTGATAACGGTTTTCTTGACTGCTAGTGGAGATAGAGCAGTCTGACTTAAGAGTTGCAGGCTTCCTGAGCTGATTATTGTAAATAATAGGCTGGTTTTCTGTATGGGTTGCTACAGATTTTGGGTCAGAGTTCTAGTCAAAAATATGGCCTGGCCATTTTATGTTTGTATTTTTAATATGTCATTCCATTCTCTCTTGGCCTGTAAAGTTTTTCCTGAGTTTTATGATAGTACAATAGGAGTACTTAGAAAACGATGTTGTTTCCCCCAGATGTATTTAATAGTCTTCTGTTATCACTGACAAACTTTTTTCCCTAGCTGCCTTTAATATTTTCTATATTAATGACTTTTGACAGTTTCACTTTTACATATTTTCTTAAATGTATTAGATCTCTCTGAAGCCTGGAACACATTTTTTAAATTATTTTGCTGTTGAAAGACTGAGGAAGTGTGCTACACATGTAAAAGGAATCATATAACAACTTTATGGCTTAGACTCCTTTTTCTTAGGTCATGGACAATTTCAAATATTTTTTTCCATTATTACCTTCAATAGACATTATGGCTCCAAAAATATGACAACCATATCCTTACTATTAGTTTAAACTGCTGTCTTATGTAAAAACTATAAGTGAAAACCCAGGAAATCCAGGAAAGTTGAGATAGGAAAGTTGATTGATTTGGTATTCTCAAATGACAAATAATATTTTTGCTTCATTTGACTATTGAATATACTCCACAGTCTCAGGCTAATACTGAATACCTACCTACTTGTTGTTAATTTATTTCATATGCTTGGTATAGTTAGTATTTTTAATATTATTTCACTAAAAAAATCTCTTCAGTGCATCACTACACAATTGAAGAAAGACTAATATGGTAAAAAGCTTAATGATAAATTATGCTTAGGTAATACTATAATTTCAAATATACAGAGCAATTCCATGATGCCTAGTTCATTTCTTCAGAATTTGCTTGCTTCCCACTCTGTCTCTGGTGAATCCTTTCACCCTCCCATGCCTCTAGCCTGTATACCAGCTATTGTATAAATAAAAAATAGATCTTTAATATATATATAAATTTGAAATCAGCATATTTGGAATTGTGTCAATCTTAAGTACATTAAGATACATGGAAAGTTTGTTATCTTGCATAGTTTTTAATATAAACCTACAGCTTGTTAATATTGCTAATTTGCTTAGGAAATCCTTTTCACATAAATGATACAAGAGAAAATTTTTAGCAACTAATCACAAGATGTAAAGTCATTGGGTGTAAATGAATGCTTTACTTGCATATAGATTGTTGCCACTTAATATGGCACATTTCTGGATTATTACTTTATTCATTTATTCACTGAAATTCAAGTATCCCTTTTTCCAACAGCTGAAGAAGTGAAAATGAAAATATGTGGGGAAAATGTTAGGCTTACATAGAGTTCAATGGATAATAAAAAAGTTTCCACAATAGTTGAATTAAAAGGTGGTTTCTGGGAGTGACAAACTGGAAAAGAACCCAAAATCTTAAAATAAGAACCAGATTATACAGATGCCAACAGCTCTCACCTCCCTTCACCAAAGACTTCCTATAATCCCATGCATTGCAAAAAATCTGGTCTTATCTTAATATTTAATGGAGCATTCACTAACAAGCAATAAATTATTCAAATGGGAGATATGATTATGTCTTTTTAAACTACTGCATTTTCCATTTATTTTGAAGACTAAGATGAATGGAGTATATACGACCTATATCCCGGCAGAAAAAAAAAAAGTGGCTCAATCAAACTGGATAACTGAAGAGAATTTAACAAAGTACAAAAGTATGGAAAGGGTATGGGAAATTGATGAGGCATAATACAATTCGGGCTAGTAATGGTAGGAAGGTATTACTTCCCTATAGCTAATGATAGAAAAGGAGAGAATGGCTACTCAAACCTGGAGAGAAAAGACTACTTGACAGTACCTATCATTTTTGCAAGTGGGATTAGCCAACGAATTAAGATGTGAGAGTCCCTAGGAAACAAGTGTCTTGTCTTCACTCTCCAGGTAGATTTTCATTGGCTGAACACAAGTCAGAATGCAAAAGAACTCTTTGATGTAGTCTAATAGATCAGTCCTCTGGGATCCAGAAAAGGTGGAAAATAGAGAATAATCTAGAGGGGAAATGGAAAATATCCTTTTGCTTAGGGTAACAGAAAATATAATTGTTTGCTTATCTAAGCAAACAAGGGAACTTATTGACTTACATATCTAAAAACTACAGGGGAAGCTCTGTCTTTAGACCCAATTTCATCCTAAATCTCAAATGATGTCATTGGGACTCAGTTACTTTACCAGCTCTGTTTTCTTCCATATAAATTTTCTTCAAAGTTTCCACATTGTGGCAAGTTATCAGATAGCAGTTTCAGGATGAAGTCCAGGAAAACATTGTGAAAGAATTAAATAAAATAAAAAATGTAAAAAATATGTAAGATCCACTGAGTTACATATCTATCCTTAAACTCAGTTGTGTAGGACACCCAAAGCCAAAGGACAAAAAGTGGGGAGAAAGTAGGTACTGTTACTGAAATAAATAAAAATGAATGCTAGATGACCAAAAGACAACCAATGACTACTATTCAGTAATCCAATTCACATCTCAGCTCTCAAGTATCATGAGTTCAAGAATATACAAATCTACCAGTTTGAGCTGATCAAGTAGCATAAAAATATGGTTACCAACTTACTCATTTCTTCTAATTTCTACATTTTATGCCAATGAATCCATGTACATATACATTCATTCGTATGTACATACTGAGATACACATAAATATATGCTGATATTTATAAATGTGTATATAAAACTTCCCATCACCCAGTAATTTGATTTGTTGTGTTATTAAATGTCTGTATTAGCCTTCTAGATCTACATGCACTGGGCACAACATAGCATTCTCTTTAGGTTGCTAATTCCTGAAAAAGAGTAGTCATTTACGGTTTAGTTGTTAGTTCAACTTTCTTCCCAAACTATTGTCATAAGGGAATGAATTAATTAGTCAATTTCATGTTAATAATAAAATTGCAGTTTAGAGTATTTGGTATTTTTCTCTGAGAGGGAATTATCATTTTTCCCAACAGAAATGGCTTTGAAGCCCAAAATATCACACTGACACAGAAATTTGAAGTTGGTAAGGCCCAGATTACTTTAGGAGCAAAGAATCATAACAGTTCAAGTGACCTCAAACTAGATAGCATTTTAAAATCAAATCTGGAAGAAATGAAAATCTATGTCCCAGAAAAATTACAGTAGGATGAGGTAATATAAGCAGAGTTGCTATATTTTAACCAGGGATACCAAATTAACTTGCAATCCATAATGAATTGTATCATGTTGAATGGCAAGGGACTCCTAAGGCTGTGCCATGATATCTATTCCTCTTAAATCATCCTGTTTCAGGAAGAAAACCTTCAACTACATAGACATAGGATTCAGTTCTTTCAGATAACATTGACAGAGTGGATGGAGTTTTTTATTGCAGCTGTGTATTTGCTGATAATATAAAGTGAAGGCTACAAGTACTTAATCACATCTTTCCTAAAATGATACAGAAGATCATCTATTTTTAGCTGTCAACTATGCCTTTTTACCTTTCCTCTCAATGATGTACCTACGTATTAGTTTTAAATTGCTTATTTATACAAAGAACATTAGATTCTCACAGGTTTACAGACTGGCTTCATGTTTATTCCCCTACAGAAATGAGCATCTCTCTAAAATTATCCAGTAATGAATCTAAAGCTAGATGTTTAGAAAAGCAATTGGGGAGCAGGAAATCATTTTTCTTTAGCCTGTTTGGCAAGAAACAATCTGAAATGTACCAAAATGAAAACTCACTACTATTTATGATTGCTTTTCCTTTGTCCTTTTCCTGCTCCTGATGGTTACTGAGCTGGGGGGTAAAGGAGGAAGAGTAAGAAGGGGGTTTTAAAAATGCCACTCTGACATCCAGGTAGGAAAGTTGTCCACTTTGGCCTCCCTTTTGAGTGTTGGTATTCTTAAAGATCATGTTTCCCAAGGTGTTGATAATCCGCTGATATAGGGCAGCATTCTTTTCTGATCACTCCATCTTCCCCAGGGGTCTTCTCACCCAGGCTGAGAAACCAATAAACCTCTGCAATTCTGCTCCATCTTTCCTTCTTTCTTTTAAATCCCTTCTTTCTTGCGGATACACGGAAACGTTTACTGTTTTTTCATATATCTTTTGAACCACAGAAGGTCCTAGGGTTGTGAGCAGACACTTGCTTTACCATACCATCCCTCCGGCATTCTCTGCTTAATTCCATCCAGCTGCTATAGTGTGGTGACCTCAGCAAGCCTACCAGAGTCCCAGAGACCAAGCGTGATTCATAAAATAAACACATCAGAGGAAGAAGGGTAAATTTAACACCACTGTCTTCTTTCCCAATAATGGTCCTAGAATTCCACCAGGGGGAAATGTACATTTAAAAATGCCTCTATCTCCACTCCCACTCTATTTACATGTATTTATTTTTTTTTATTTATATATGTATTTTTTTCTATCATTGTTCATTTTTGTAGAATGTTTGATTTCTCCTCTCAGGTGTAATCCCCATAGAATTCCCACCACCAAATCAGAGGTGAACCCTCACCATAGACTCTTGTGCACTTCCCTCCCCTGTTCTGATCCCTCTTCCTCCCCTGTTGAAAGTCTCTGATTTATCTTCTGCCTGCTAGTTTTGTTTTTGTTTTGATGTTTATATGTATTTATAACAGCTGTATTATTAGCCCTTGTTGGCTAATTCTCATGCAATCAGTTGAAGGCATGAATAGAAGAATACATTGCCCTCCCTTTTGAAAGGAGGAATTCTGCCAGCAGATGGCCTTCATTTTGGATCTCCAGCCTGATGGCCTTCAGACTTGAATTGTAACATCAGCTCTTCCTGGGTTTTCAGTCTGCCAACCCACCCTGCAGATTTTGAACTTGCCATAATCACATAAGCCAATTCCTTAAAATAAATCCCTCTAAATACATACATACAGAAATACCCTATTGGTTCTGTTTCTTTGGAGAAACCTAACACAAGTATGTAGACAGTTGTCCTACATGCACAGAATACTGCAGAAAGACAGTATATCCCTCATCACACCTCAGAGACTATCCTTAGTCAGAAATACAATGAAATAAATAACGAATATTGTGGGCTATGCAACAAAAAAATGTAAATCAGGAAGAAAAAAATAAAAGGAGAGAGAAAATTATATATATTTCAACTATCATATCATTTAAACTCCTATTTGAGGTCAAAGGAAAAAAAACTCTTTTAAAGTTTTTTTTTTTAAAGATTTATTTATTTATGCATACAAGAGCTGGGGTACATGCCAGAGCATGGGGGGTGAGAAGATTCACCAGAGACAGAGTGGGGAACAGAACAGGCAGATTGACCGAAGTACACTGCTGAGGGGAGCAGCGGGGGAGCCAAGAGAGGTCTGCTTCACCATGTGGGTTGCTCCCTGGCTGGTTGGGAATCGAACTCGTGCTGCTGTGGCTGGGATAGCTTCAGAGGTCTCGCCTTAACCCTTATGCCACCAGGGAGGCCCTGTTTTGTGTTTTTTGTTTTTTTGGTTTTTTAAATCAACTTACCTGCTTCTGGAGTATGCAGTTACCAAGCTCCCTGCACCTGCCCAGAAAGTATTTTTACTCCAGGTTGAACCAATAATATTAATTATTTTTTAATACCACCTTCTATCTATTGCTATAATTTACAAATGGCACTCTTTGTTTGCCATAATTACTTCCCAAGTTAAAAGCTGGACCCACTGCCCAGATTCTATTTCCAGGTCTCATTTTATGCAACCAGATTAATTAAGCCTTGCAAAGTCACATGTGTGACTCAACCAGCCTTTAGTCTGAGTAAGGGTGATATCTCCATGTAAATATTTGTACACTGCCATTCATTCATTCAAACATACTTATTTAGTATCTAATATGTGCCAATCACTGAGCAAGTTATTGAGTACAGAGTCATGAACACTACACATAAGACCCTGTCTTCCTGGATCTTATATTGTAGTGGAGAACACAAATAATGAATAAGGAAATATATCATGATAACTATTACAATTGGTATAAATGGTGTGCTGTGAGGGTAAAGAGGTAACCTTTAAACTGAAACCTAAATATTAAATGAAAATGAAAAGTGAAAGCTCATTTTAGAAAACAGGGAGTACAAAAGCTATGAACTGCAGAACAGTTGGACTATTTAGAAAATATCTGGAAATCTATGTGGTTTGATGGAGAGGATTTAAAATGAGTTAGGACACATAGAGACCCATTCATGAAGGATTTTAGAGTAAAATTTATTAGAACAAAAAAATGGAACCCTACTGAACTTGGAAATAAGATAGTGTTCTAAGAAAGTGAAACCAGGAAAGAGCAAAGCATAATGAACAAGAATCATTGTGGAAGTGGCTATAAGAAAGAGGCTGGGGGGTGGGGGGTAAACTAAAAAATTGTGTATTGAGAAAGCGATATAGAGAAAAATGATCAGAATATGATTATAATTTAAGCTGAAATATAATCAATGATATTGAACCCTGACTGAAGAGGTAATATGTTAACAAGTTTGAGATATTCTCCAGTCATCATTTAGTATGTGCATGGGGGTGGGATAAGAATGTGTGAATGCTTATATAAATATAATATTCAGATATATATTCAGGTATATATTTCTATCTAACTCTTATATAAGAAAGAGAGGAGTAGGGAAGGAAGGAAGAAAGAGAAGATGAAATGGTGCCTAAGTGAACAGAGTATCTGACCACTTTTAACAGAATACTCATATAGAGGAAATGAATGTATAAAATTACATAGCTTGAAGGAATTAGGCATTAACATCACCGACCAGACTACTTTTGCTTTGATGTCAGGCTTGCAAACTTCTGACTTAAGTTAGTTTCTCATGGAAAATATACCGATACTCAATGAGTTTGTTGTAGTCACATGGTTTTTGTATTTCATCATTAAGACATCATCAGTATGGTTTCTAAATCAGTGTCTAGTTAGTTTGGTCAATGTGTATCAGTCTGCAAAGCCTGTCCAGAATTTATGTACTTGAAAAAAATGAAGACCTCAAGTGTAATGACTACATTTGAGAACTGATACGCTAAGCCTCCCTGAGAGTAACCAGCTCATCTCTCTTTGTGACCTAAGTTACTGGTTTCCTTTTTAACCACGACCAAATTTGAACTAGAGAATCACACTCACTTAAAGATACCATTCACAGTAGGAACTCACATTTAGCAGCAATGCAATAAGATAAGACCATTATACTCATTTCTTAGAAAAAGCAGCACAATGACTTAAAGAGAGACATAGAGTTTTAGCACCTAGACTGTTTTTACCATAGAAGAAAAAAATGTTCAGTGTAAGATCTCAAAGTTCATTGTGTCCAAACGTTGGTTTTAAAGGTGACAAGAACAGCTTGAGAGATTAGATGATTTTCAAAAAAATACACAGCTGGACTCCTGAACTAAACTCTTTCCACTTTTGGCTCCCTACCTCATGGTAATAGTTGTTCACATTCTTAATCTTCTTGTAGCCCTTGAAACTTTATATTCTCATTCTATGGAATGATGGGTAAATTTAAAAGTGAAATTATATTTCCTAAGAAATAAGTGCTATTTAGCTTTCTATAAAATGTCTTCCCTCTACTATGAGCAATAGGTATTTAATTAACTTCTGCCTCTGCAGCAGCCAAAGTCATCCTTTCACAATGAAAGTAATAATGTGCCTTTCTGTTTAAAACTCTGAAGTACCTCCCATTCAACTACAAGTAAAAGCCAAGTTCTTCCAATAGTCTATAAATCCTGCACTCTATGCTCACTTTATTCTACCCACATTGTCTAATTTGGTGTTCTCCAATACTCCAAGTATCTTTCTTCCTGAGAACCTCTATGCTAGCTGCCCAGAACTCTTTTGTGCTCAATAAGCAGAATGATTAACTCCTTCACTTCCATCATCTTCGCTCAAATGTGATTTTATTAATAATACCTATCCTGACAATTCTATTTAAAACCACTACACTCATGCCTCTGTACTTCCAGTGTCTTTTACATTAATTTACTACTTTTACTATAGGATTTATCACCTTCTAATGAATATGCTATATTAATTACCTAAGTATTACTTCTTGACTGTCTTCTTCCACCAGAATGTAAGCTCTGTGAAGGCAAGAAGGAATCTAGGTGTACCTTTTCACTATTATCTCCTAACAACTGAAACAGTGCCTGACCACCAGCAAATGTTTGCTGAATGAATAAATTCATTCAATCAATTAATTACATCTGGCAATTTAACCAATTTAACCTTTGTCTACCAATAATTGCTGTATCTGAAGGATAGCATCTAAGCATCAGTTAAATCTTTACCAAAATATGCTAGATCTTCCAATAGATTCCATTAAGGAGACCAATGTACCAAATCAATAATGCATTTTTAGTCTCTAAAATTCTCCTTTGATGGTAAAGGTAACAAGAAAAGTTACTGCTTAACAATTAAAATATTATCAGTTACTCTGTTTCAAAGAAATGGCCAAACTGCATTAAAAACAATCCAATCCTGAATGTATTTACAAAGAATACTATTTGTTTAGCCTCAATTAAAATGCCAGGTTTCTTGGTTAGAATCCTTAACGTTCACTGGCATAGTTATCTGAGAAGTTGTGACAAAATGAGAATCTAGAAATGTGTATTTTTATAAACAGTCATGACAAAGTACCTGAAGCATACTGCCTTCTTCCATGTCAGTATCACATGTATCTTACAATTGTTTCCCCCCCTCCAACAATCATGATGAATTTGTTTTGACATATCATCATTCTATTACCAACTCTTTTTTTTGTAAACAAAGACACAGGTGGGAAAAGGATGGCTGAGAGTAACACTGCAGAGAGCCACTGAGGATGGTCAAGATTGTACATCTCAGGGCCTCCCCTGGTGGCACAGCGGTTGAGTGCTGGGCTGCGAGGCTGCCCGCAGCCTCTGCAGCGCCGGTTCATTCCCCAGCCGCTGGCGAGGGTACCACAAAAAAAAAAAAAAAAAAAAAGACTGGACATCTCAGGAGTTTCACGCACATAGCATATGGACCACAGTGTAAAAGAACCAACACCATTAGCCCTGCCTCCCATGGAGAGTTGTGTAACGATCACTCCCAGATGTGCTGAAAACTAACTGACTTAAATTGGAAATGAAATTAATGCTCTTTCCTCTTAGAAAAAGCAATTCAAAAATTACTAAGCAATAAGAGGCAAAGTGATTTACACTTAAATATCCTCAAAATATTTACCAGTGACTAAAAAATAAGTTGTTAAAGACACAACTATCTTAAAGTGACTCTACAGAACAGGTCACAATTCCCCAACTCTGAGTCCTTGTTTAGTTGGCAGTGGGTCATCTGGGAAAGTGTAGAAAATTAGATACCCTACAATGATCACATAGCACCCTCAAGTGGAAGTACATTAGACTGACAGTGTTTTTCTTGAAAAGATCTGCTGGTCTGTGATATGAAAAATAAAGAGGAGATAGAATTCCTTCAAACAAAGATATTGAATGAATTAAGATATACTGTATCTTATCAGAAGGGCTTGTAGTTTGAACTATTTCTTTAACAATGAGGATGTATTTTTGGCTGATGTAGCCATATTTTCTAATTAGTATTTCACAGCCTTACTTAACTGTGCGTAACTGAATAAAACCTTGAATAGAACAAAGCTAACCACCTTATATGCTAATTAGTAGTATTCTGCAGTCTAAGTCTCTTGCACCATGTGTTATGAAAAAAAACAGTGGTCCCATTATAGGAAAAAAGTTCAAGGCTACCTTCATATGTTAATATACTAATACCTTTAAAATAAAATAACCTCCATACATATATATGTACAGACTAATTATGAAGTATGTTTTCAGCTGACCCCCTAAACTGCATGGCAGTAAGATAACATGACTTCTAAAGTTAATTTTTGAATAAATTATTAACCTTGGGCCTTCCCAGTGGTGCAGCGGTTGAGCACTGGGTTGCGAAGCTGCCCGCGGCCTCTGCGGCGCCGGTTCGATCCCCGGCTGCTCCCGGCCACTGGAGGAGGGTCCCGCATGGCGTGCAGACCTCTCCTGCTGCCCGCTGCTCCCCTCAGCAGTGTACTTCGGTCCTTCTGCCTGCTCTGCTCCCTGCTCTGGCTCTGGTGAATTCTCTCACCCTCCCGTGCTTCTGACTGTTCCCAGTGCTTGTATAAATAAATAAATAAATAAATCTAATAAAAAAAAAACTTTAAAAAAAATTATTAACCTCACCATATGTAAGAGTGTCTTCATTTTTAAAATGGCAGAGTAGAAAATTCAGAGGCCACTGTAAGTGGTTTCTTAGCTTAACAATCAAGAGTCTTTTGGTTCCAAATCATGAATTTACTCAAGCTGACTTACATAACAGAAGGAATTTTTAGAGGGGAAAAAAAAAGAGAAAAAGATACTGAAAATTAAAGATGGGAATATTAACTATCCCTCAAATCATATTTGTGGAACCAAGCATAAGTATTCTTAGCCATTGCTTTGTCATTTTGTGTGTAACTGCCATTTTAGAATTTCAGGTCTTGCAGGTCTTGCTGTCCGGGGAAAGACTGCATTCCAGAGATAGTTTCAGTAATTGGAGCTGCAGGCTGGAGCTGCATCTTGGCCTGGCCAGTCAGCTTAGAATGATAGCCGGGCAAAGTTGGAGAACACATCCTTGTAGCCAATGAGTAACTGCCAGCATAATTTAACCTTATTAAAAGACCCCTGCTTCCTTTGTTCCAGGCTCTCGGCATCTGCCACTGCCTTGGTAGGTGCCATGAGCCCGGACTCGAGTCTGAAATAAACTCCCTTTTGTATTTGCATCATCCATCTTTGGATTCTTGGAGGCTATGCTCGCCGAGTCTGCTGATCTTGGGCACAACAATATTCAGTTCTATCTACCATTTCATGATGCATATATCCTATCCCTAATCCCAGATAAGGACCAAGGCTTTGTTGAAATTGTTTAGAGTCAAGAAACAGAAAGAACCTGTCCATAATTATTTCTCATAGCCATAGATTATTTTTGTTAGTCCTTCCCAAATGATAGTTTTCCAAGATCTGCTAGACTTTATCTTTTGCATGCAATACCACACTAGCAGATGTATGTTACTTTGAAATACTTGGGGAATCCAAGAAAAGCTACTTAGAAATATGCTGCTTTTGCTCTTTCTTTATGTGACTATCTTGCTTTAGTTAAGTTTTTGCAAAATAAATCAGGCATTGGGATATGTGTGTGTTCATGTAGAGAAGACAGTGTCTCTTCCCTTAAATGCACAGCCAACCTGAAATGACACACTTCCATAACTAAAATGTCCATAACATAATTATCCTCTCTATTTTGGTTTTTTATCTTCCTTAATTATACTGCTCTCTCCTCCTAGAATGCACATATTCGCCTCTTCCTTCCCTCTCTTCCCATAGAAGCTTCCAAAACCTCATCCCACAGTACAAAAAGGGATCAAGCAGAGACTCAGTAGGTATCCATAATAGTACTTACTGCTGTGTCATATATGTTTCTTCTTGTTGTGTGCCAATCAAGAATCAGATGATTTTTAAATATTTATATCTTCAGGTCCAAGTATGTTTTTCTTAAGGATGTCCATATGCGTTTATTTAGAAATAGAATTTCACATCACATAAAAATAGGCCTAAGACACTAAAGAACTATCTGTCCTGAAAGTCCTGCCTTCTTTTCCCTCCCACATATTCACTTATTATACTGATTAATCTGGAAATGTTATTTGGAAACTGTTTTTTAAAAATTCTTTAAAGGTCAAACTAGTAAACCAGAAAATGAAAGCAATAATTGAAAAATAAATTTTCTTTTTGTGTCCATTTTGAGAAGCCCCACTTATAGGATGGTTTCTCCAAGGTGAGAAGTAAAACTAGTCTACTTACTTGCTCTTCTGACTCCCTCCAGTCCTACACCAAAGATCCAATGCTCTGTCCCTTCAAAGTCAAAGGGTATTTATCCCAGCAGAAAATTTTTCCAAAAACACCTGTAATTGTAAAAATTGTAAAATTGCCTTCCTTTTCAGGGGCAACACTCTCCTTCCTAATATAGCTATCATTCTCTAGCTACATAGCTTAACACAAATCAGTCAATAGCACCAACTAAATTTTTCTGTTGTGAAATTTAATGGCTTTTAAATTCAAATTCTTCTGTTCCATTTTCTCAAGTCTCAGTAAACTGCTTACTTATTTCCCCAGATTTTTCACAAAATAGTGTGTCGGCCTATACTATATTCTGAGCTGGGTGTTCTATCCAGGTGATGACAGGCAAATTGGTCTCTCCAGAAGATCAACAGTTGGAAAGACGGCAGAATAAATGTTACCTTTCCTCCCCCACCCCATGAGGACTACACTAAACTACACATATTTTAGCAGTACAGATTTTGATGTATTGAAATAAAACAAAAACACATTATTTCAAACTTAGAGTAAGTTAGGCCTTTTATATACCACTATTCTCTCAGCAATTCTGCCCATGAACCTAGGTCACGATCCTATCTCTAACCCTTTATCAACTGGATGACATTAAGCAATTTGCTGAGATTCTTTGGCCTCTTTCCTCAAACTCTAAAATGAGAGTAAGAGGTACCGGAGTTAGGTTTTCAAGACAGTACCGTGGAAAAGAGGCCCAAGTCACAATTACCTTTGAATATCACTTTTACCCAAATGTATAGTGTATTGTCTTTAGAGTACACAACACTATCCAGTAAATCTTATGGGCACTAACTTTTGATGAAACACTAAAACAAATTAAAAAAAAAAAAACTATGTATATGTGTTTCTAGGCACTAAAGTTATTCTGGTATTGCTAATTCTACAATCACTAACAGTGAATGGGGTATGGTTGGAGAACACAAGATGAATAAATGTTAATGTCCTTCTGCTCCTCAGCTTTCCAGGGAATCTCCCGGAACTTGTTTAATGTGGTTGTGCCTGAGACTTAGGTTGATAATATTTCTCCAGCAAGGACTTTGAGGGAAGAGACTCTAACATTTCGGGGTGCTCACGCTGGCAGTGGCAATTAAAAGTGTTTGACTAAACATGAGGACCAATTATTATTTACCTTAGAAAAGGGCTCGGGCTATTTCAATGCAATAAATGACATCACGAAAGTTTAACTAGCAAACGCCTCGCACGCTTTACTACCTCGGCGCCCCGTTATCTTTTAGTTCCGGAAGCACTTGGCCCACTCCTCTCGGCTCCCGTAGTCTCTCCCCTTATCGCGAGATCCGGCCGCGGGGGGCGGCGCCGGAACACTTCCGGGAGGCGAGTATGTAAGAGCGGGCGTCTGGGGCTGTGCTTCCGGCTGCTCCCTCGGCCCCACACATCTGGGGCTGGAGTCTGAGCTGGGGAAGAGGCGCTAGCACCCCGCTGGCCTTTGGGCCCAGAAATCGCTGACCATGGATCGGGATCTTCTCCGGCAGTCATTGAATTACCACGGGCCGTCCTTGCTCTCCCTGCTCCGGAGCGAACAGCAGGACAATCCGCACTTCCGGAGCCTCTTGGGGTCGGCGGGGTCGGCGGAGCCAGCCCGGGGCCCGCCGCTCCAGCAGCAGTTTCAGGGCAGGTAATGGCTTGGGGGACCCGGCTGCCAGACGTGGGGGGGTTCCGGTGGGGGGACTCAGCTCAGGGCTCCGCTACCGCGGCGGGGCCTCGGCAGGGAGCGCGTGAGGTCTGCGGCGCTGCTGCACACGGCAGGGTGCGGGAGGATTCGGCGTCGGGGTGTGGGGCGATGCAGGCGAAACTTTTTCTGTCTTACTGCCTTGCAGAGGTACGGGTTGCTTAGCTCAAATCCATAGGCTTTAGTGTTGGGGACCGCGGGTGTCACTTTTTTGAGTCCTCCCGACCTCCTTCTAAGGGCTACCTGAGGATGGAATCTCTAGTTAAAACTTGCTAAAGGTGATGCCCGGGGGCTTGGAATGGACCCGAGTGAGCCAGTAACGCCGTGAGCTGAAGGCTTTGCAGATAAACCAGTTGTCATACATTTTGTTTCTTTTTAAGGAAAGAGAAGAGAGTTGACAACACTGAAATACAAAAATTCATTTCCAAAAAAGCTGATCTGCTTTTTGCACTTTCCTGGAAATCAGATGCACCTGCAACTTACGAAGTGAGTGAAGACAGTGAAGGTTAGTCTCGATATGTTTCTATTGTGGTTTGGCTTAACAACGCTTAAGTTGAAGCAAAACTATTGTTTAGTAATTTTGGTAATTTTTTTTTTTTTTTTCAGATCATTATGCTATCATGCCACCTTTAGAGCAGTTCATGGAGATACCGAGTATGGATAGGAGGGAGCTGTTTTTCCGAGATATTGAGCGTGGTGATATAGTGATTGGAAGAATTAGTTCCATTCGAGAATTTGGATTTTTCATGGTGTTGATTTGTTTAGGTAGTGGCATCATGAGAGATATATCACACTTAGAAATCACAGTAAGTTACTCACTTTTCAGTTATTTGCTTCCATTTCTAAGGGTCATCCCAATACGAAAAATTGTGTCCTTGTATCATTTGTGCTTATTGTGCACTATGCTGAGATAGTTTTGAAATAAATTTTAATTGGAATAAAATTAAGTATTTTTCCTTCTTTAACAAAGTAGTGGTGGAAGAGTTACTTGCACAATGTGCTCCTATTGATACATTACTTACTGGGTTTGGTTAGCAGGGATGGGGTCCTTTTTCAAATGCTCAGATATCTGAATATGGTGAGATTAATTGGTACTCTGGGGTTACTTCATATAACTGAGCATGTTCCTAATTACAGTATTTGGCATTAATACTTGAATGTGGCTAATTTAGAAATAAATTTCTGTTCTTTTTTTATATATACACACACACACACACATATATACACACACACAATAACTAAACTTACCTGATCTGTACAGTATAAGAAACTTTACTCAGGGTGAATAATCCTAAATTTGAAATAATGTCACTTTAAAAAGGTTAGATATTTGTTGTCTCTCAGGGCAGATGAAAAGGGAATAAAAGCCAGAGGTATTGTGGACTGGATAACACAAATTTTGGAAAATTCATATTTCATTTTAATTGGACTTCTCATTTTCTGAACGGATTTTACTTTCATTTTTCAAAGTATAAACTATAATCCACACTTATATTAGGTTACTAAAACTAATTGCAAGTTTCATGAGATTTTAGTTTTTCAACTGAACCAGAATACTTGTTTTATTGTTTCAGGGCACAGAAATTAATTGAAGTCCTTAATTAATCTTAGACTTTAGTATGCTAGTTGTTTTTTTTTATGTTCCTGTGACCTATTAGCTGTTGATACTAAACTATAATAAAAGACGGTTCTCACAAAAGAATGGAGTGTGTAGTGTTGTAAATGCTTCTCGTTGCAGGCTCTCTGTCCAATAAGAGATGTGCCTTCTCACAGTAACCATGGGGATCCTTTATCATATTACCAAACTGGTGACATCATTCGAGGTGATCGGTTTCATCATACTTACAAAAAAATAACAGTTGCCAGATTTTTGTTTTTTATAAATTTTGAAAATGTAGTCTAATGAGAAAGTTTTATGTTTTTGTTAGTTTGCATTTTCTTGTTAATCAGTCTAGTTTTCTTATTTTTTTAAGCTGGAATCAAGGATATTGACAGATACCATGAAAAGCTTGTAGTATCTCTATATAGTTCCTCTCTTCCACCACACCTGTCTGCTATTAAATTAGGTGTAATTAGTTCTGAAGAACTTCCACTGTACTACAGGTAATTTATCCACATTATTTCAGCAATAATTAATTGTAAGTTTCTTAACTAAAATTAACAATTTTTATCCAACTTCTGGCACCAAAGTAGAATTTGAGTTTCTCTTCAAAATATTTTAATTACCCCAACTGTCTTCAACTTGGTAAAATGAACCAAATCATATATTGCCATAACTTCATGTACAAAAACAGTATGAGTATTTAAACCCCATGTGATAATATTAGTTCTTTAATAGAAGTGGAATATTCTGATTGTCATTTTTATATTTTTGTTGTGTTTTTGTTTTTTAAGGAGGAGTGTTGAACTTAGTAGCAATTCTTTGGAATCCTATGAAAATATCATGCAGAGTTCTTTGGGATTTGTTAATCCAGGAGTAGTTGAATTCCTTCTGGGAAAACTAGGAATAGATGACTCTAACCCTCCATCTTTAATGAGAGGCCTACAAAGGTATAGTAAATCACTATTACTCTTATTAGGTGATGAGGTGAATGGTGCTGAGCAAAAACTGCATAACTGAGGTACATATTTCACCATGCTACCCTGGCGACAGCAATATGCCAAAGACTGAATGAAGCAGAGGAGCCCATGTCCTTCTGAAATAGACTCTCTTGTTAGTGTTAGATGTACACCATGTGACCAATTAGAGAAAGATGCAGAAAATTTAAGAATTTTGTGTATGTGTAAAAGACAAAATGATGCTTAACAGTAGTCAGTTTTGCTATGCAAGTGTCATACAAGTTTCTTGCTTGAGATTCACTTTTTCAACATTGAGTTTTAACTGTCAAGCAAAGTGAAGTATAGTTACAAAAACCGTAGGTATAGTTATAAAACCTGTATTTATAGTTACGGTTTGACTTTTTTTTCTTTAACAGCAAAAACTTCTCTGAGGATGATTTTGCTTCTGCATTAAGAAAGAAACAGAGTGCATCTTGGGCTTTAAAATGGTATGAAGACTTTGTTGCTCAACAATTGCATTACCTAGTTTAAAAGATTAAAGTAAGGCATGTATTATTAAGAACAAATATTTTAAAGTAAATTAAAATGATCCCTCTCTGACATTAGTTTTTTTTATAGTTATAAATGGTCTTAAGCTGTAAACTTGACAAACTTAAATTTTAGCCAACATTTTCAGTGTTTTTCAAAAGAAATTATATTGATATCTGGATTTCATAAATACTTGTTATAAAACTATCCAAAGACATAGTGTTTCTTAGATATATTGACGGTACTGGAGACTACACATTGACCATATTTGATTTGCTTTTACAATTTATCCATGTTAATATTTTATTTAGATTTTTGATGAAATGTTTGTAATTCTTTATTAATGTCTTCAGTGTGAAGATTGGAGTCGATTATTTTAAAGTTGGACGCCATGTCGATGCTATGAATGAATACAATAAGGCACTGGAAATAGACAAAGAAAATGTGGAAGCTTTGGTAGCTCGTGGAGCATTGTAAGTAGGTCATGGGTTTTAAAGAATATTTGCAAGGTAAATATATACAAGATTTACAAGTAATTCATATTTTAAATTCCTTTAACTTTGTCATTATCTTTAGATATGCAACAAAAGGAAGTCTGAACAAAGCAATAGAAGATTTTGAGCTTGCACTGGAAAACTGTCCAACTCACAGGAATGCAAGAAAATACCTCTGCCAAACACTTGTAGAACGAGGAGGCCAGTAAGTATCAGATTTTATTTAATGGTGGATATATCTTACCTTCAATCATCCTCCATAAAATCTTAAACTTAATGTCTTTAGTTAATTATTTTAAAAAATCTTGTTACAATGAAATAGAAATAGAAAGATATAAGAAATTAGTAGATAAGTATTTTTTCCTTGAATAGCTAGAAGATTTTGTTTTAATAGAAGGGAATTGAATGTCTGATTCATTTAATCATTTCAGTAGCTTACTGCCAGAAATATGAAAATGAGAGTTTTATCATTCATTATAATATTTTGCTATTTGGCTTGTTGGTCTATCCTACTGAGTAAAAATGCACATATTCAGATTAAAAGGAAGAGCAAATCATTAAGAATAAAACCTGTAATTTATGTTACTATCCTGTAATGCTGGCATATTACCTGGTACAGTAGTTATTTAACGCAAAAGCTAATTTATAAGATATGTTGAAGAAACAGTACTTCAAATATAATTTGGTAACCACCTGCTTTAGTAATTAAAAACCAGTTTATACTTAATAGCATCTTTTGTGCTCTTTTTTAATGTGGATTAATGTGGATTCATCTCTTTTGTAGTTTTTTTTTTTTTTTTTAAAGATTTATTTATTTTTATTATTTATACAAGCACTGGGCACAGTCAGAAGCACGGGAGGGTGAGAGAATTCACCAGAGCCAGAGCGGGGAGCAGAGCAGGCAGAAGGACCGAAGTACACTGCTGAGGGGAGCAGCGGACGGCAGGAGAGGTCTGCGTGCCATGTGGGACCCTCCTCTGGTGGCCGGGGAGCAGCCGGGGATTGAACCGGCGCTGCAGAGGCTGCGGGCAGCTTCGCAACCCAACGCTCAACCGCTGCGCCACCGGGGAGGCCCTCTTTTGTAGTTTTCATTAGTTTGCCTGATTACTCAAGAAATCCAAATGAGTAGATTGTGCAGTATTTGTATTTTAACTCATATGGACCCATGTGAATAGGAAAGCTTGTTACTCTCTCACTTAGGTAGATACCTGGTACCTCTTAGATGTAGTTATATTACTCCCTCCATATTTGAGCTTGCACTGGAAAACTGTCCAACTTACAGGAATGCAAGAAAATACCTCTGCCAGACACTTGTAGAAAGAGGAGGCCAGTAAGTATCAGATTTTATTTAATGGTGGATATATCTAATTTTCAACCATCCTCTATAAAATCTTGAAGTTCGTGTCTTTAGTTAATTGTCTTTGGCAGAGGTATTTTCTTGCATGCCTGTGAGTTGGACAGTTTTCCAGTGCAAGCTCAAATATGGAGGGAGTAATATAACTACATCTAAGAGGTACCAGCTATCTACCTAAGTGAAAGTCCTTTAACTGATGGAATGGTAACACCATCCATCCAGTTATCCAGACCAGAAATGATAATAGTCTTTGGCTTACTCCCATATCCAGTCTGACACAAAAATGATTCAATTTTCTTTTTTAATTTTATTTTTTATAGTAATTACCTATTTACTAAAAATTGACAATATTCTGCAAAATCCTTTCAGTGCTCTATATGCAAACTGTTGGGTTTTTTTCCACACATAGACTCATATTTAATCTAATAATTAACTTACCTAGAGGCTGGCTGTGATAATTCATATGTTTTGGTATTTCCAGCTTTAACAATTTTCTGAGAAAATTTTTCTATAAAATGGAAAATTCTTCATAAACTACTAGGAAAACCCTATCCCTGTAGTTTAATACTAAAGTTGAAATTTGTAGAGCATTTCCAGAGGACATCAGTTCATGATGTGTTTTTATATATTTTGATAAAATCCCAGTGCTGGATGTACAGATGGCTTTAGCTGTTAGTGATGAGTTCTTAGTTTTTTAGTTTTTTAAATCAAGGCATGTTTGGGCCTCCCCTGGTGGCGCAGCGGTTGAGCGCAGGGCTGCGAAGCTGCCCGCAGCCTCTGCAACGCCAGTTCGATCCCGGGCCGCCAGCGAGGGTCCCACATGGCGCGCAGACCTCTCCTGCTGCACCCGCTGCTCCCCTCAGCAGTGTACTTCGTCACTCTGCCTGTTCTGTTCACTGCTCTGACTCTGGTGAATTCTCTCACCTTCCTGCGCTTCTGACTGTACCCAGTGCTTGTATAAATAAATAAATAAATCTTAAAAAATAAATACATAATAAATCAAGGCATGTTTGACGTGGCATTAAATTAGTTTCAGGTGTACAACATAATGACTTTGTGATATGTATGTATTACAAAATGATTGCCACAAACAACACATTTAAGTCTGTTTACCATCCATCATCACACATAATTATAATTTGTTATAATATTTAAGATCAACTTTCTTAGATAGTTTCAAATATTAAATACAGTATTGGTAACTAGTCAACCATGGGGTACACTATACCCCTAAGACTTATTTGATCATCTTCACATACTTTGTCTATTCCCCTCTAGCCCCACCTCTGACAACCACCAATCTGTCTCTGTATCTGTGAATTCAAGTTTTTTTTGTTCTGTTTTATTTCATTTAACCCAGAAAAATAGCAGTAAAAAGCACCACTTAGGTATTGTTCAATTTTGAAAATAATATGCTAAACATGGTTTTTCCCTATTAAGTTTTTTCATATAGGCCTCTGAGCTATATGCTTATGTGAGGACTTTTCATTTTTTGTAAAAGACTAAGTCTTCCTTTCAAATTTAGGCTAGAAGAAGAAGAAAAATTTTTAAATGCTGAAAGTTACTATAAGAAAGCTTTGGCTTTGGATGAGACATTTAAAGATGCAGAGGATGCTTTGCAGAAGCTTCATAAATATATGCAGGTGATTCTTTATTTCCTCTTAGAAATTTACTGATTTTGAAATTAATACCAATACTTAACTCTCTTGTAGGGAAGACTATTATTAAATTGCTTAGTTAAGACAGTATGACTTATTTATTTTCACAAACAGCTTTTCCTAATTGTTTTGACATTGTCATAGTGCATCTTTGCTAATCCTAAAAAGTAAAATAGCCTGATGAGAAAACTTCTGTTGACTAAATTTGGTATGTGGTTTTGAAAAACTGTCCTTGCAGTGAGCTTTCTTGGTATTTAGAAAACTTAATGTGGTATTATATTTGAGCTAATTATGAAAACCTTTTTGAGAAATATATTACACTGTCTTTTCCTGTAATACTGATGATGATGTTTTCTCATGCATTTTCTTCTGAATTGGACCATTGCTGCTGTGTCTGTGACATCTGGTGCTGCTCATCCCCATCCTCAAACTGGAAAATGGTTTCTTATGTAATCATGCATCCAACTGGGCTGTGCTATTTTTTAAATGGTTTGTATTTGAACATGGCAATTCCCCTCCCAATTCACCTTACTGGAATTTCTTTACTTGAATTTTATTTATAAAATTTGTGTCCTACTTAAACTTTGAATTTTTTTTTTTTTAAATAATTTTTCATGTATTTTTTTTTTTCCTTTCCTGGACTCTGGGCCATGGGTACCAATGCGATGGTTTCCCCTTTTTTCATGGAATATCAACTGCAATATGGTCCTCAATATTGTTCTGGCCATGCCAATGATTAATGCCAAACACCTGTACGGTTAACTTTTATATGTTAAAAATACTTGTATAATGCTGGATATATGGTGATTTGGGTATACCACATTTGATTCCTGGTTCCGGGGGGTGGACTTCTGAAAATGGTGTTGTATATATTCTGCTATTTTTAACGTGTGATTTTTTCTGATATCTGGGTTCTAAAAGAAATCTTTGGAATTAAGAGAAAAACAAGCTGAAAAGGAAGAAAAGCAGAAAACAAAGAAAATAGAAACAAGTGCAGAAAAGTTGCGTAAGCTCTTAAAAGAGGAGAAAAGGTAAACTATAATATTCAATTTTTTTTTTTTTAACTTAAAGCAACTACTGAGTTGAACCAAAGTGCTATGTCGAGGTAAAGTAAGTAAAAATATATAAGTATTTCGATTCATAATCTGACTGTTAAGGGTACTTACCAAGTACATATATCACAAATTTTTCTTAAAAGAAATTAAGGCTACAATTCTGGGGGGGGAAAAAAAGGAGAGAAAATTAAGTTTAGAATTAAAATGTTATTTTAGTTACCTAGTATTTTTGAGAACTAGAGCTAGAGCAGCAGTTCTCTATTATGGGTGATTTTTGTCCCCGGGAACATTTTTGGTTGTCATAATTGGTAGTTAGCTACTGGAATCTCGTGGGTAAAGGTCAGAAATGCTGTCAAACATTATACAATGCACAGGATACCCAAACATTCTACCCTCATCGCAACAAGAATTATTTGAACCAAACGTCAGTAATGTTAAGATGAGGAAACTGTGCAGTAGAGGTAAACGGAAAACCAGTTCTTCTGTGTTCAGATGGTCTTCAGTTTTTAAGGTAGTGATGGAAACTCATTTAGAAGTGGTTTTGCTTATACTGACACCTGTCTACACAAGTATTTTTACCCAAGTAAAACTGGATCCTGTAGTCACTAATATTATTAAAATAGTGCTTATCTAAAGCCACAGGGTTTTTGTTTGTTTTTTTAATGAAATATTTAAAGAGAACAAAATAGGACTAAAATCTTTTTGGATAATTAAGGCACATTTCTTTACATCACATACCTAATGAGTTAACTACATTTTTTTAGGCTAAAGAAGAAAAGAAGAAAATCAACTTCCTCTTCAAGTGTTTCTTCTGGTGATGAATCAGTTTCTTCATCATCCTCCTCTTCTTCTGATCACAAAAGGCATAAGAAACATAAGAGGAACCGCTCGGAGTCTTCTCGCAGTTCCAAAAGGCATTCAGCTAAAGCATTCTCGAATCAGATAGATCAGAATAGGAAAGATGACTCCTACCCAGTTCCAGCCAATACTTCAGCGTCTTTTCTTAACCAAAAACAAGAAGTGGAAAAACTACTGGAAAAGCAGGATAGGTTACCATATCAAAAGAAACAGGTAAAAGAGAAAGATAGATGCTCTCTGTCTTCATCTGCAGTTGAAATTCCGGATGATTTTGGAGGTAGGTCTGAAGAGCCAAGAGATTTTTATAATAACTATAAAACTCAGGCAGGTAGTAGCAAAACAGACAAGCCATATAAATCAGAAAGACATTTTTCTAGTAGAAGAGATTCCTCAGATTCCTGCTATAGGAATTCAGATGACAAGATAAAATTTCATGGTTACAAAAGATTTGAAAAAGATACAGAGGGAAGAAAAGAGCACTATAGGAGGTGGGATTCATCCTCCATGAGGTATTCTTCTTCTCCAGCAAGCTCAGACTACTCTTGGAAGTCAGTTGAAAAATATAAAAAATATCCTTATTCTGGATCACGTGATTTCAGTAGACATGAGCAAAGGTATCAATTAAATAAAAATCAAGGAGAATATGAAAGAGAGGATAATTATGGGGAAGATATTAAAACAGAGGTTCCAGAAAAAGATGAACTAAATAGCAAAGAACAATCAGAAAGTGGAATTAAAAAAAATTTACCTCAAAATTTACTAAATATATTTAATCAGATAGCTGCATTTGAGAAGGAAAAAGGAAATAAGCCAAAAAATTAGTATGCCAAGGAAAATTGTACCATTTTATTAAAAGCTGCTGATAAAAGTTTTGGGTTTTAGTCATAATAACTCAGTGCAGGAATCTGCTCTTAAAGTTACTTTATTTGAAGAGATTGCAAAAAAGCAAATAAATGCTTTTTAGCTTTTCTCAAATACATTTGTTTTAGTTGTACCTTCCCTTTCCACAGCTTGATTTTTAGGCTTTTTATGTGTATGTTTGTGTACAGTATTTCTTTTGATGATTTAAACTTCACTGATAGATAATTCTCAAAATACTGTTTTTTCATTGTACTATGGTGTATGAGAATTCCTGAGTCCACCCTCATCCTACTGTTGGAGAGAAAATTAAATTTGTGCATTGAAACACTTGGATCGTTTTCATCAAAAATTATTTCTTTTTCCTGTTAAAAGCCCTTGGCTTTTGTAAGAATATATATTTGAATAGTCCTTAAACACCATTTTAGATTCATCATTTATTTAAATATTAAGGGTTTTTTTGCATAACTTTTGTTTTAATGGTATGTCTAATATCATTGACTTCTACCCAGATTAAGAAATACCTTAGGAATAAAGCCATGAAAGTTAAATAGGGGCCCTTTTTGCATATTTGTCTTTTTTTAAAACTGACTGCTAGCAGTAGAGCTCTAAAAATTTTTTGACTTTTAAGTATTGGCAAGACCCTTAACAGACAATATTCTGGCCAAGAACAATCAGAATAGAAAGAATCCTTTTAGCTAAATGAGTGTCAAGAGAAACACACTTATATGTCTAATTTTTCCACTAAGGAAAAAAATTAAGTAACCGTCCAAGTATTGTAAGTTGGGAACGCACTGGGCATACTCTCAAAATAGCCAGTAGCTGGCCTGCATTCCTACTTTCTGGGAGGTGGGGGCGGGAGGAGTATGCATGTGTGCGTTTTAGAACATAATACTTTTTTTTTTTTTTTCAATTTTATTTATAGATTGACATACTGTACTATATAAGGTTAAGGTATAATTTAATATACAGAAATTGTGAAATGATCACTGCACTGTTCAGTTTATATTCATCTCTTATAGATTAAAAAAGAAAAAATGATTTATTCCTATGACACTCCTAGGATTTTCTCTGTTAACTTTCAAATATACCAGAGAGCACTGCTCACTGTACTTACCATGTTGTACATTACATTCCTACTACATATAATTAGTAGTTTTCACTTTTTGAATACCTTCTTCCAATTTCCCCTTCCTCTATCTTCTTTCTCTAAAACCACAATCTGTTCTTTTGCTCTAAATTAGTTATTGGCTTTTTTTTCTTTCTTTTTTGTTTTAAATTCCACAAATTCCACTGTAAGTGAGATCATGGTTTATTAGTCTTTCTAAAGTTATTTTGCTTAGTGTAATACTCTGAAAGTCATTTGTGTTGTTGGAATATTGGGATTTCCTTTTTTATGGCCGAATATTATATTATAGTTACGTAAACATACATAAGTATAAACACACATACATATATATCCCACAGCTTCTTTATATAGTCATTCATAAATGGACACTTACGTTTTCATATCTTGACTATTGTAAATAATGCTGCTCTGAACATGGGGGTGCAGATACCTTTTTGACAGTGTTTTTATTTCTTTCTCTGAAGTGGAAATGCTCGGTCATATGTTCTGTGTTTCACTTTTGAGGCTCCTCCATACTGTTTTCCATAGTGACTATTCTAATTTACAGTTCCATCAACCGTATACAAGGGTTCCCTTTCTCCTCATCCTCACTAGTATTTGTTATTGTTCTTCTTTTTGAAGGTAGCTATTTTTCTAAAAGCCATGAGATGATAATCTAATTGTGGAATTTTTTAGAGTGGAGACTATTGTGCGAAGAACTTTCTGGTCATGTCACCTCTTAGGCAGTGAACACCATTAACAGGCAGTGCCACTGAACAACGTTGTACAATTTGAATAAATATTTTGGATGTCCAAAAATTAATTCAAGATTCCAGAAGTAGCTCTAAATTAAGTTTTTTCTCACTTTGATGACTGAGTTAAAGGCATTCAGTGACCCATGATTAATTTTTTTGTTTTTTTATTGAGGCAACATTGCTTAATAACATGATTCAGGGGAATAAGTTAACATCTTCTCAAATGTACATCACTATATCATACCTACCACCAGATCACCCATATTCTTACCTTCCCCTTATAGTAGCCTCAATTCTGCAGTCAGATTTCTAGGTTCATTTGTTTGAAAAATAGCTTTGTAACAATCCTACTGCACACTATTGCAAGAGCTCCAAGTGTTGGGCACTTGTTACAAAGAACTAAAACTGGCAGTCTACCAATAAATTAGGGGACTCCTATTGAAAATCAGATCATACCAGTTTTCTTTAAATTGTTTATTAGGTCAAGAAAAATTTTTAATGCATTCTTTATGCTTGGTTGTCTTATTTTCAGAACAAAATCATTATGTGCTTAACTTTTTTTCAAGATTAAAGTAATTCGTAGAAATTTCAGCTGCAGTTCTGATACATAGTATTTCTTTGGTTGAAAATTTTTAAATTATACCAAAGAACTATACTACCAGGTTTTTTCCCCCAGAAGTCTGGGAAATTTGTTTCTTTCAATAAAGAAAACCTAATTTCAAGAACTTCACTGTTTCAAAATCTTGATAATGTAATGGGTCTTCAGAAATTTTTTTTCCAGAAAGACTCAATTACATTATAAGTGAGTACTTTCATAGCTAGCATAAAATAATGAGCAAACTATTTTCTAATACAACAAATACCAGTAGAGCAGTAAAAAGGTATTTTCCCTCTGCTTGTATAACATGCAGCCTTGTAAAAATCTACTTTTCTATGTGAAGAAAATAGGAAAAAAACTAAGAAAATTAAACATTTCTTTGGCTTTATTCAAATTGTTGAGTTGGGTTTTTTTAAACTCTCAATTTTCATATTTTCCACTAGATAAAACTTTTTATCTGGCCATTCCCTATTTTGAACACTATTTCAATAATCCTTTCTTATATATCATTGTAAACAGCACACTAAAGCACAGAGTGGGATTTGCTAATTTAACGTGAGATTTTGGCTTTGTTTTTGCAACTTGTTCAAAAGAAAGATTAAAATGTTTATTTGCTGCCCTTTTTGTTTTTACCATTACTGGGAATACTGCTAGAACTAGCTGGCCTAGAATGGCTGCCAACTTCTGAAAAGGAGTCTGGGAAATTCAGGTCTAATACTTTAATGGAAGTCTGAGAACCAGAAGTACTTGTGGAACTCCTAGATGACCTAGAAGAGAAACCAGAATTATTTGTAATTTTAATTCAAAACTTGTGTCTTAGTAGAGAAAACACCCCCATGACTGAATAAATCAAAAAATGCATATTAATAGTTGGTAATAAAACTTAAAGCTTATCAAGAAATTCCTATTTCAAAAGGGAAAGGTAATAGAGTTTCAAATCAGTAGCAAAATAGTTCAAGTAGTATATTCCTATATGAGAAAAATTGAGATGAAATTATTAAGTATTAAATACTTGTAAAAATCAGTAAGTATTCATAGTAACCCAAAAATGGGGCATGGAAGTAGGGGTCTTGGAAAAGTGATTGAAATAAACCTGGAGAGAAGTGGGCAGCCTCGTGACAATATAAAATGTTGAGGTCATTTAGCCATACAATTCTAAAATGATGTTTTAAAACATATCTTAGGAAAATGAGATTTCAAATAGCTGTTTGCCATATTCACAGATAAGCTTTTTTCTACTTAGACATTAAGTTTTTAGGATGTTACTCTGAGGGCTATCTCTACATGGACTACTTAATAAGTAAGAAAAAAAAGAAAAAGAAGTGGCTACTGAATGTAAGAGACTGGAATTTTAAGTCATCATTTTTGTCACTGAAGCACAGATTGCTGATTAAATATGCCAGATGATAAGAATTCTAGGTAACACTAAACTGTACAAGTAATGAATGAATAAAATTACCTTTTTAGCAAATTAAAGCAGCATAAAATTGAATGCTGGCTGTTTAAATTTTTACAGTGTTTTGACCATAACAATCATATTCCATATGCCTGTACATCTAATTTGTCCTTTGTTTTTAAAAAAAATTTTTCTCAGGATAGACCATGCTGATTACAGCCTCCAAAAATACCACCATGGTTTTATCCTGAAATAGCTATTAGTCACAAAGTACTCTGCTATAATGAAAATGGTGACACCAGACAGAAGTCAGAGGGAAGTCTTGCTCTGCTTTTCTCTGTGTCTGTCACACTGAAACAGGTAAGGTGTGGGTATATCAGCAAATCCAACAGCCATGGCAATGTGGAAGTAACGATTCACTTAGGGTCACAGCTGTGAGGGTTAATGAAATGGCTTTTTGACGTTCCACTTACCTTGCTGATATCAGTGAAGTCTGTGAAGGAGATCTAGAACTCTGAAGACTACGTTTAGTCCTAGGTACAGGTAGTTCCAAACCATTCTGGAAGAATATTCAGTAGCAATAATTAGTACCACTCCATTTTAGGAGGAGATATTTTTTAAATTTCACTTTATGACACATACCATCAACTTTTTTATTCTCATGAATTGTTTTAGAAATATATTTAGAAGATATGGTTAATACCTGCTGAAAGTGGGTTTGAAGGATAATACTGATTTCAGCATTTTCTTGTATGACATCAATTAGCATTTCATCAATGTTCTTGTGAAACTGTTTCACTTCACGAAGTTTGATGTCTTTTTCTTCTAGTGTTTCATCTTTTGTGTCTTTCAAAAGACGGATTTCACTGGTGAGTTTTGCACACTGTTGGTCAGTAATAGTCAATTATTAATTATCTAAACCTATTTTCCAGAATTTATTATTTTTAATAGATGGAGAAATTGAGTTTACTATTTAGAAGTCAAAAAAATACAAATATGACAGGTCAATTTTTAAGAGAGATCAGTACCTGTTTCGTTACTCTCTCTAATTTTGGTTTCTGCTCCTCAGTTTCTTTACTTAGTTGAAATGAATAAGCCTGCTTCTCTGATAACTTTGCCTTGACCTTATTTGTTAAATGTTCTATAACTTCTAAAGTATTTTCCATGCTCTGTAGAAAATAAAGTATTAACATACTTATGGTTAAAATAAAAAAGAATTTCTATAGCTTGCCATTTTTCAAATATTTAATTTTAACTTATTTTAGTATATACAGTTGACCCTTGAACAACATAGGGTTAGGAACACCAGCCTTGCTCAGTAAAAAAATCTGCATATAATTGATAGTCTGCCCTTTGTATCAGAAGGTTCCCCTGCATCTTTCAACCCACCAACAACAAAAGTTGGTTGAATTCCGTCAATGGGAAATCCATGGATTAAAAATCTGCAATCCATGAGTGAGTGGACCCTTCAGACCCACACTCAAGAGTCAATGTAGACATTCTATTAGTAGATAATAAGTGTAATGGTTTTATGGATTATGCTTCGTATATAATTTCACTGGAAGGTGTTTTTATGGCATCTCCTAAGTTTGAAAAATAATTCAAACAGTGACTGTTGAAAGCTTGCAATTTTGAAAGATTCACAATTCATATATTAGTAAAAAATAAATTCTTACAGTCCTCCTTACCAAGCACATTTTTTTTTCCATGATGTGCTCTGTAACTACTTTCTAAATTATTTTTCTCTTTCAAATTTGTCTTGTTTCAAGGAGCAATACTTAAGCAATCTTCAAGGAATTAAATGAAATAAAAGTTCATTAAATAAAAGTTAGCATAATTAGCTATGCTTCATCAACTAATTAATAAGTAGTTGTCAGGTGTCCATCCTGTGCCTATTAATACTGGACTTTAACTAAATACTTTATTTTCTTCTCATTTAAATGAGATTGCTTCTCTAAAGAAGTACAAGATAACAAGATAGAAATAATGATGATTAACTTTTTACCAAAGGCTTGTTACTACTTACCTGGGTATCTTCCTGTAGTTCTCTGATTTGTCTTTGTTTGTATCTGTATTTTTCATCAGCGACTCTTTTTTGTTCTTCCAGTTGGATTTTTAGCTCATACTCATCACCTGGAATTTAGAGAACTTTTGGTTTAAATTTTTAACATACTGTGTAGAAAGCAGTCTTAAAAACTTAACCTGTATTAAATTTCTTATCACTTACATCTACCTATTGAAAAATAGTGTGAGCATGTAATGGCCATTCTTGTTTTATCAACACAGAGTAGCCAATGTGCTTCTGCTGTTGCTTCCAGACTTGGAATTAATTCCCTAGAGAAATTAATTCTCTATGTTATAATACTAGAATTAATAATATAAATAGCACCTTAGAATTTATTTTAAAAGCGGTTGGGGTAATTAATTTTTCTGATGCAATCAAACATGGCACATTGTTGTTTTCAGTGTCTCACAATGTTAAACTGTATGGTTTTCATTGTATAACTTCATAAAAATTACATTTATAACTCATACATACTAGATGGGGTCACTTTTTTTAAAGATTGTTTGTAATTTTTGTTGCAGCTATTCAGCACTTGCAAGGTGTTTTCCAGCGCATGAATTTCTTTTTCAGCTTTATTGATTTTAGCATCCAAACTGTCACCTTCCCTTTGAAGCGCTTCTTTTTCTTGAGCAGCCTATGAAATGGAGAATAGAATGAACTGAATAAAAGTGTAAAGCAGATAGAATGTCTGTTTTTAGGGCAGGAAATAGTTAACTCACAACAATACCAATTTGTCATGAGACCTACAAGCAACACCAAGCATTTATTTCTCACTCTTGACTACAAATATAAGACCAATCCTCATGGCCTCCAAATACACGTAGGATACAAAACCATAATGGAAGTAGTAACTATACAAAATTTATGTTAAATTCTCTGACAAAAATTACCAAAAAGTTAAAAAGGTATAAACTTTGCTGAGAAGAGAAATAAGGTTCATCAGAAGGAGGTTTCAAACTAGATAATAAAAACCAAGTATGTTTCTGGTCTGAGAGAGACTGAGGGACACTTTCTCATTTTAAACCTTGTGAGTAAGAAAAGTGAACAAGAATACCAGGGAAATTTATATGTGGTGTTTGTTGGAATTTCAACAACTTTGGAGAGTACTTCAATAGCACATACTAAAACTGGAGCAATAGAAGATAAACATGGTAACAGTGTGGGAATGACATGTAAATTTGAAGCATTCCATGTTTTAAAAGGAAAAATACTGTATGGTTCTACTATAGGAGGTACTTATAGTCAGAATTCACAGTCACAAGAAATGGGATGATGGGGGCCTCCCCGGTGGTGCAGCGGTTGAGCGCTGGGTTGCGAAGCTGCCCGCAGCCTCTGCAGCGCCAGTTCGATCCCCGGCTGCTCCCTGGCCACCGGAGGAGGGTCCCACATGGCGCGCAGACCTCTCCTGCGGCCCACTGCTCCCCTCAGCAGTGTACTTTTGTCCTTCTGCCTGCTCTGCTCCCCGCTCTGGCTCTGGTGAATTCTCTCACCCTCCCGCCCTTCTGACTGTACCCAGTGCTTGTATAAATAAATAAATAAATCTTTAAGGAGAAAAAAAAAAGGAAAGAAATGGGATGATGGTTCCCAGGGATTGAGTGAGGGGTAGATGGGGAGTTATTTAATGGGTACAGTTGCAGTTTTGAAAATGTAAAAAGTTCTGAAGAGGGAAATTAGTGCTGGTTGTGAATGTGCTTAATGCCACTTAACTATACAGTTAAAAATTGTTAAAATGAGAATTTTTGTATTTTAGCACATTTTAAAATATAAAACTAGAGAAAGATTAACAATTTTCACTAGAAAAAAAAATACATTGTGTAAATTGCTGAAAACCAAAAATTGCTCAGTGAGCAGACATGCTTACTTTTTCTAGCTTAACTCTCATTAGGCAAGACTAGAGTTGTTCCCAAAGAATTTCAATTAAGGATTGCCAGGGATAGCATGCATCTATATTAAAAAGTGCCAAAAATCCAGTTTTAGTCAAAATCAACTGATTTCATTTGTTAATTTACTCACCCCTAGTTATGTGTATTTAACCAGTATGTGGTCACTGGTAATGTTTTGTTACTAATGTTGAGTTCATTACATTTCTTACTGGTATTTGAAGTATTATGTGTCAAGACATGTTACACTTTTATAGCATATACTACATAATAAAGCTTAGCAAAAAAAAAAAAGTTATTGAGTAAATTATACCTAATTAGTTTGAGTCTAGAATTAGTATCCATTTGATTTGAAATATAGTAAGATCTGGAGTGAATCAAAAACAGATTTTAGTTGTGGATTTCCTGTTTGTGAATTGAGTAACCTTACATTCACTTATCTGAGTTCAGTTTGTCAAATGAAGAGATTGAATATGTTTGTCAATACAAATTCCTGATCTAATTCCACATATACCTTAAAATTTTAAAACTATGATCCCATTTGCCTCTAATCGGAACTTATATAATGTCTACCTTCTATTCTGGATTAGAAAAGGTACTATTTGGAAGAAATCTTTTTACTTTTTATTTAGACTTTTCTGTCCAACATTTTATAACATTTCCTAATGATTTCATGATATAGTTTAAATTTTGATCGGGATTGGATTGTTTCCTTATAAAGAATAAGAGAAACTTAGAAATAAGACATAAAAATGTCAGTTCTGCATTGGTAACTGATGTGTTTTAGTCTAGCCATTAAGAATCAGATATTAGAAGATAGTAGGGTGAATTAAGGGAAAAACAAGGCTACGTATGTCCCATACCCATGTATGCCCATATTACATGGGCAAAATGAGGAATATGGATTAAATTGTTTCTTAAAAATTTGTTGAAGTCCTAAACCCCACTACTTCATAATGTGATCTTGTTTGGAAATAGGGTCTTTGCAGATGTAGTCAAGTTACAACGAGGTGGTTAAGAAAAGCCCTAATCCAGCATAACTGGGGCTTTATAAAAATGGGAAATTTGAAGATATTCACAGAGGGATGACTAAAGAGAGACAGGGAGAATGTCATGTGAAGATGGAGGCAAATACCAATGGCAATGCTTCCCTAAGCCATGGGACTCCAAAAATTGCCAGTAATACACCAGAAAATAGGAGAGAGGGATAAAACAGATTCATCCTCACAGGCCCCAGAAGTAATTAGCCCTGCCAGTATCTTTATCTCCATCCTCCAGAACTGTGGGAACCCTTCACTCGGGATACTTCAAAAACCTAAGAGGAGGAAAGTCCCGTTAATATTGGTTAGCAGGGGCCTCCCCAGTGGCGCAGTGGTTGAGCACTGGGCTGCGAAGCTGCCCACAGCCTCCGCAGCACCGGTTGGATCCCTGGCAGCCAGCAAGGGTCCCTCATGGCACGCAGACCTCTCCAGCCGCCCACTGCTCCCCTCAGCAGCGTATTTCGTCTGTCTGTTTTGTTCCCCGCTCTGGCTCTGGTGAATTCTCTCACCCTCCCGTGCTTCTGACTGTACCCAGTGCTTGTATAAATAAAAAATAAATTACTTTTTGAAAGAAAATAAATAATCCCTTTTAAAAAAACATTGTTCAGCAGCCTGAGCTACAGTAGGCTGATGGGTTATAAGAAGGATTTGAGAGCTGTTATTTCTTACATAGGTGGAATTTCCTGAGATAAAGTGGCAGGCATATTAAACCATGTATATGTTAAAGGCTGACTTGAAGAGTAGCTACAGAAGAAAACTTGGAAGATTAAATAGAAGAGAAAGGGACCATCTACTATCCTCTAAAGATGTGCATTTAGAGGGTTCAGTCCTATTCATGCAGGATGCTGGAAAAGTAATAACTTCCATTCCTTCATCGTTACAGGGTTTAAATTTCTTAGGCCTGTCTATACAGGAGATCCCATCTGTTCAGAGTGTTACCTATAAGAAAGATGCATATAGGGCCTCCCCTGGTGGCACAGGCGATTGAGCACAGCACTGTGACGCTGTCAGCAGCCTCCGCCGGTTCAAGTCTGGCTGGCCAGTGAGGGTCCCACATGGCGCAGCAGACCACTCCTGTCTCGCCTGCTGCTCCCCTCAACAGTGTATTTCATCAGTCTGCCTGTTCTGTTCCCTGCTCTGTCTCTGATGAATCCTCTCACCCTACTGCGCATCTGGCCTGTACCCCAGTTCTTGTGTCAATAAATAAATAAATCTTGAAAAAAAAGGAAAGATGAATATAGCAGTACTTAGAAAGAGAATTGCATCTATTCCTGATCACTTCTGCATTTCTCTTTATGGATTACTAGGTAAAGAGCCATGAGATGGCAGGCAGCTCTCACACATCAGAAACAACAGCTGATTTGCTTTTATCTGTCTCCCACCTAATATGAAAACAAAGAAACAGTCTTTTCTCCACATCTGTCACACCAGGACTGCAACTGGAACAGCTTTCAGGTGTAGCTCAAGGTGATAAATTGTCTTAAGGTGTGGCCATACGAGTAGGTGATTATAATGAAGTAAAGCTTTGTGTCTGAGGGGAACAGGACACCCACAGTGATAGTAGGTCTCAGGGTAAAAGGTTGTGAGCCACAAATAAATGAGGGAAAACAAAATGTGCAAATGATAGTGAAGGGAAAAAACATCACTGGTCCAGCAGAATGACATGAACCTTAAAAGGAAGGGGTTTGGAGCAAAGTAACTGGATTTTGGGAACCTCGTGGACTAGAGGTATATAAAACTTAACAGTGCTTCAGTAACTCCATCTAGCAAAAAAAAGTTTTGTGGCCCTGATTAAGTGTAGTGCTATGAAACTTGAAATTTTACTACTTTCTATTAGAATCATAACTTAATTGTGATTACCTTGATTACATAATAGGCCTGTGTTTTCTCCTCTTCTCCTTCAGGAGGCAGCATAACAACAGTAAGAATTTCATATCGATTCTTCAGCTTATCAATTTTACTTAGTCGCTCATGAAACTCAGCACTAATACAAAAAGAAAAAGAAACATTGAAACAAACTTATAGAACCATAAAAAGTGTTCTTATAATCCAAATATCTTTCAAAACATAATTAAATGTAAATAATAGTGAGATGACCCCGCATACTCACTGGAATGGCAGCTATCAAAACAAAAACAAAAACAAAACACCAAAGTTTGGTAAGAATGGAGAAACTGGAACCCTTCTGAGTGTTTTTGGAATGTAAAGTAACCGTTATGGAAAACAGTATGGCAGTTTCTTAAAAATCTAACAATAGAACTATCATATGCTCTAGCAGTACCACCTCTGGGTATATAGCCAAGACATAGAAGCATTGACAGATGAATGGATAAACAAATGTATATAATTCAGTGGATTATTGTTTAGTCTTAAAAATAAGGAAATTCTTTCACAACATGGAGAAACCTTGACATTATGCTAAGTGAGGTAAGTCAGTCACAAAAAGACCATATGATTGCACATATAAAGTATCTAAAGTAGTCAAATTAATAGAAACAAGGTCAAATGGTGAGGGGTATGGCAAGTTTCAGTTTTAAGAGTTTTAGTTTTATAAAATGAAAAAGTTCTGAAGATATGTAGCACAATGTGAATATACTTAACACTAATAAACACTATACATAAACATGGTTAAGATGAAAATTTTTATTGTTACATGTTCTTTATCAAAAAAAGAAAAACATTTTTTAGAGTGCAGAAAAGAACAGTGTCTCCCCTTTGTAAAGCATCATAAATACAATTGCTTCCCAAGGTTTAGGTTTTTAAATCTGCTGGTTACTTTTTTTCTTTTATTTCATCCAGTAAATTTGTATTTTAGAAGCTATTTTGAACTTTTAATCATGCTAATAAAATAATTTTAATAATAATGGCAAGTAGGAAGGAAGCTCAATTGTTAGCTACAATCTCATGAAAATAACCATCCAACCATGTGAAAAAAATCTTCAGCCTGCCAGTTTTTCTTCTACTCTTGAAAGTTGGTAAAATATATTAAGTATTAGAAGTTACAGCTTTGTTTATTTCTAAATATTATTGTACATTTTTCAGAAAATAATTACTCATTCTTTATGTGAAGTCCTGGTAGGATTTTTAGTTTAAGATGGACTGAACACAAGTGGGTACCTCTACTTCCTAAAATGGAAAATATTAAAAGGAAAAAAAAAGCTCTGGGAATAAGACTTTTCAGGAATACATGGAAAACAAAGGATAAAATTGATGTGGGGTAGGGTGATGGAAATACAGACTGCTGTAGAAATAAGAGCCATTATCACCAAAGAAATAGCAAGAAAACCCAAACTCAGGAAAAAGAAAAAGAACAAGAGCAGTCTCTAAGGTTATTATCGCGGTATTTAATAAAACAATTGCCTATAAAATATCTAGGCCTCATTCGTCAACCCCTCGCAGTATACAGAGATGTTGGCAGGATTTATGTGTGTATAAACTTGGGGAACTACAAATAGCTGCCCAAATCACCAGCGTTCCTAGCATTGTATGTTGGAACTGCAGAAAAATAGAAACAATGAGCCACAATAGCGGAGCCCAATGGAAAAGAAAGGCAGTTCCACCTAGGAAGAAAGTCTTCAATGCCTAAAATAAACTCCTAAAGGACAAACACCTTATGTTCCTTAAGGGACATGACCCAGAGTCTACAATCAGCCTTCCGCTGTTGAGAAAGAGAAAGAACTAATTGCAGATAGTTCTACTAATTTCATTCTATCTCTAGTATTTGTTAGTAAATAGCATGAATGAACGAAAACAGTAGCAAAGAAAAAGATTGAATCAGTAGGGCAGGGATGAGGAAAGAGGCAGAGAACAAAGAAGATGCATAAGGAAGGGGGATGAGGAAATAAAGACTATGAGACTATCCGGAATAAAAAGAATAGAAAATTTAAAGTGAGAGAAAAGTTAAGAAACCTGGAAGACATATCTAAGAGGGTCAACTTCCACCAAAAATTAGCAACAAATGAGAAGAATGGAAAGAATGGTGTGAGAAAAAAGGAGTAATAGAAAAATATTTCCCTGGACAACAGTGAAATCATTGAAAAAAGCACACCATGAGTCAAATATGAAAAATGAAAACAGACAAACTATCTAGACACATGTAAATTCTAAACACCAAGGATAAAGAAACTGTCCCAAGGTTCCAGAAAGGAACAAAACCAAATACCCTTCAAAATAAAATGAATTAGCCTTGAATCAGACATGTTATGAACAAAGCTATAATTTAGAAAGATATAAAACTGCTTTCAAACTTAAAAGTATAATTTAAATACGGGGTAGAACATACAAGGAGTCCTTTCAGAAAACATGAGTTCCTGAACAACATATTCAAGTGTGTGTTCCCAGAGTGTAATGGGAATCCAAAAAATTAGGGTTCAAAATAATATTAAAGCAAGAAAATAAAATGAGAAATGGATATTCTCCAAAAGGAAAGAAAGTAAAAACAAAATTATTGAAACCAATGAAAGAGAAAATGAATAGCTACTGGGCCTCCCCTGGTGGCGAAGCAGTTGAGCGCTGGGCTGCAAAGCTACCCACAGCCTCTGCAGTGCTGGTTCGATCCCCGGCTGCTGGCGAGGGTCCCACATGGCATGACAGACCTCTCCTGCTGCTCCCGCTGCTCCCCTCAGCAGTGTATTTCATTGGTCTGCCTGTTCTGTTCCCCGCTCTGTCTCTGGTGAATTCTCTCACCCTCCCGCGCTTCTGACTATACCCAGTGCTTGTATAAATAAATAAATAAATAAATCTTTTAAAAAAAAAAATTCTAAAAAAAAAAAAAAAGAATAGCTACTGTATGATCCAGCTATTCTATTTCTAGGTATTGATCCAAGAGAAAAGAAAACATATCCTTACCACAAACACATGTTCATAGCAGCTTTATCTGTAACAACCAAAAACTGGAAACAATTCAAATGTTCATCAATAGGTAAATATAAACTAATCGGGATAAATGTATACCTTGAAACACACTACTCAGCAATTAAAAAGTCAAGGTCACCAGCCATTCTGCCTGAGGCTTATCTTTGGACAGCCCATGAGGAAAAATGTAGCTTATACATGTTTCAATGTAAAATGGTTGGAAAAGATTGAAACAAGAATTATATTTCATGAAAATGAAAATGTCTATGAAATTCAAATATCAGGGTCCATAAAGTTTTATTGGAACACAGCCACAGTCATTTATTTGCATAGTATTTGCACTGCTATTCACTCTACAATTGCAGAGTTTGAGTTGTTGCAACAGAGACCATATGGCCTGCAAATCCTGTAATATTTACTATCTGGTCCTTATAGAAAATTCTGTGTGTGATGCAGCTACAGTAATATTTAGAATTGTTTATCCTGCAAAAATGAATGTTAATTAGCTAAGCACTGCTGTCAAGTTAGAAAAACAGCACCAAAATATTGTCACAAAAATGAAGAATAAAATAGTAAAATGACAGCAGCAATAATAAAATAGGAAATAAATTCATACAGGAAAAAATCAGAAATCATTTATTATTTTGAAAAACAATAAAATTGATTAAATACTGGTAAGTCTTATCCCACCCAAAAAAGAGAAGTCACAAATAATGAGCATCAGGAAATGAAAAACTACAATGAAATTATTAAGTAAATAATAAAATGATGTTGTGAACAATTTTATGGCAATAACTTTGTAGATGAAATGGAAAATCTTTGCTAGAGAAACATCTCAAAAAGACATACAAAATTTGCATTTTTTTACAACCTATAAATAAGCTGAACCAACCCATGAAAACTCTTTCTGAATACCAGATCTCCAATGGTTTTACCAGGGAGGTCTTTGAACATTCAAAAAAGATATAATTCTATTTATTTACAAACTTTCCAGATTATAGAAAAAAAAAGAAACATACTTCTGAGGAGATCTGAACCTACTCCTCTAAATCATGTACAGTGTTATAAACCAATGTTACCTTAATAAAGAGAAATAAAAAACAAAAAGATAAAATACAAAAATTATTTTAGGAAAAGAGGCACAACCGTAATATGATAAATTGGTAAGGGCAACAGAAAAATGAGAATTATAAGCATAGATTAAAAAAAATTGTATAAAAATACTGCTAAAATCTAGATATATGCAAAACATAATGTGATAAACAAGTTGTATTCTAGGGAAATAAGGTTGTTTTAACTTTGAAACAGCAATGTATTTTTTTTATATTAATAGGTTGAAAGAGCTGTAACATATCAATGAATGCAGAAAGAGCAATATAATTAAATTCCTGATTAAACAAACTAAAAAATCTCTTACCAAAGACAAAGGGATGAGAACTCCCTTAAATATCAAGAATATCACAAAAAAAAAAAAGCCAAGTAAACCTCATACTTGATGATAAAACAATGAAAACCTTCCCTCTGATGTCAGACATAAATGCAGGCACCTGCAATCACTATTGCTAGTCAACATTGAACTAGTGACTAAATAACACCAGCAACAAAGCAAGACAAAAGACTGTGTGTGTGTGAACAATATATGTAATATCATATATATATTCATTGCAGCACTATTTACTATAGCCACATTATGGAAACAACCTAAGTATTCTAAAAGATTAAGGATTATGATGAGTGGTATGGACCAGATCAAAATGGCATCAAAGGACATTACCTAATTTGCTCCTGAGAGGATAATCTAAAAGTTATCGAGAAGGGCACTAAACCCAGAGGGCCCCATGACTTGGGGTGAACCTGGAACATCTCTTGGACATTGGAGACCAGCACTTCTTCTTAAGATCCAATATAAGACAAGGATGTCCATTTTAATTGCCATTACTGAATATAGTAGTCAGGAATAAATATTACACAAGCTATTCAAAACCTCTAAGAAAACTTGTTTCCATATATGCAGTTATTGGGTATCCTTTCCCTAATGGACCTTTACCACAATTATACCCAAAAATCAACTCTAAGGAGACTGATGATTTTAATGTTAATGTGAGAATACAGAGTTGAGGAGTTAGCCAAAAAGAGAAAGGAAAAAGCATATACTTATGGGGCCTCCACAGTGGCGCAGCGGGTTGAGCACAGCACTGTGAAGCTGTCCTGCAGCCTTTGCAGTGCGGGTTCGATTCCCAGCTGGCCAGGGAGATTGCCAAATGGTGCGGCAGACCTCTCCTGTCTCACCTGCTGCTCCCCTCAGCAGTGTATTTCAGTAGATCTGCCTGTTCTCCTCCCCGCTCTGTCTCTGGTGAATCCTCTCCCTATCCTGTGCCTCTGGCCTGTACCCCAGCTCTTGTGTAAAAATAAATAAATCTTTAAAAAAAAAAAAAAAAGCATAGACATGGCCAAAATATGTCCTACACATTATATTAAATGCTTTTTCAGACAAATTAAAAGATGGACATTCAAGATGGTGGCGGGAACGGTCAGTTCTGACACCAAACTAATGTTTTCAAAATTCTTTAGCAGTATTTTAAAATTCTAATTATTACCTTATGTTTTGCCGTTCTTGATCAACGTATCTTATTTGTGATGTAAGCATTGCTTTGTGAACCTTAATTTCTTCAGTTCGTTCTTCCATAGCTGTTTGTAATTGCTGCTTTCTTTTTTCCAGAGAAAGAACTTCTTCTGCCTTACTGTGAAGCATTTCTCGAGTACGTTTAACTTCAAGTTTCAAAAGATTGTCTTCTATCATCAAATCCTATCAACATACAAAATTGTCAAATATTGAAATACTTATTTTTATACCCAAACTATTGTTACAGAAAAAAAATCAGGGCCTCCCTGGTGGAGCAAAGAGTTAAGCACAGCACTATGAAGCTATCTACAGCCACCGCAGCTCAAGTTTTATGCCCTGCAGCCAGGGAGATACCCATATGGCGCAGTAGACCTCTCCTGTCTCATCTGCTGCTCCCCTCAGCAGTGTATTTCAGTATATCTGCCTGTTCTGCTCCCCACTCTCTCTGGTGAAGCCTCTTACCCCACACACCCCAGTTCTTGTATACATATATAAATCTTTTTTAAAAAATCAAACTTGAGGGCCTCCCCGGTGGCGCAGCGGTTGAGCGCTGGGTTTCGAAGCTGCCCGCGGCCTCTATGGCCGCAGGTTCGATCCTCGGCTGCTCCCCGGCCACCGGAGGAGGGTCCCACATGGCGCGCAGACCTCTCCTGCCGCCCGCTGCTCCCCTCAGCAGTGTACTTTGGTCCTTCTGCCTGCTCTGCTCCCCGCTCTGGCTCTGGAGAATTCTCTCACCCTCCCGCACTTCTGACTATACCCAGTGCATGTATAAACAACAACAAAAAAAACCAAATAAAAATAAATAAATAAAGTGTGCCTCTATAAAAAAAAAAAAAATCAAACTTGAAAATAAATTATTTTCTTACTTGACCACTCGCCAAATAACATCACATAGTAGAAAAAACTTTAAAACATTTTTATTTAAAATAAATATTAAAAATTTGCTGCTTAAAAATAAGATGTTTTAAAATGTCAACATTTTAAATGCAGACTAAAACAATGAGATACTATATTTGCTTATCAAATTCACAGCAATTTTATAAATAATATCCACCATTAATGGTGGTAAAATATGTTTACAAACTACTGGTGGACATATTAACTGAACCCTCTAGAGGACATTTAAGCTTAAAAATAGTTTCAAGACAACAAAAATATTCATTTTGTTGAACCAATGACATGTAAATTCAATTTTCTTTGAAAGACTGGAAGGAAATAATATACATTATTAACACATCTTGTAAAGTATTATATATATAATAAATATTTATTTTCTTTAAAATTTAAATTTCCCTACAATTAGCATGAAAACATGTAATTTTTGATATTATACACATATATGATTTCATTGCACCTGTTTAACAGCTTTGGCTTTCTTAAGTTCCTTCTCTGATCTGTCATTGAAAAGGTTTAGTTCATTTATTTTGCTCAAGAGGGACTGTGTTTCATCACAATTTTTGCCATTTGACTTCTTGATGAAGTAAAGATCATTCTGTAAAGAGAAAAAAGATACATAAATACATATTTTAAAAAACATTATTGCAAATGACATACACTATTAAACATTTTACACTGTAGTCCATTAGCTATTTGTAATAGACTTTTAATATCACTTTCATATTATAATATCTCCATATATATGGCTATTCACATAAAAACATTTTCATTGTTATCATCTATTGATATTTTGAGTTCAATCATTGTAGAAAATATGTATGGTTACAGTTCAACCTGAATCATTTAGGTGACTACCACCTGTGGGGAGAAACAGGAGGAGGGAACCCAAGCTTCTATTCAATACTTAGTTCACCTTCTGCAGTTCATTGGTTCAACTCAAGTCCCAGAAAGGTAAAAACATTAACAGTCTGAGAAAGTATAGGGCCTTGATTAACAGTACAAACTCTGAAATCAGATGTCATTAATTATTGCCATCTGACCCTACTCAGCAAACTATTCTTCCTCAGTTTCCTCATTTCTAAAATAACAATTCCTACTTCCCTCGGTTGTTGGGAGGATTAGGGAAGCAACCATCAAAGATTATGTACAACAGTGTTTGACATATAGACGTTTCATGTATAATAATTATTATTAATATATTAATTCTATATTGATATTAGTAATCAATAATATATTGATTGTATATTAATATTAATATATTAAGACTATTACTATATAATCACATATGAGAAAAATGTTAGATAATTCTAATTCCAGTGGATGCATCAATGGGTCTTACATACCAGACACCAGGTTTCTATTTTATACTAGTCTATAGCCCTCTTCCCACTCAGAAATCAGAAAAAAATTATGCTTTGTCCCCTTAGCAAAAACCTAATTCTAATTCGAAGATCTCTTTGTTATTCTTTTTCTCATTCTCTCTCTCACTCCTTCCTCTCTGCTTTTTTCATTCCCTGTATTTCTCTGAAGTATCAGGACTAAGAATTGCAGCTGGATGGTAAGAAGAATGATGTGATTTCTTAAAATTAATTTTGGGAAGAAAAAATTTAAATGTAAGATGATTTTTCAACCAGAAGAAACTATTTTATGTTGCGCAGAATAAGAGATGGAGTGGCATAAAGAAGGAATGTATAATCACTTTATACTCTGATGCTACTGTTGAGAAGATTCATTATAAGGGTAACTAGCTTTAATATCTTTAAATATTCACTTGCATTTCTATTATCTATTTCTTTGTTAAAACCAGATTTAGGACACACATAAGTAGCAGCCAGTGGCATAATGGACAGAGCCCCAGGATAATAACTCAAAGAGGGACACCATCACCGCACAGCAAAAGAGACACAATTCATGTGGCTGGTTCAAGAAACATATTCAGATATAAAAGTCACTCTTCTATTTTTCTACAGCATTAATATTCTCATATTGTATATAATCAAAGCAAACCATTTAATCAGTAAAAACTAAGAGCAATGTGCTAAGCTATACATTGCTTCTAATTCCCTCAGGGCCTCCCTGGTGGTGCAAGGGTTAAGACGCAGCCTATGAAGCGATCCACAGCTACTGAAGCATGGGAGTTCGAAAGCTGGCCAGGCAGCAGATCCAAGTCGCACAGCAGACCTCTCCTGACTTGCCCACGGCATCCCTCAGCAGTCTGTTCGCACAGCAGACCTCTCCTGACTGGCCCACGGCATCCCTCTGCCTGTTCTGTTCCCCACTCTGTCTCTGGTGAATCCTCTCACCCCTCCACACCTCTGGCCTGTACCCCAGCTCTTGTATGCATAAATAAATAAATCTTAAAAAAATAATAATTCCCTCAAATGCTTTAAGATAATATTAAATATCTTTTCCATTTAACTGAAAAGTAAACCAGGGTTTAAGAAAATTAAAATGTTAGTGGCGGTATAACCCTGACATTCAAAAGCCAGTTCGTTCTGATTCTAAAACATGTTTTTTTTTTTCACTAAATCAAGGAAGTAGTTTAAAATATTTAATCAGGTTGAAATCCACTCCAAGCCAAAATTACGTCATCTTAAATTTTTTAAATACTTAAATTTTTAAAACAGCTCCCTAAAGCAATTCAGGGCAATTCTTCTTATAACCACTAGAGGACACTCATCATTAGACTTTCTAGCTCTTTAAACTACATTCAACCCTTTGGAGTTAACATTCAAATCTCTGAGTTCCCATTCTTTCTGAATTTTTATTCAGGTCCCTGCTCTACCTCTTTCACTCTTACTCTCCACTTAAACTTTCACATGGGCTTTATATTACATAGGTTCCTCTGACATAGGTTTTATATTACCATAAACATCATAATATGCCCAAGTATGAAGAACATTTCACCTTAACAAAATTGAGTGATTTGAACTCTTGAAACTAAGTAAATATTTTAATAACAATAGATAAACTATAAAAGAACAGCTTCCTTTAAATGTCATTTCAGAGATAAAGACAATCGTATTATTCTAGATACATAACAGAAACGTGGAATTTATTGATTTTTAAAACCATGTACTACTTAAAAGTATTTGGAAGTCAGATGGAACAGGGGTTAAATCCTAGCTATCTATATGCTAACTATGTAATCGTGGCCAACTTACTTAATCAGCAAAGGAAGTAATAATATCTTCTCACAAGAGATTTATAAGGATTTATTGAAATAAAATACTAACAGCAATGTAATATATTTAGCTTATAGTAAGCACAAAATCAATGGTAAAGCTATATTCTTGCAGTTAGTACAGAAATATGTACATCTGTTCATACAATTGTTTTGTATGTGAGTAGGTTGGCAATCATCCTACCCAATGTAAAGTCTTAGGAACACGTTAATTTGAAGCAGAACAACTAATGATTAGGGTATTTGAAACATAAATTATTTTGGCAAGTTACCTGAAGTTTTTTGATCTGTACTTCCAAAAGTTCAAATGTGGATTTTTTCTGCTCCATTGTCTTCTTAAGTTCAACAATTTTTGCTTCAAGAGCTTGTTTTTCTTCTGAATTAATATCTCCCTTTAACCGTGACATTCGACGTTCCACTTGTTGAATATAAAAATCCTGTTACAGTTTTTCAAAAATAAATTAGCAAGGAGAAATGAACAAAATCATTTCTGTAAGTTACATATAAAAATTCAGTAATAATGGCCTGGGTGCCATCATTTATGAAGGTCATTTTAATCCTTCAGTAATTTAGAGGATAAAATCTTTTCTATTTGGGCCTCCCCGGTGGCGCAGCGGTTGAGCGCTGGGTTTCGAAGCTGCCCGCGGCCTCTGAAGCGCCGGTTCGATCCCCAGCTGCTCCCCGGCCACTGGAGGAGGGTCCCACATGGCGCGCAGACCTCTCCTGCCGCCCGCTGCTCCCCTCAGCAGTGTATTTCGTCAGTCTGCCTGCTCTGCTTCCCGCTCTGGCTCTGGTGAATTCTCTCACCCTCCCGCGCTTCTGACTGTACCCAGTGCTTGTAAAAATAAATAAATAAATAAATAAATCTTTAAAAAAAAAATCCTTCCTATTTTAAGGAGAGAAACAGAAAACTATTCAACAATGAGAATACATGATAGTCACATAGAAGTCAGCCCCTGAAAATATAACAAAGTCAGCTAAGGAGAGATTTATCATACTACAATGATGGAACTTCAGTAAATCCACTGGATTTATTAGGACATGAATCTTTAAGGATCTATTTTCTGAGGGATGCAAAAAAAGAGCTATGAGACTCAATTATGATTTAATTCCACTGAATTATTTTAAAAATTATATTTTAGCACCTGTAATTTTGAGAAACTAAGAATATATATTAATAGGAAAATTAAGATGGCTAGGGAAGACATTAAAATAGTAACATAAGCCCAACAACAGGTGACTAGATAAAGAAGAGGAGGCAGTATTTAAGCTACTACTCAGCTTTTAAAATAAAATGAAATCTTGCATTTTTGACAACATGGCTGGAACTGGAGTAGATTATGGGGATGGGGAAGACTGCACAGCTAACAATCAACATACAGGTTTCCTAGGTTTTAGATATATCACTCCTTTTATTTGTTTTGTTCCATGTCCAACTGCCACTGTTTCCTTAAAAGCAGGGTTCCCCTTCACTAGAGTGGTTTATCCTCTTATATGCTTATTTTAGATCAAGAACAAAAATAGTTTTTAAGTCTCCTTTTCCCTACTACTGATTCAACAAGGTATTTATTCTTCAGCATCTGTCCATCCCGCTAGAAATCTTTGTTTTCTTAGAATGCTAAGAACACAAAACACAGCATCTTGATCATCCCAACTATAATGACTCAATATGGAAGAAATTCATAAAAGAAACTTCTACCTGATTGTACATAATTTCTTGCTGCTTCAAGGTTTCAAAATCCAGTTTATGTAACTGATTGTTGAGGTGCTTTAGAGAGGAACGGGTTCCTTCAATTTCAGATACAACAGCTTTTTCTTTCATTGTCTCAGTCTGTAATTCCTGAACTTTCTTAAACAGCACACCTTTCAATATGTTCAATTGAACTTCCACTTCCTGATGATTAGAATAATAATGATTAATAAAGTTACAATACCTTGAAATATTTTATTACTTAAACATAATTTAGGAGGTTGTTAATTAACACCTAACATTTTAGCCCTTGAGAATATGAAGAATTTTCCACAATTTCAACAAATCCCCAACATTTAATATAGTCTATCCTAGTAGATGACAATAGTAGTTATCTATTCCTGTAGATTTGATTTGTCATCTTAATCCTATCCCTTGTTACCATAGCCTCCAACATGACCACTCCATGAGTTCTCTTGGAAAATAAAATAAATCAGAGTCACATAACTCATGAAGTTCACAAAGTTTATTTAAGTCTTCAGGGTGTTATAGGAAAGAAATCACAACATCCAATCTCCTCCCTTTTTCTGGGGACTAATCAGTGGTGAACAGGTCAATGTCCAGTGAGCAGGTCAATGCCCAGCATTCCAGTAGATGGGAGGTTAGGGGGAAGAGTCTGAATTCCATGGTGTGAATACTTTCTCTATGGTCAATTTTAAGCTACTAATATGATTCCACTAAATGCGTAATTAAAAGGGGCTATGTAGTAGCAGATCATTATGAGTATCTTCACTATACATGTAACTATCTCTTAAGAGCATATAATAATAAAGTGTAATAAAATATTTTGGAAATGATGAGGGCTGTGTACTTACTGTTTTTGTTTTTGATGTTATTTATTCTTAATTATAATGCTAGATTCAATTAGATCTACCCCACCAGGATATATTGAAAGTTGCCAATAATTAACATTCAAATAATTTCCCTGTGTGTTCTGAATCCAAATAAGCATATTTCCCTTTGCAGCTAACGAATTTCAACAGGAAACAAAAGAAAGCCTGTGACTGGTATAAAATGCATTATTTTTCATATAATATACAATTTTGAGTGGGGTTAAGACCTTTCTCAAAAATTGCCTGACAAGAATACTAGTATTGGCTTGTGGAAAAAGAAACACACAGGAAGGAAAAACAGAGATTAACCTTTGACTGCCATCAAGGGGTAGGTGTGAAAAAGGTAGAAAGGAGAGAATGATGGGGAATCTTGGATAATGACAGTTTTCTGAAAACATTTTTTTGTACAATTCTGACTTTGATATTAATGTTTCACATGTTCAAACTAAATAGAGACAGAGAGAAAAATAAAATTAACAAGAGTAGAGAAACCCCTTAAAATGCAACACAAACAAAAATAAAATAGCCAAAACTATATTTCCAGTGAATAATATAAACACACTATGGAGTAAGACTAAGAAGAAATGAGCCCATCAATTACACTATATGCCACTGGATTAAAAATGAGAAGAACACAAAAAAAAAATTACTGAACCCTAAAAACAACAGCAACAAAAAAAAAAACAAAAACAAAACAAACAAACAAACAAACAAAAAAAAACACCACAAATGGGATGAGACAAGAAAGCAGAATCTTAAAAGATCTTCCACTCCTCTGCTCTCAGGAGTTTAATTCACTATTGGTAAATACGCTGTGATTCTGTAAAAATTAAAACCAAACTTTACCTTTGTACTTCTTTCCTCCTCTTTTAACATATCTTCCAAGTTGGTTGCTTTCTCTTCAACAGACATAGTTTGCTCAGTTATCTGCTTTAATTTTTTGTTAATAATCTGATTATGATTTTTAATTTTGTGTAACCTAGAGAAGGCACATGAGGAAAACAACAGAAAACAGGTTTTAAAAGTATTTAATGCAACAAATAAGAAATAGTTGGCAATCCTAAGATTTCCTCATGTAACTTGAAAATTTCTTTGCCATAAACCTGTTTATTACCAATATATATTTAATGAGAACTTGCTTTGTGATGAAAAACTCAGGAATTTTTTCAGTTTAATAATTTAGTAACTGTAATTTTAGAGTTATTTAACAAAAAACCCAATATGTAATTTTTTTTCTTGAAGCAATGAAAGACTATAAACTTATTTAAATATCTTTTTCTTCTTACCTTGCTGTTTCTTCCTGAATATCCTTCTTTACTTTGCAAGTATTTTTCCTTAGAGCTTCTAAATCACTGGAACTTCTATTCACAGTGACTTTTAAGGTATCCAGCTATTTATTAGTCAAAAAACAGAAAGTCATATATTTATATCATATAAAATACTTTCATTTATGAGAAGTCTTTTGTGAACACTTTAATTTCCAATGTATATCACACACATAAACACAGTAACTATGTTTCTATAATACAGTTTTTCTTTTGGTATAATATTAAATTTTAAATGACTTATAAAATACTGAGTGTTAAAAGCACACTAAAGAAAAAGCACAATATTGGATTTGGAAAATTTCATTAATATGATACCAAAGACACAAGCAACAAGAGAAAAATAGGCAAATTGGATTTCATTGACATTTAAAACTTTTTACATAAAAAAGTAATTTCAACAGAGTAAAAATCTATTTAATAGGATGAAAGAAGATATTTGTAAATCATGTGTCTGATAATGGTTAAATATCCATAACACATGGGTAACTCCTAAAATTCAATAATAACAACAACAACAAAAAATGTTTCAGAACTGGGGCCTCCCTGGTGGTGCAGGCAGTTGAGCGCAGCACTGTGAAGCTGTCCACAGCCTCTGCAGTGCTGGATCGATCCCCACCGGCCTCAGAGCAACCCACATGGGGAGCAGACCTCTCCTGTCTTGCCCGCTGCTCCCCTCAGCAGTGTATTTCAGTCAGTCTGCCTGTTCTGTTCCCCACTCTGTCTCTGGTGAATCCTCTCACCCTCCCGCGCATCTGGCCTGTACCCGGGTTCTTGTATAAATAAAAATAAACCTTTAAAAAAAAAATGTTTCAGAACTGGGCAAACAACTTGAACAAACATTTCTCCAAATAAGGTTTATAAATGTCCACTAAACAAATGAAAAGATGCTCAATATGACTAATTATTAGGGAAATGTAAATCAAAATTGAAAATGGTGGAAATTAAATACCACCTTACACCTGTTAGGGCAGCCACTATCAAAAAAAAAAGTGTTGGTGAAGATGTGCAGAAATCGTAACCCTTATGCACTGGTGGTAAGAATTCAAACTGGTAAAGCCACAATGGAAAGCAGTATAGCAATTCCTCAAAAAATTAAAAACAGAATTACCATGTGATCAAGCAATTCTAGGATATCTGTATACCCATATTCATAACAACATTATTCATAATAGCTAAAATAAGGAACCAACCCAAGTGTCCACCAAGATGAATGGATAAGCAGGATATGGTTTAAACATACAATGGAATAGTACTCAGCCTTAAAAAGGAAGGAAATTTTGACACATGCTACAACATGTACGAAACTTGAGGACACATGCTAAGTGCAGTCACAAAAAGACAAATGCCATATTATGCCACTTATATGAGGTATTAGGAGTCGCCAAAATCATTGAAATAAAGTTCAATGGTAGTTGCCAGGGGCTGGGAGGAAGGAGGAATGGAGAATTATTGTTTAACGAGTACAGATTTCAGTTTTACAAGAAGAAAAGAGTTATGGAGCTAGATGGTGATGGTGGTTGCACAACATTAGTAATTCATTTAATATCATTCAATTGTACACTTAAAAATGGCTAAGATAGTAAATTACATGTTAATGTGTATTTTACCGTATTAAAAATATTTGGAGAAAAGTATGAAATACTGATACAGGCTACAATATGGATGAAACTTGAAAACATATAAATAAAAGAATCCAGACACAAAAGGTCCCATATTACATGATTTCATTCACATGAAATTTCCAAAATAGGCAAAATCATAGGTACAGAGATTAGCAGTTTCCAGAGGTTGGTAGGCATGGGGGAAGAAGAGTGATTAATAATAGGTGTGAGGCTTCCTTCTGGAGTGACAAAAATATTCGAAAATTAGATAGTGGTGATGGTTGCACAATTCTGTGAATATAATGAAAAAAACTGACTTGTATAACTAAAAAGTATACAAGGGTGAATTATGGTATATGAATTACATCTCAATAAACAAACTGTGGATGGTTGAATTAATTCCTGTATTCTTTTTCTGCAATTGGTTTAAACTTTAAACTTTTCTAAACTTTGAAATATTTTAAAACTATCATAAAATGTATAATATATATAAATGAATAAAAGGTTCTACAATATTCCAGTTTCCCTCTTAAACAGGGATAATTTCAGATAATATGGCTAAAGGCACATATCATAAAAATCCCTTTACTGTTAACAAAGGGCTCACTAAGTCTCCCCTTTGAAATAATCTGGTTGGCATGTATGCCTGCAAAAAAGGGGGAAAAAAGCAGTTTTGTTCTCAGTATCCCTCAAGGAATTTTATCACTATATCGGTATTTTACCACAGAAATATTAATCCTTAATAAGGATTTGAAATATAAAATGACCACGCACATATAGCACTGGAAAGACATTTCAGGTTAACACTAATGTCAATATTCATCTTTGCATTTGCCCATTTGCTTTAAGTAATTATGCTTTATTTGTAGTAAACATAAACAAGTCTTTTTTGTTGACATACCTCATCCTTCAGCTGACTTCTAGTAGTTTCATGGAGCTGATATTCCACTTTACATTTTAAAACTTTACGATCAGCAAGAGAAATTTTTTTCTCAAACTCTGCGTTATTCCCAATCTCACTTTCCAAAAACTTGATCTTTTCCTTAACCAAAGTCTCTTTTTCTCTTGTTTCCTGTTTTATCCTTGCTAATTCCTGGGATTAAAAGAATACATTAAATATATTTAATATGACAAAACCAAAACTAAAAGGAATTTAGTTATTTTTCTATCATATTCAGTACATCTTTTACCAAAATTTCTTATCAGAATATTATTTAAGGACAGCCTATTTTTATATGAATAAAAACAAAATACTGGTATTGCACACACAAATATCTATAAGTTCATATTTTTAAAGGTCTCTGTTTTCTTTCATTTACCTGTACTTTGTTAAAAAATGAAAAAATTCAATGTTTTATAAACAACAGACACAATTTAAACAGTTTTCAAAACAAAGTTAAATATTTTTCAATACAAAGTTGGATTTCAATGTAGTTTTACAACTATTTCACCAGGTTTTTTCATCTTTTGAGAATAACACTCCAGTTATTGATTTCAATAGGAATGCCTTCTTCACTCAAGACTTTTGCTAGTCTTAGCAATACAAAACAAACTGAACACACAAATTAACTGAGATGTACACAAAGTACAGTGGGAACAAAGAAATGATGATGTCTACTCAAAGGGGTCCTAAGAGGTATTACCTGAGATACTTTGAGTCAGGCCTAAAAAATAAAGGCAGAGGCAGAAGCACACTAATGTGGTTAAAGTATAGGGTAGAAAAGGAATGGGGTTATATTAAGAAGTGGGTACCAATGGAAAGGGAGAAAATGGAAAGGTAGAGCTTAAGAGTCAAATTCAAATGCCAGGTTAAAGACGACCAACTCTGAACCAATGTGGAGCAAAAAAGATTTTTAAAAGATCATATGTGATTTTTACAAATAACTCTGATGACAATATGTTGAGTGGATTGGAGGGGGAAAGGAAAAATTACCCTAAAATGTATTTTTTTCAAGTTTTCCAATATGCAGACCCACCAAACAACTAACCCCCAGGAGTTTGCATGAGGGGACAGTATGTATTGAATATCATTAAGTTTTAGAAATACTGTGTTTAATGTTATGCATATTAGCATATTAAATGAATATAAATCTGAGATGCAGTGTATTTTTAAAATATATAAAATATGTTTATCTAGTATTCCCAGATTCTTTCTATAACAACTTTTTATAATTACAGCTTTCTATCTACTTAATGTTTTCATTTAACCAAAGGACATTCAATCTCAGAACATTCTAAGTTTACATATTTCAAATGGTCACCCTAGAATCTCCTGCTTAAGCTAATTTATCTGCCACTTACTCAGATGCTTTAATACCTACTTCAACGTTTATATTTTTGGACAGTGCTACCTATTCACATTTAAGTTTCCATATAGGTGATACTTATAAACAATATCCAAAAATTCCAACACTTGAATAAATATATAATAGAAAAATATTTTTCTAAGTATTATAAATTTTTTTTTTTAATCTTATGAAAGTTTCGTTTTAAGAGTCAATTTCAGATTATACAGTTAGATTCCCACCAAGACAGAATCAGAGAAGGCAGGGCACTACTTTGGAGGAAGAGAGACAAAAGGATCCAATCTCAGATTAAATCCTTTAGTGTTGTGAACCAGCTCTCACTGGCTCATCAGAACTGACTTACACATCTCTTAAGTCTGTGTTCAGTTGAGTCATTTTCGTATGGAAACAGTTTCACAAAGAAATCAGAAATGCCACAAATTGTGGGGAAGAGTGGCAGATAATGGTGTTTCTTCCATTTTGTTTTGATCTCAGAGAGCCAAATGTTAAATACATAGAAGCAAACCATATCTGCTCTATGAAAACACTTCTTACCACCCTCCCTAGTCTTTTACAATGTAAATGACAGGGAAGTCAATCCAAAAATGGGAAACCACTAGTTGTGTGTTCTGCCAAATCAGAAAACTGAGTCAATTTAGCTCTGGGGTTATATTAGAATGCAGTGTGGATCTGCAATCTTGGATCTGGAACAAGTGAATTACACAGAGGAGGCAGTTAGGATTTGAGTGTGAAAAGAGTAAAAAGTCAAGAAAAAGAAGCCGGGCCTCCCGGGTGGCACAGAGGTTGAGCGCTGGGCTGCGAAGCTGCCCACAGCCTCTGCAGCGCCGGTTCCATCCCTGGCAGCTGGGTGAGGGTCCCACATGGCGCGACAGACCTCGCCTGCCACAGCCGCTGCTCCCCTCAGCAGTGTATTTCGTCAGTCTACCTGTTCTGTTTCCCGCTCTGGCTCTGGTGAATTCTCTCACCCTCCCGTGCTTCTGACTGTACCCAGTGTTTGTATAAATAAATAAATAAATCTTAAAAAAAAAAAAAAAGAAGCCAACATCAGAATTAAGAATTAAAAGGAATTCATAGGTATGATGGTTCTCCCTTGTCCCTCCTAACCCATTTTGTTCATAAAATATTGAACGCTTGCAGAAATTTAAATTAAAAGTATCAAAAGTGAACCAAATCCAACTATCAGAATCCCAAATTCCCAGTGATTGCTTGCAAAATGCCTTTCCATGGAGTAGAATCAGAATGGAATTTAATACAGCTTCTTCATCTGTCCTTCTACTTCCAATTCTCCTTATCTTTGCAGTTTGACTGGCCATTATTTCTCTGCTTAAGGATTCCCCCCAAAAGTTCTTCTACATTGCTTCTGGAAAAAGCCAAAAATAGCACTAAATCTGTGTTGAACACTGCAGTATTCTTCCCCTTCCCAATTTCTACCCCACTATTGCTGTCTCAGCTTCAAAAGTGAAACTTTATTACACTCTATGTTTCTTTCCTTTTCCTTCACTGTATGAGATTTACTACCAAAACCAAGACACCTATAAAAATAATATATAAGTCAGGGCACTGAATTTCCTTCAACAACATTATCTGTTGACTTTGTCTTGTTGCACATTTCAGCAAAGGCAGGATCCAGTCTTTGGCATTATAATAATACCATAAATAATCTTCCTGAAATCATACTTTTAAATGGATATAGAGTTAGCATTGAAAAACATTTACCAAAACTATGGAATGCAACAAAAGTGACTTTCAGATAACAATGTGATTTACATTTCAAATGAATGTGTTAAGAATAGAACAGGTAAATACAGCTGAACATTGTGAAAAACAGACAACTTTACCAAGGCACAGTTATCTATGTCTTTATCTCTCTTCTGCATCTGTTCTATTGTGTTCTCCCACTGTTTAATGAGTTCTTGTCTTTCATTATGAATCTTACGGAAATCTTGTGCTGCTTTATCCAATTCTAACTGTCAAATAGAAAGCAAATAACATTTCTGTGAATTTAAGTGCATTTGCAAACAGAATCTAGACAGTTAAGAAAGAAAGAAAATTCTTCACTAAACCAACCTGTGCACTTAAAGTCTCTGTAAGTTCATTATCAAGCACCTTTCTTCTCTGATTACATTCCAACGTCAGTTTTTCTAATTGCAAATTTAGTGCCTATAATATAATTACAAACAAAAATATTTACAATTATTGTTTTATTAATTTAAAAGCTGTTAGCATATCTCACATTAAGTATTATTATAGGCATATATTTACTTGATATGTAAATCAACTATAAAATAATTTGTACATAATATATCTTTTAACCCCAAAAGGTTAATCTAATATATAGTGGCAATGAAAAATCAATTGTTTTTGAAAAGACTTTCTGTAATTTTCAAAGTTGGAAAAAAAAGAGAGAGCAATAACTTGCCATTTAAAATTATTTAAAATGATGCATTTGGTATTAAATCTACAAGAATTTTATAATACTAAAATATTACTAGATTTGATTACAAGTAGATTTTAAGTAATGGTTATAATATATTAAATAATTGCTAGGGGCTTCCCCGGTGGCGCAGCGGTTGAGCACTGGGTTGCGAAGCTGCCCGCAGCCTCTGCGGCTCCGGTTCGATCCCCGGCTGCTCCCCGGCCACTGGAGGAGGGTCCCACATGGCGCGCAGACCTCTCCTGCCGCCCGCTGCTCCCCTCAGCAGTGTACTTCGGTCCTTCTGCCTGCTCTGCTCCCCGCTCTGGCTCTGGTGAATTCTCTCACCCTCCCACGCTTCTGACTGTACCCAGTGCATGTATAAACCAAACAAAAACAAATAAATAAATAAGACATGCCTCTAGAAAAATTAAAAATAAATAAATAAATAAATAAATAATTGCTAACAGTATAGTCTCAATTCAGCAAACTACTTGTAATATTCAAACTATCATTTACACCAAAAAAAATTATATCTAGTTCTAGCATAAATCTTTCCTTTCTGGTGTCACTTCAGTTTAAAAAACAGACAGATGCTTGCTTTTTATATTAAACAACTCTTCTCAATCAGAATTCTTAACCTGGAGTCCACTGATTTCTACATGACCAAAAGGCTTCAGATTTTCAACAAAATTTTGTTAGCCTGAGTACAGTGCAGGTTTCTAGTCACTTTCTAGAGAGAGGATGCTTGGCTTTAATAGACTCTCAAAGGAGACCCTGACGTAAAACAAATCTTAATAACTACTGCTTTAAAATTACTAAGTCCAATTTAGGTAAAAAGCTTGACATACTATACAAATTCAGAGAAAAACTAACATTACAGTTTATAATTTCTCACCCTAATTTTATTATCATCTTGTTGTGCATACTTCTGAAGAGTGAGGGCATCACTGTCTTTATGAACTGATTCTTCTAACCAGGCCTCCAGAGCTTGCTGGTCCCAATTCATTTGACATTTCAAACCATCCAATTTTTGAGTATTTTTAAATATGCTGTTCTAATTTCCAAAGAGAGAAGGTAAAGGGAAGATTACAAAACATCATTTATGATATAAACAAAAATAAAACATAATACACTACATGCTGTACTAAAAAAATAAGACAAAATCTTGTCCCTGCCAACCACACATATATAACAAACCACATTGTTGCTGGGTTCTGGGGTTCCTGAATTTGAGGGTTCCTCATTTCTTGACTGTGGTGTGAAAAGAATTCATAGCCACATCTTTAGCAGAAACAAAAGCAAAATTTACTTAGAGACAGAATAAAAGGACACTTAGGAGAGGTCCCTGGGCAGCAGAGTCATTGGTAAGAACACTGTGAGGGGATTGTGGGGGCTCTGGCCTTAAATGGGGTGCAAGAACTGTTTTCTCTGTCCCCTTTTACAGTGCTCTGTGCGAGCTCTCCCAGGGTGTAGTTTTATCAGCCCAGGAAGCAGTTTGGGGCCAGGGAGAATATTAGGACTGAGTTACCATGGCGTCAAGCTGCTCTGCCCTCCCCTTGGGCAATCTCATTAGTTACTCCACCAAATTACCATGAGTATATGAGCAATCTTAGTAAGACTATTGTGCTTCATATGCTAACTCAAGACCAAGACAACTCTCCTTCAGCACCATTTCCAATCAGATTGCTGCATTTAAGAAACTTCTTATTTAGAAATTTTAGAAGCACTTCTAATTGAAATAGTCACTGAGATAAAAAAAATTTCTGTAAATGTATTCATTTAACAAAATTGAATTCATAAAAAGAAAACAGACCAATGCAAATACAAATTAATGTAATAAATTATATATGTATATGTCCAGGTACATAAATACACATGTACATGCATTGCCATAGGTATAATATATGGAATATATTATATACTATATATGAAATATATAGTATATAATATAATGATTATATATTTATTTATTCCAATATATTTATTATTAATAATAAAATAATATGCTATATAATTACATATAGTGTATAGTGTATAATATAAAATATTACATATATTACATATTCATTATGAATATGTAATATATGTAATATGTAATAAAGGAATATTCATAATATATGAATAACAGCATATATGAATATGTAAAGAAAAGAATCAGAATTTGGAAAGAGCTCCCAAATCAGGTAACAAAAAGCAAAGTAAAGGAGAAAAATAGGTTACAGTAGTCTAATGTTAGAATCAAGAGCTTATAAATTAATGAAAGGTTATTTTAAAAATTTGAACTATTTATTTTATTAAGTTAACAAACATCACTTCTACTGTATGTTACCATACCATGTCTGTCACTAAAGCACCAATAAAGGGTAAAAATTCTTAATAAAAGTCAAAATTACAGTGATTTTTAAGATTTTTAAAATATAGCATTTTAGAATAAATTTCCCTAGTATTTAATAACAGCTCAGAAAATATTTGGTAAATGAATACTAGAAAACTAAAGTAACATTCAATCATTGTCTCATTCAAATCACAACTCCTATGTGCCTTTTATTGCCCAGAAAACAATGTATGTAAATGTCAGGAAACCAATGAATGCTTTCTTATACAGGAAAAAAATATATCAATGCATGTTTGGTGAGGAAAGAGGATGAACCGCACAAAACTTTAGGTAATATTTCAACGCAAACTTGTAAAATGAAATCAACAACGAAAAGGGTGTCCCTCTCTCCCTAATCTCAACTAGGGGCACAAGTCAAAACACCAAGGCAAAGCTGTAACCGCCTTGTTAAAAGCTGTGTCAACAACCAAAGAGTTGTCTCCAAGCAAATCAGTAACTTCAAATAAAGACTGATTTCTCAAAGTTTAAGGCATTGCTAAAACTCCCATTTCCTAGAAGATAGGTTCTAAATAGTATAAATCATAATAATCCTCCATATTTTCCTCAACGCACAGAGTATATCAAATTAAACAGGCACCTGCCCAGATTGCCTGTAAAAAATCCTTAAAAAATGTTTTTTTTCGGGTCTCCCTGGTGGCACAGGGGTTAAAGACATAGTGCTATCAAGCCTTGCCAACCACTGCAACATGAGACACAAGTTCCATCCCCTGGCCAGGTTGCTGACCCACATGCCTAGCAGACTGCGCCTGTCTTACCCGCCACTCCCCTCAGCAGTGTATTTCAGTCTATCTGCTTGCTCTGCTCCCCACTCTGTCTCTGGTGAATCCTCTCACCTCCCAACACCTCTGGCCTGTACCCCAGTTCTTGCATGCATAAATAAATAAATCTTTTTTAAAAAATGTTTTTCTTGCTGACTATATAGTTTCATTGTGAGATTCAGAACTTGGATAGCTTTCCCTAGCTATCTGCAGACTGTGCCTTGGAGTCCTCTGCTTGGTTCTTTAATCAACCACTAGCTTTTGCTTGCCTTAATTTATTTAAGCCAACATACTTCCTTATCACTTTTCTTTTCCTGTATTGAAGCCATCTCATTTTCCAATCGTTGGATTTCCTCTTTCACTCTTCCCAGTTCTCTTTCAGCAATAATCGTAAAATGTTCTTCACTTTCAATCTCATTGTCCCTGGCTTTGCAAAGAGACTGGAGTAACAAACAAGAAAGAAAACGTTTTAAAATTTTAATATTATGAAACATTTACAATAATTCATTAGGTTAAAAAAAGGAAGTTTCCACAAAATACTTAAATGCTATTCATTCCACTACTTTAATACTCTGCATTAGACTCCAATTCTATGTAGTTGGTGTTGGTTACTAGTTATAAGAAAGTTAGCTCATGATTATGCTAGGAGTAAATATTATTATTATCAGCAGTATTCAAATATTATGTTAGTCTAGTGAAATTATTTAAAACCTAAGTTTATATGGTGAGACTTGCATACTATAACTCATTACTTAATCTAAAATTAAGAATGAAAATGACTAAAATATAGTTGGGAGAAACGGAATGCTATATATGAACTGATGTAAATGTTGATAGCTATAAATATTTCCTACAATATATAAACAGTCATTACTTTTTGTTAACTTTTGCTTAATAGCTTTCTTGACTACTGATCTTGAAATATTTCAAAATTCCACCATCATTATATTTTTAGTCCTAAAGACATTAGTGCTATAGAAAGCTGTTGTCTTTTGTCTCCATTATCCTATTTAACTGAGGGTTGACTATAATGAAATACACCTACAGAGTGTCTCTCAAATATTCAACTCAGTGGTTTCATAACTTGAGGAAAAGATGTTATTCCAACAGTTTATTAGTCATTCAGTTATAAAAGGATCAAGAACCCTGAGTATTGTTTTTAAATTCATTAAATTTGTAACTTTCCCATAAAATGTGCAAACCATGAAATACTAAATCTATGTTAATCTAAAGTTGGGATATTAAAAACATCGCTTTGTTCATTTTTTAAAATTATATATTTATTCTCTGAAAGGTAAATGCATTTTTTGGAAAAATAGTTTGAGATGGAAGTTAGTAAACTCTTCAATGCTAATATTGCTGAGCTTTGTCATTTGCTGGGCATCAGCAAGAAGTGAGGCTCTGTTATAGGGTAGGAAGAGGGCACCCCAGAATCCCCAAACCTGCCCGCTCTAAATAGGTTTTGCCATTTGCCACATTAAGACAAAACATACTCTAGTGCATCCGACCCTCAATGGAAATGGACTTTAATACAACCAGTGTGCAATACAGAAATAGAGAAGAATATAGTTTCCAAATCATGTACCCAAAGTTACCCATCCCCTCATGGGTAAATACCCAGCCAATCAGGGTTGGCCCAAAGCAGGGCCACTGAGGCCCAAAAGCCTGCTACAAGTCCAAGTTACTTTCTGGTGGGGACCCACAGAAAAGGGTCAGAAACAGCCAGACAAGTCCGGAAGGAAAAGAGCAAAATCAAAATCAAGAAGAAAGTTGCCATTGTTATCCTCCCGCAGATCTCTCACCCACATCTGCTTATCTGCTTTAACCAAGCCAGGACCAAAAAGCAAGAGGTTTCTTCATGTGTCTCTCTGCTCCATGTGCCTCCTTCAGGTCTCCTTCTGGCTCTCCTTCCTCCTTTCTTCCCTTCTCCAGGCTCACCTCCATCTTCTTCTCTCAGATCAGGAAGCACACTGTTTGAAGGGTAACCTTGGGCTGTACGATATTGGATGAGTTACCCAACCCAACTTCTCTGCACCTCAGTTTCCCTATCTGCATGGGTTTTGTAACAGGGTGGTCCCCAGAAAAAGGGGAGGCTCCAGGTTCCCTGCCCCATCCAAGAAAGGGTAGAGCTGAGCAGGGAGGGAGAAGAAGCTGGAGAGAAGACTGGAGAAAGAGATGTGAAGAAACTGTGCTTGCTTCTTGGTCCTGGACTAGATGAGACAGACGTGGGTGAGAGACCCGGGGGGAGGTTAATGATGGCAGATTCTATCTTGATTTTGATTTTGCTCTTTTCCTTCCAGAATATTCTGGCCCCTTCTGCCCCTTTCCTATGGGTCCCACCAGAAAACAAAACATCCAATGGACCACAAAAATAATCTATAATATAGTAATCTCATAGACTTGTGGCAGGCTTTTGGGCCTTGCTTTGGGCCAAACTTGTTTGGCTGGACATTTACCCATAAGGGGGTGGGTAACTTTGGGTGCTTGATTTGGAAACTATATTCTTACCCCTTTCTTTATTGCACACTAATTGTATTAAAGTTCCTTTCCACTGAAGGTCTTATATGCTTTGTCTCCACGCTGTGGATGGCAGAACCCATTTAGAGCAGACTGGGGTGCCCCTCTCCCTGTTGTACAACAGCTCTACACATAAACAGATTGTCCATAAAATAGATGCTTATTTAATCACTCTAAGTATTACTTTTATTATGTGTTAATATTTGTAAAATGCATTATAGTTTCCCCAATTATCTCAAACAGTCTCCTAAATACAATTAGCTTTTCTATCATTATTTTTTTTAATTTTTAAACTATGCTAAAATGCTCTGATGCCCTAAGTGCTACTGGAGCATATGAACAGTTTGCCTCTACTCAAAATGGCCAAGTGGGTTGTGGTGAAAAATTAAATAAATATGTGTTACGTTAGATCAGTTTCTGCTTCAAGTCATCATTTCTCACTGCCATCATTGCAGCTCTTGCATATAAGCTGTTGCCTGTTACATTAGCCTGTTTCAATGATGATTCCTCTTTTCAATAAATTAATTACTGCGTAAACTAGTAAGCAGTGAGTTCTTCAAAGTTCCTTTTTTTCTACCTAATTTCAAGTTCAAGATTATATTCACAACAGTTTATTTAAAGTTTACTTTTATAGCTCTAAAATAAAATCAGAGATGTAATGTGAAATGCTCCATGATTTTAACATTACTGTACCTGTGTAAATGAGAACTCTTGCTTAACATTTTTGAAGTGAGCAGTCATAGAATTGATTCGATCTTCATAGTCACGAAGCTGCTCTTGTAAGTTTGATCTTTCCTCCTGCAGCTTTGACAACTATAAATAAATGTTATGATTAATTCACATCCTGCAAAGTTTTTTTTAACCATAATGGAAGCTCTAGAATCAAATAATAATTAAATCTTCATTTACTTTGCCTCTTCACATATTCATTTGAACTTCTAAAATCTACCAGCTAACTGGAGTTATTGTTTCTTTTTTTTTTTTAAAGATTTATTTATTTATTTATACAAGCCCTGGGTACAGTCAGAAGTGCGGGAGGGTGAGAGAATTCACCAGAGCCAGAAACAGAACAGGCGGAATGACGAAATACACTGCTGAAGGGAGCAGTGGGCGCGGCAGGAGAGGTCTGTCTTGCCATGTGGGACCCTCGCTGGCGACCAGGGACTGAACTGGTGTTGCAGAGGCTGCGGGAATCTTCACAGCCCAGTGCTCAATTGCTGCGCCACCAGGGGAGGCCCTGGAATTATTGTTTCTTAAGATAACAGTGGTTTACAGCACTGTATATGATTTAGGGATACATATTCACAACCAAATTACCACAAAACAAAGCTGACAGGCTCTGAAAGATACACTAACAACTATCATACACAACAGGAGCAATGGTCTTGCAGATAGCAGTAGAAAACTATGTTTAGTAATACATGAAGAAAAGAGTAAAAAATATGACCCATCAGAATAATTTTGAGAACAAACCATCCAGTGGACCACAAAAATAATCTATAATATAGTAATCTCATCAGAACTTTCTAACAAAAATTAATGGAAGTTCTGTGCTAGATAATGGAAATGGAGCCTAAACAAAATGTAAATAGATGTCAAAAATTAAAAGACAAAGGCAAACTAAAAAAAAAAAATTCAGTTACAATATGTCAATAAGTACTTCTGTCTCAGTAATTACCATAAATGTAAATGGGTTGGAGTCACCAATTGAAAGGTATAGAGTAGTTGGATAAATTTAAAAAAAAAATCCTACCTTCTTCTCTTTACAAGAAACTCATCTTACCAACAAAGAAAAGCACAGAGTTAGAGGTAAAGGCTGGAAATATATATATATGTATATATATATATCATATATATATGTATATATATATATGTATGTTTTCAAGTGCATGTGAAATCTTTTAAAGATAGACCACATGCTCTGACACAAGTCATTGTCAATAAAAATACAAAGATTACAATCATACCAAGTACTCTTACTAACAATATTGTCATAAAGCTAGAAATCAACTATTTCAAAAAGTGAAAAACCATTAATACATGAAAATAAACATCATTCTGCTTAATAGCTATTGAATTAAAGAGGAAATTAAAGAGAAAAAACACCTCAAGACAAATGAAAACATAAGCTCTCAGAATTTATGGGATGCAGCAAAAGTGGTCTTAAGAAGGTAACTAATTGCAATACAACTCAACATTAAGAAGCAAGAAAAATATGAAATAACACCTTAATATTATGCCTAAAAGCAACTTAAAAAAGAGAAACAAATGACCAAATATTAAGAGAAGGTAAGAAAAAATAAAAATAAGCATAAAAAAATGAAATGGAAATCAAAAATATATACCAAGCTTATTCAATTTCACAATAAAAAAATCAAACAACTCAATTGTCTACCTGAATATTTTTTCCTAAATTTAGAAGGGAAATAGAGTGAAACAACATGCACATAAGATGTCCTTTTGCATGTTATTTATACAAATTATGAATATAGGACATGGGAGATCTAAAAGAAAATGATGCAAAAATTAATAAAATAATAATTTCAATATTTCTAATTTTAAAAAATATGAAAATAATAAAACCACTGATTTTAATGGACTATAAGAAAATAGAATGAAATCTAAGAGAGCTATTTAAAGAGGAAAGCTTTAAAGAGCAGGAAGTCAATCAACACTATCTACAAGCAGGGCCTCCCTCATGGCCTAAGTGGTTAAGAGCAGCACTACAAAGCTATCCGCAGTCACTGGAGGGCACGAGTTCTATCTCTGACCAGGGAGCTACCCACATGGTGCAGCAGACCTCTCCTGTCTCACCCGCTGCTCCCCTCAGCAGTGTATCTCAGTACATCTGCCTGTTCTGTTCCCCACTCTGTCTCTGGTGAATCCTCTCACCCCCGTATCTCAGGCCTGCACCCCAGCTCTTGTATGCATAAATACATTAATCTTAAAAAAAAAATACTACCTACAAGCAAAACCATTTTTTCAACAATAATATAACCATTTCCTTTTCATCTTTTGTAGTTTTGTTTCTTAAAGAAAAATTTTTAGCAGTCTCTTGTGATCAAGTAACACCTTAAGTTTAACATTCCCTTTCTTTTTTCTTCTTTTAAATAACAAGTGAATTAAATATTTTTATGTTTAAACAGCACATATAGTAGATTCCACTCTTCTAATACTCCTATTTGTCTTCTTTCTTTGTAATCTACAGATTGCAATGTCTAAAATATTTCCTTAAAGACATCATAATCAACTTCTACAGTCCACAGTGTGTACTTTTGGGAAGGAACATCTTACATTATTTATACCTTTCTGTTTGCTAATGGTAAACAGGACCTGAAACCAGGGTTGCATACTTGTTATTATTCCTCAGTATATACTCACTGCCAAATCTCTTGTATTTCCTAATGTCGCCCTTCATTGAAAAAACTAAAACTACAACCTCGAGTAAACAGAGCATTAGTAAAGAGACATGAATTGTCAGAATATTCTGAATTTTTTTTTTTTTTTTCAAAAATAGAATGAAGGGAACCTCGTTTTCATTCGTACAGAGAAAAGCTTCTCTTCCATTCAATAAAACAGTGTAAACACCATTTGTATCTTCTTGGACTCGTCCACACAACACTCTGCCATGTGATGGAACTTTAGGGTGCTGACGTTTTTATTTGATTTCTGAGCAGATTGCAACTTTATTTTTATTAACTCCGATACATTCATTGCAAACTAGTGTGTAGGTCCTTCCAGTGCTTTACAACGTGGTAGATACTCTGCAAACTGCACATTTTACGTTCATCCAGAAGGTGCCTCTTGGAAACTTATCTTCAACTTACTTTAAATTTTAAACATAATAGGCAGAAACTCACAAAGAAATTTCAACTAGAACGTGTTTTGTGTGTGGACATTCGCAAACAGCTGTTGTTAAGAAAACCTCTGCAGTCCCTTTGCAAGCTATGCTTAATTCTTAAGAAGGGAAACGTGTGCGCAGGAACCAGCCTGTTCTCTCTTGTTGAACAGGCTGGGGATGTGTAAGAGGAAAGCAGGAGAGAATAAAGATTCTGAGTCGGAAAGGAGAGAAATGGAAGGGTTGGGGTATTCCTGTGAAGGAGAAAATGCCCCCACACTTCCCTGCCAACAGACCTTCACGCGATCCTAACCTGATCCTCCAGTCTCCTGTTCTCCTCGTTTGCCACCGGAATGGCGAACCCATCCTCCCAGTGCAGTTCTGCCAGGAACTCGCTACTCATGATGGCACAGAACAGCAGAAAGATCCACCTTCGGGCACTCTGAAACAGCACCCAAGGCACCCCCGCTAGGCGCTGGAAAGGCTGAGCTGCAGCAGCCACGGGAGCCCTAGCAACCGTCCGCGCCCTTAGTTACCAAACAGGAAGCGCTCCGCCTGGAAACCAATTTCCGGTTAAGCAGTATCTCCCAGGCGTTCTTTTCCTTCTTGAGCGGGGCGAGAGGTGCAAAGCGCAGTGGCGAGCGCTGAGTTAATAAGGCAACCCACTTGGGCTGCAGACCTCTCGTGACTCGCCCGCTGCTGCTCCCCTCGGAGTGTATTTCAGTCACTCTGCCTCTGCTGTCCCCCACTCTGTCTCTGGAGGATCCTCTCACCCCCTCCCCCCGCATCTCCTGGCCTGTACCCCAGGCCATGCATAAATAAATAATAACTGGTATGCATAAATAAATAACTCTTTAAAAAAAAAAAAAAGCACCTGCATACTTTCCCCTCAAAGCACGTCTCAAAGACTCATGCACGTGGTGTTTGTTGAGGTTGTGTAGCTGCAGTCTCATAGGCCGAAGTGGACTGAAGCAGAAATCACTCCTGGCTGTTATGATCTTCCTCTGTTTTATCTTTTTGTTATAGGACAGGGAAAGGGGCAGCCCAAACCCCGCAAACCTGCCTATCCTAAATGGGTTCTGCCATCCGCCGCATCAACACAAAACATAGGAGACTTTAATGAAAAGGAACTTTAATAAAACTAGGAAACAATACAGGAAAGGCAAAGAATCTAGTTTCTAAATGAAGCACCCAAAGTTACCGTCCCTCGTGGGTAAAAGTCCATCCAAATGGAATTGGCCCAGAGCAAGGCCCCAAGGCCTGCCACAAGTCTAAAGCATCTTCCAGTGGGGACCCACAGAAAAGAGTCACAAACAACCGGACAAGCGCGGAAGGAAAAGAGCACAATCAACATCAAGATAAAAGCTGCCATTGTTTGTGTTTTTACATCAGTTGAACCATTTTAACATTTTTTTCCTGTAATTTTTACATATCTGCTGTCTTGTTTTGGTTAACGCCTCCAGATTTTTTTTTTTGGCTTAAACTGATGAACTATTTTTCCTGTAGTGGAGGACTTTTGCTTTCCACAATGGACAAATACCTGGAGAGACTGGTTTTCTTTCACACTGGAACCTGACAAAATGTTCATCTGAGACTGCATCCCAACCTCCATATATTCGATCTTCATCACCATGGAAATGGTGGCAACAAGTGAAAGGGGGGAATTGTTAGGGAGAAAAGGATGTCCCAAAGCAAATTCCATATAGGCTTTGTGGACTCCACCCCCACCCCAGGTCAAAGCCAAAGACACTGGGAACTCCAAATCCCATCACCACCAAAGGGAAGGTGGCTGGGACCTGAGGGTGGGGTTAAGCAGCCAGGTGGATACAAAAGGCAGACACGTGGGCTTTGGGGGGCTCTCCATTTTTGGCTCTCGGCCAGCTCGCAGCATCCGGCCAGCTCGGAGAGTGACTTTGGGTTTCCAGGTCATCGGATCAGGTAGGATGCATTAAAGACTTTATTTCCCTATTTTCTCCCTGAGTTGTACATTTTCCTTATTTCTTTTTCTCTTGTAAATAAACCTTTTATTAACCCTTTTGCGTGTGTCTGTAGTAGAGTATTCATAAGTCCCTTTAAAGCGCGCGGGTGAGGACCCACAGCCAGGAACCCGTTTAATATCGGGGTTGCTCTATAACATTTTCGCCTTCCTCGAAAGGCTCCTCTGCCCCTTTGCAGGCTGCGCTGAGATGGCAGTTGGGTGGGCCTCCCCGCGCCACGCCTACATTTATTTTAATGTAAGTTTCCTTTGTTAAATTAACATTTACAGATCCTGGATTTAGCATGAAAAATGTCTTTCTAATCTCATAAACAGGCTAGGAAATACTGAGATGGCATTATCAAAAAGCATTATTTTGCTTGAAGATGCTCCTCTCCACTTTAGACTGGCAAACTCTTCACCAGTCACGAATTTGAATTACCTCCTTGGCACTGGTAGACCTTTGAGATTATAACCTCTGTTGAATAGCATTTTAGAACTTTGAAGGATGAAAAAATAAACTAATTTAATTCTTTTAATTTTCTCAGTAAATGAACTGAGGCTCACTGAGGTGAAATGATTTTAAAAGACAGGATCTAAACTAAAATAAAGTCTCCTAATTCAAACTGCCCTTTCAATGAGGGGTGTTGACTAGAATACCCTCTATTGCTTGGTGAAAATCAATTAATTAACTGAGCTTATCCAATAAGCAACTATCTGTAACTTTATATATATTTTTTTGCCCTTTTGAATTTTATTATGCCTGTACTGGACCTCCATATCCTCTTTTTTTTTTTAAGATTTATTTTTATTTATTTATACAAGCACTGGGTACAGTCAGAAGCACAGGAGGGTGAGAGAATTCACCAGAGCCAGAGGGGGGAGCAGAGCAGGCAGAAGGGCCAAAGTACACTGCTGAGGGGAGCAGTGGGCGGCAGGAGAGGTCTGCGCGCCACGTGGGACCCTCCTCCGGTGGCCGGGGAGCAGCTGGGGATCAAACCGGCGCTGCAGAGGCTGCAGGCAGCTTCGCAACCCAGCGCTCAACCACTACACCACCAGGGAGGCCCATATCCTCTTTTTTTTGTATTATTTTTTATCAAGGTTACATTGGTCTACAGCGCTGCATATGATTCAGAATTACAGGTTCACACTTCTTCAGATGTATGTATATTACTGTAACAGGGTGGTCCCCAGGAAAGGGGGAGGTTCCCTGCCCCACCCAAGGGAGGGTGGAGCTGAGCAGGAAGAGGAGAAGCTACAGAAGAGACTGAGGAAGGAAGCAGGATGGAGCAAGGAGACCTGGAGGAGGCGCATGGAGCCTAGAGACACGTGAAGAAACTGTGCTTGTCTTTTGGTCGTGGACTAGGTGACACAGATGTGGGTGAGACCCGTGACACCACCCATAGTCCTTATATATTACTCTTCACCTTGATTTAACCATCATTTTTTGCCATATTAGCTTCATTTATATTTTTTGCTTAAGTACTTTAAAATGTAAACATATTTCACCCTTAAAAATTGAGCATGCATCACAAATGTTTAATATAAACACAGTATCATTACTATACCTAACAAAAATAACAGTTCTTAACTATCATCTAATAACCATTTCATAATCATAACACCTAGCTGTTCTGACAATGTCTTTTTACAGTTGATTAGTTACTATACTTTGAAATCTTATCATAGTTTTGTCTTTTTTGTGCTTACATGGTCTTGCATATATTTTATCTTAAGGACTTAAAGTGTCTTTAAACCTATAATTAGTAAGGCATTTTACTCCTCATTTCCACATCATCCAAAGACTCAACTTGTACAAGGAAGATCATCTTTTATTTATAATTTTAGTCATTCCCAGTAATGAAAAGTTAGTGTCAGCATATGTTAAGATGACATATAATTATTTATACTTTTAATTTGTTGTGGCAATGCTGCTTGTTAAAATTATTAGTGTTGTTACTGTCCATGTGTCTGAAACATCCCCTTTCTAATTTCCCATCCCAGTTTTTAACGTGAATACTGAGGCAGCTGCCTTAGCCTGTGCTAGTCTGTTGATACAGTCCTCTCAGTCTCAGTTGTAACTGCCAAATGCTTGGTTACATCTGTCTTTGCCGGGTTCTCCTCTAGGCCCCACGGACATAAGAAGTCTGACAGTTCAAGCCTTGCAACAAGTACTGTTAGGGGGAAATGATGTCCTGAGCTAATCCCATACAGGCTTTGTGGACTCCACTCCCAGTCCAGACTAAAGCCATCAAGACATTGGGAAAGACAAATCACATCACCACCAAAGGGAAGGTGGCTGGGACCTGAGGGTGGAGTTAAGCAGCCAGGTTGGGTATAAAAACAAAACACGTGGGCCTTGGGGTGGCTCGCTTTCGCTCGCCTCCTGGCTTCACAGCTCCTGGCTTGCAGCCAGCTCTCAGAGTGCCATTTGGGATTCCAGATCGGCAGGTTGGGTAGGACTCGTTTAAAACTTTGTCTCCCACTTTTCTCCCTGAGCTGTACATTTCCTCATTTCCCCTTCCCTTGTAAATAAACCTTTTATTAACCTTTCGCGTGTGCCTGCAGTAAAGCATTGATAAGTCCTTTTAAGCGCGTGGGTGAGGACCCACAGTCAGGCACCCCGTTTTGTATCGGGGCTGCTCTATAACAGTACCATTTCCCATATCTCCAAGATTTTATTTCCTGAATTTCAGGATGATAGTTATATATGTTGAATTTTAGACAAAATGTACATGCTTTCTCTAAATCCTATATTTCTGCCTCAAAATTATATTTGCTTTTCCACCTCATCATATAGCATTCCATGTCACCCATTTCTCACTTTTACAGTTTCAAAACTTCTAGATCATAATTCCATTCTCACTCCATGAGACCTAGGTTTGGAAACAAAACCTAAAATCTTGCAAACCTTGTTGATGACCATGAAATATTCAATTTAATCCCCAAATACTAAAATATGTTACCTTATTGCCACCTCCTTTCCAAATTTATAATATCATCTAAATTAGATTATTCAAGCTGAAATATAGAGGGGTTTTTTGGTTTTGCAAAATTGTGATCTTTGTAAAGTTAAAAAAAAAAAGAAAAAGAAGTATACATATAAAGGAAAAGATATCTGTCACCTACATGCCAATCTCATTCTCAAAAGGTTGCCACTGTTTGTTCAGTATTTAGCCTACCAGCATTATACAAATAAAGTTATAAGTATATACATATATGATTTTTTTCCTTCAGAAACACATTATAAATATTCTTCTGCAAATTGATTTTTTCTTGTAACTATAGTGGTCATGTTTTCATATCAGGTTTTTAAAAGACAGCATAAAATTCAGTGTTATCAATTAATTATAGCTTTTAAACACTACTCTAATGAACATCTCTATATTGCTGTATTTCATCAATACTTGGTACACTTATTTTCAGTTTAAAAATCTCTGAATGCTATGAAATTGGGATGCATCTTTCAGTCAGCGATGTCATATGTTTGGTGAATAAGATAAAATCTTACATGACATATTCTTAGAGGTAAAGTTAATGAAGAATAAGTATAAGCAAATTTTGGTAGATACCAATAATTTTCTTTCAAAATGTTTTGCATACTCACCAAGAGAGCATGACAATATCCTTGCACTCTCTGGATATAATGAAGTATTAAGTATTTTACAAACTAAAGAACAAAATTCATCATTATTTGTTTATAATTCTATAATTAAAAGACTAAGAATCATAATTCTTTCACAAAGACTTTCTCATATCATTTGTTTTTTCCATTAACTTTTCTTGTTGGTTTATAGCAGAGCTTTACATGTTACAGAGAATATACTATGTGTGCATAAATATTTCCCCCCCCAACTTTGTTTTTAGTATATTTTGCTATACTCAGAACTGCTCTAGTTACTAGAGCTGCTCAGAACTGCTCTAGTTACTATCAGTATGCTTCCTATTTCAGTGGGCACGTTCATCAACAGATTGATGATGGACAACATTCAGATCAGATATTCTTTCCCATTTGCTTCCCTTGGCTTTTATGACTCTTTCTCTCTGTTTCTTATTAACTAACCCAGTCTCTTTTGCTGCTTTATCTTGTCCTGTTTAACGTCTTAATATCAGTACCATTCAAGACCCAAGGCTATTTTCTTTACTCTTCTCTTTCAACACTTGCTTGCTAGGTGATCAAATCTATTTTCATGGCTAGCATTTTGTAATGGCTCCTATTTCTCTAGCCCAGATCTCTCTTCTGTACTTCAAACATATATCCAGTTATTTACCTGTCAGTTCCATTTAGATATCTCATAGATACCTCAAATCTGATACATAGATCTGACAGAATTCTTGATTTCATCTCATACCTATTCCAACATTCTTCCTTTCTGTGTTCTCTACCAAAGTAGAACCACTATAACATATCTAATTGTGTAAAAGTAAATCCTGGTTGTCATTACTGGTTCCTTCTTCCTCCATACCTGTCAACTTCAATAAATCACTATTACAGCTCACATTGCTTCCAAAATCTGTATTGATACTATACCCCAACTACACTGCCACCACTCCAGTGTCACTATCCTCTCTCCATGTACTACTACGATTGCCTCAATAATCTCACATTCCCAATCTTGCTCCCCTAAAATCCATTCTCCCTTCAACATTTATTTTTTTTTAATTAATAAATTTTATTTTTATATTCCCCATACAATTGCAATCCCCCCATTCTGACCCCAATCCCTCCCCTCCCGCCCTCCACCCCCCAAAAAGTGTCTCTGGTTCATAGTTTTTGTTGATTTTGATTTTCACTTTCTTATAGTTTATTTTCCTGGTCCCTTATTTAAGTTTTCTAGATCCCTGCTATGAGTGAGACCATCCGGTATTTTTCTTTTTCTTTTTGGCTTATTTCACTGAGCATGATCCCTTCGAGCGTCATCCATGTTGCTGCAAATTGCATGTGTTTATCTTTTTTGAATGCTGAGTAATATTCCATGGTATATATGTACCACATCTTCTTGATCCAGTCATCTATTTTTGGGCATTTGGGCTGTTTCCAAAGCTTAGCTATTGTAAACAGTGCTGCTATAAACATAGGGGTGCAGGTATTCTTTGGAATTGATGTTTCTGTGTTCTTTGGGTAAATACCTAGGAGTGGAATTGCTGGATCCTGTGGAAGCTCTATGTTTAGTAGGTCCAGAAATCTCCACACAGCTCTCCATAGTGGTTGGACCAGTTTGCACTCCCACCAACAGTGCAGAAGAGTTCCTTTTTCTCCACAACCTCGCCAACATTTGTTGTTGCTAGTTTTTTTAATATGTGCCATTCTCACTGGTGTAAGATGGTATCTCATGGTAGTTTTGATTTGCATTTCCCTGATTGCAAGTGATGTTGAACATTTTTTCATATGCCTGTTGGCCATTCGCATTTCCTCTTCAGAGAAGTTTCTTTTTAGTTCATCTGTCCATTTTTTGACTGGATTATTTTCTTTGTTGTTGTTGAGTCTCATCAGCTCTTTGCAGATTTTTGTGATCAGTCCTTTATCATTAGTGTTGGGTGCAAAAATTTTCTCCCAGTTGGTGGGGTCCCTTCAACATTTAAAGTAATCTTTTACTTCCAACATCTTATTTTGAAGTGTTTCCGAGATACAGAAAAGTTGAAATAATTATACAATGAGCAAATGAGCTCATTGATCTAAATGTTTCCTAGATCCTACTATTACTGATTGATTTTTCTGGGGTTATCACATTTCTAGCTACTTATCTATCAATCCATGTTATATGTTAACAAATTTCAAAGTAAATTACAGGAATCAGTACACTTCCCCACTAAATACTTCAGCATGCAGAAGTTTAATTTTACTTACATTTTTACCCTATAGGTAAAATTTACATACATTGAATATACATCTGACAAGGGACTGATATCAAAGATCTATAAAGAGCTTAAATAACTCAACAAAACAAAGCAAACAAACGCATCAAAAAAAAATGGGCAGAAGGGCAAAAAAGACACTTCTCCAAAAAACAAAATACAAACAGCCAACAGTCATATGAAAAATGTTCAACATCACTTATTATTAAGGAAATGCAAATCAATGCCACAGTGAGACACCATCTCACACCTGTGAGAATGGCCTATATCAGCAAAACTAAAAACAACAAATGCTGGCAAGGATATGGTGAAAAAGAAACCACTTACTTTCCAAAACAGATGAGTTAATCAAAACAAGGTGGTATGTGTGTGTGTGTGTGTGTATACACACACACACAGTGGAATACTACTCAGTGATCAAAAAAAGATAAATATGCCATTTGTGGCAATATGGATGGAGCTGGAGGAGATTAAGCTACATGAAATAAGCAGAAGGAAAAAGATAAATACTGGATAGTTTCACTTTTATGTGGAATACAGAGAAAACAAAGAATCAGAATAAAAGACAAAACTTGCAAGTTGACCATAGATCTGAGGCATACAGCAGAGGAAGGGGAAGTGGGGTGAAAACAAGGGAGGGAGAAGTACAAGAAACTGTGGTGCTGGATCACGGGTGCTATGGTGGTGGGAGAACTATGAGGAGAGTCAAATACTGTCTAAAAATTAACAAAGATGTAAGAAAGTAAATTAATTGATTTAAAAAACACAGTACAAATGGTCAAAAAAATCAAAAGCAGGTTCTTTGAAAATAGAAACAAAACAGACAAAACTTTAGCTAGGCTAAAAAAAAAAGAGAAAACTCTAATAAACAGAATCACAAATGAAAGAGTTACAATAGATATCTCAGAAATATAGAGGATCATAAGGGACTAGCATAAATATTTATATGCCAATAAATTGGATAACCTAGAAAAAATGAAAAAATTCTTAGAAGTATACAACCTTCTGTGATTGGATCGGAAAGAAACAGAAAACTTGAACACATCAATTTCAGGCAAGAAAATTGAAACAGTTATCAAAAATCCCCAAAACACAAAACGAGATGTTTTCACCAGCAAGTTCTACCAAACTTGCAAAGACAATTACCTATCTTTCTCAAACTCTTCAAAACAATTGAAGAAGAAGCTATTCTTCTTGTATTTAGAAGTGATTCCAAATGCAGATGAGGACATCACAAAATAAGAAAACTACAAAACACAGATGCAAAAATCCTCATTTAATCTTAACAAACTGAATTTAGCAATACATTAAAAAGTTTATACAGTATGACCAAGTGGGATTTATTCTAGGGATACAAGAATGGTTCTGTATTTGAAAATTAATCAATGTAATTCACAACATCAACAGAAAGATAAAAAACATGATCTTATTAATAGATGCTCACAAAATATTTGATTAGATTCAACATCTATTTATAAAAACCCACAAGGATAAAGGAAATAAGGATAGAAGGAATGTTAAGAATGTTAGAAATAATAGAAAGACTATAACTAAACATAATGATCATATATGACACACCCATAGCTAGCATCATACTAAATGGTAAAAACTGAAAGCATTTAATTTAGTTGAAGATCAAATATAAGACAAGGCTATACACTTTCACCATTTCTATTCAACATAGCATTGGAAATCATAGTTGGAGCAATGAGAAAAGAGAAATATATAAAATGAATCCAAATTAGGAAAGAATAAAACTATTACTACTTGCAGATAACAGGATAATATGGAGATAAAACCCTAAAGACTACACTAAAAATTATTAGAAGCAAAACAATCAGTACAGCAAAGTGGCAGTCTACAAAATAAATTTACAAAAATCAGTTGTATATATGAAAAAGTGAACTATATGCAATCAAGAAAACTATCATTGTATCAAATGATATTTGCCATTGTATCAAAAAAAATTAAATACCTAAGAATAAACTTAACAAAGAAGATGAAGCACCTATACAATGAAGACTATAAGACATTGTAGAAGAAATTGAAGACATGAAGAAAGAGAGAAACAGTCCCTGCTCATGACTGAAAAAATTAACATTCTTAAAATACCCATCTTACCCAAAGCAATATACAGATTCAATGCAATCCCTATCAAAGTTTCAATGGCATTCTAAAGAGATAGAACAAATATTACTAAAATTTATATGGAATCCCAAAAGATCTTGAAAGGGCAAAGCGATCTTGAAACATAAGAGGAAGAATGGAGGTATTGCACACCCAAACTTCAAGCTACTATAAAGTCATAGTAAACAAAACAGTATGGTATTGGAATAAAAATAGGCAAGCAGATAAGCTGAAAGCCGAGAAATGAACCCACACATCTATGGACATTTAATCTATAACATGGGAGCCAAGTGTGTACAATGGAGAAAATAAGTTTTTCAACCAATGGTGTTGGGACAACTGGACAGTCACATGCAAAAGAATGAAACTAGACCCTATCTCATATCATACATAGGAATTAATTCAAAATGAATTGAAGACTTGGATGTAAGACCTGAAACCATAAAATACATGGAAGAAAACATAGGCAAGATGCTTTATGACATTTGCTTCACAAATGTCTTTGGGACTCAACACCAACAACAAGAAAAATAAAGCAAAAAATTTTAAAAATGAGACTATATCAAAATAAAAAGCTTCTGAACAGCTTAAGAAACTATCATCAAAACATAAGACAGCCTACCAAGTGAGAGAAAATATTTGAACATCATATACTGATAAGGGGCTAATATTCACTATCTACAAAGAACACATACAACTCAAAAATAAAAAAGAGAACAATTAACCCAATTAAAAATGAACAGAAGAGGGCCTCCCCGGTGGCGCAGCGGTTGAGCGCTGGGTTAGGAAGCTGCCCGCGGCCTCTGCGGTGCCGGTTTGATCCCCCGCTGCTCCCCGGCCACCTGAGGAGGGTCCCACATGGCGCGCAGACCTCTCCTGCCACCCGCTGCTCCCCTCAGCAGTGTACTTCGGTCCTTCTGCCTGCTCTGCTCCCGGCTCTGGCTCTGGTGAATTCTCTCACCCTCCCGCGCTTCTGACTGTACCCAGTGCATGTGTAAACAGAACAAACAAACAAAACAAATAAATAAAGAAATAAAAATGCCTCTATAAAAAAAAAATGAACAGAAGAGCTAAATAGACACATTTCAAAAAAAATAAAAAGATATACAGATGGCCAATGGGCACTTTAAAAAATGCTTATCATCATTAATCATTAGAGAAATGCAAACCAAACCATAGGGAGAGGCCATCTCACACCAATGAGAATGGCCTGTATCAAAAAGTCTGGAAACAACAAATATTAGTGAAGGTATGGATGAAAACAAACAATTTTTCACTGTTGGTGGGAATATCAACTAGTGCAGCTCTATGGAAAGCACTGTAGATATTTCTCAAAATATTATCACTCTTCCATATGATGCAGCAATTCTGCTCCTACATATCTACTACAAAAATGAAAAAAAAAAAAAAACACTAATTCATATATGCATTCCTATGTTCACTGTAGCCCTACTTACAGTGGTCAAGTTGTGGAAAAAGCCTAAGTGTCCAAAGATAGATGAGAGGATTAAGAAGTTGTGGTATACACACACACACACACACACAGAATAGAATACTACTCATTTCTATATTAAAAAAAAAGATGAAATCTTCCCATTTAAACATAGATGGAATCTAAGGGGATTATGCTAAGTAAAATACATCAGAAGGAGAAAGACAAATATTGCATGGTTACACTTATATGTAGAATACACAGAAACAAAACAAAGAAACAAACCAAAACAAACCCTATAACTCTCACTGTAGAATTGAGACTATCATAGCAGGAGAGGGAGGGTGGAGAGTCAAATGTGGAGGGGTCCCAATGGACTATAGGTAAGGACTGTAGGTCCCTTGGTGGTAGATATAGTGTGGTAACATGTATCTCAAGAAGTGTGAACCTATATCTCTATATCATAAATGGTGTTAATATACCTACATTAGCTCATTAAAATCCAATGCAATTTTTAAAAATAAAAATATCCTAAGGACTTTCATTGGAATTTCTTTCAATAATCAGAATACATTAAGGACCAAAACATTCACTGTATTTTATTCTTACCTGGAAATTTTGTAAATGTCTCCATTTAGTCAGATCTTCTCTTACATAATTTCTTCTTTTTTGTTAAGATATAATTGATATACAACATTATATTAGTTTCTGATGTACAACATAATGGCTCAATATATGTATTATTACAAAGTGATGATCACAGTAAGTCTAATTCAACATCTGGCACCACACATAGCTACAAAATTTTTTCTTGTGATGAAAACTTTTAAGATCCAATTCCTAGGCAATTTCTAAACATGCAGTATAATGCTATTAACTAGAGTCACCATGCTGTACATCACATCCCCATGACGTACTTGTTTTGTAACTGCAAGTTTGTGCCATTTGATCACTTTCACTAATTTCATTCAGTTCCATTCCATAGAATTCTTCATATAGTTATGTAAGACTAGACCCAAAGCATTCAATGAAAAGAAAATCCAAAATTGCCCCTGACTAAAACATGCACATCAGCACTTGCAATGCTTACACTTCTAGTGCTTAGGGACTTACTACCTCCCAAAGAAATGCTTTTATTATGAAATCAATAATGACTTAGACAGTGATAGAACAGTCTCATTCGAAGAATGTTAGAGGGCTCCTATAAATGTCCTGTTCCACAATTTCCCTACCTACCTACAATTTGTTTTTTAGTGGTGAATATCTTGACAAGTATCTATAACCTTTTGAAAAATTATACACTTCACAAACCTCAGTCAGAACTTGGCTACTCTTTGAACCTGATAATAAAAGAGATTAATGCAAGTTTTTTACATTTACCTCATACATGAAAATTGTGCAATATTTCTGAAATCTTTTTTTCTTTATTTCAGTGTTTTTATCATTATTATTGGCACATAGAAATCCCTTCACTAATACTCATTAAATTAATGAATTAGTGAAAGGGTTATTCCTAAGTACTTATTTCTCCTGAAACCATAAATAAATATTTGAAGAAAACATTTTCTACTATAGAAAAACTGTGAAGACCTAATTATAGATTTTTTTAATATCCTTTTCTGGAAAATACATATTCACACAATTTATTTTGTCCATTGGAAACCACCATTTTGTAAAAAAAAAAAATTATATAATTGAGTTTGGCACAGTGGTGAGAGTGTGTAATCAATTGCTGAAGATGGGTAACTTTAAATAGCAGCTAACAATTTTCTGTGACTATTTCCTTGACTCAAGGACAAAAGCAAAGGAAACCCCTTTATCTCAAAATATTTTCATCTAGCAGTAAAACAATCCTCAAAATAAAAAAAAGAATTTGCTAAACCAATACTATAGGAAGCTTTGATAATCAGTTTCATGCTTTTGCTAGTGGAAATACTATTTTACAGATTTTATTCATTTACTCTAATCCAGTAGATGGTGCTACATGTCTGCATATGTAAAGTACTGCAAATGCTTAAAAAAAAAAAAAAAAAAAAAAAAATCCTTTCTTTCTTGTTTAGCCAGAACTCTCATCAAGGTCTGCTATTAAAACGAAACTCATTATTCCAGGCATCTGAGCCAAATCTCTGATGCAGCATTAAAGATGTACTTAAGGAGAAAACTCCCCAGGCATAATTGTGGACCAAATACCATTCTAATAATCTATTAACAGATTTTTGTCCTCAGCTCATTTTCACTCTAAAATGATAAAATCTTTGGTTTCACACAGAACTGTGTTGGTCTGTTAAAAACACCCAGATATAAAATCATAGTCCCTCTAATTCTTCTAAACACTGTTAGTCATGATTACCATGAAGCAACTATAATAATGATAATAATCAACAATAAAAGGTTAAATTTAGGATTATAATGTATAAATCAACAGGTAAATTAACCATTTAAGAATAACATATACTAAACAAACATATAATTTGTTATTGAATCAGTGACTAAACCAACTGAAGTTAATGTTTGTGAATCATCAAAAAGCTGAAAGTTTAAGAAAAGTTGGGACTATGTTTTCATATCAGCACAAATTATCCATGTCACTCAGTAATCTATACACAAATCATTTGTCATTCATTTTTTTATAAACACAACTAAACTTACATATAATCTAATCAAAAGTTAATCTTTGTGTCCTTTTAAAATACAGATTTTACATGCATTATTAACTTACAAGTGCAAAATTTTTTGGAAGTATGGTAATATTATAAATCAATGATAAGTGGACATCAACTACTAATATAAATATTAGAATGTTTTATTACTGTATTAGTTTATTATATTAAATTTTAGTTAACAATTTCATAAAGTCCTTTCACATCTTTGAAAATTCTTCTACTCTTTTCATTGTATCAAAAGAAAAACAAGAGGTATTGCTACCTATACATAATAAAGGTACTAATAATCTGCTGAACAGCAGCTTACTAAAATGGTTTTATTCAGTGAATTACACCATGTAGGGTAAATGGAAGTTACCAGGTTTTTTTCTGGCCTCCCGCAATTAGTATCTATGACCAGCACTTGTGGTCTTGCATGTGTGCCTGATCGTGGACACCTGGAGTACGGTGTAGGCAATGTGTAAGTGGGCACACCTGGGTCTGGAGGCTGACTCTATAAGGGTGGTGTGACTCAGAGAGAGAAGATGGCTATGGCGGAACAGCTATGAGAGGACAAGTGACTACAGAGAGACAGGACCAGGAAACAATGCCAGAGAGAGACCAAGAGGAAAGAGGAAAGATTTGCTGGGGACTGATAGGCCTGCCAGCCTCCCGGCCTCCCACCGGCCTCCCTGCCTTGCCAGCCTATGGGCTTGCCCCAAAACCATTGATGTAGAAAGAGCATTAAAGCCTAAAAAAGCCATTGAGGGTTCCAGGACTCTCCTTTATCCTCTGCCCAAATTTATAAAGAATCTGTCCTGTGCCAGACTTGCCACTACACACCACTTTAAGGATTGAGGGAGTCAGTAGTAAGCATTCAGATGACTCCTTTGTCGTTTATGCCTACCTCCATCCATCTCTTCATTAATTCTTTCACTGGTCTTGAAAAAAATCAAGGAAGCAAAACTGAATAGATTATTCCTAGGTAAGTTATACAACATGGAAAATTCATGGTCCTAATCAAGAAATGGCAACTTTTTTTTTTTTTTAAAGATTCACTTATTTATGCATACAAGAACTGCAGTACAGGCCAGAGATGCGGGGGTGAGAGGATCCACCAGAGACAGAGTGGGGAAGAGGACAGGCAGACTGACTGAAATACACAGCTGAGGGGAGCAGTGGGCAAGACAGGAGAGGTCTACTGCGCCATGTGGGTTGCTCCTTGGCTGGCCGTGGTTCGAACCCGTGCTGCAGAGACTGTGGACTGTCTCACAGTGTGGTGCTTAACCCCTTGCACCACCAGGGAGGCCCCAAGAAATGGCATCTTGATAAAAAATACAGAAACAAATACAACTCCAATAATTATAACAAAGGCAAGGTAAGGTGAAATAAACATCTATTGTAATCAAGGTCAGGGTGGAGTGCTGCTGAATGTCCTTTGTGTAACTATCTCATCTAGATGAGCTGCAGGGATGCAACTTCTTAAAGGAAGTGATTTTTTTTTTTTGCAGTATGATAAATGACATGTGTAGACTTTCATTCATAAAACAAACAATTTAGGGCCTCCCTGGTGACACAGGGGTAAGTCTCAGTGTTATCAAGCTAGCGCCAGTCACTGCAGCATGAGTTCGATCACTGGCCAGGGAGTTAACCCACATGGTGCAGCAGACCTCTCCTGTCTTGCTAGTGCTCCTGTTAGCAGTGTGTTTCAGTCAGTCTGCCTGTTCTGCTCCCCACTCTGTCTCTGGTGAATCCTCTCACCCCCGACATCTCTGGCCTACACCTCAGTTCTTTTATGCATAAATAATCTTAAAAAAAAAAAAAGAATTCAATTGTTAAAACATTGACCAAAATCATAGGGCATAAACCAGAAAAATGATTATCCTTTCCCACAAGGAGTTTACCATCAAGTGGAGAAACCAATCACCAAAGCTGCCTCCTCACCGAAAACAATTTTTCTAAACATCAAATACTAGCACATCACCCCATAAGGATCGCTCCCTTGCTCTCTGTGGGCTCCCTAAGATGAAGTTTCTACATGATCTGGCCTTGCTCACTTCCCAGTGTCATCTGACTGTCTTTCATTTATACTGCAAATTCCAGCACAAATAAATTTGTTTACTTTTCCTCAATTCTTTTTCACCTCAAGTCTCAACACATCTGTTCCCTCAGCCTGGGAGTCTTCCCATATCTTATCAACCTTCCGTGATGCACATGTGCTCCCCTAGCACATTTTCACCAGCAAGGCACGTACACATTTCCTCCTCCAAGGCCTCTACTACATTGTAAGCAAAACAACACAGATGGTATCTAACTAATTTTGTTCTTCAATGTAATACAAAAATTCCCTCATTCTTTGTTCTTTTTTGAACTTTCTCATATTTTTTTAAAGATTTATTTATTTATGTATACAAGAACTTGGGTGTAAGCCAGAGGTGCAGGGGATGAGAGGATTCACCAGAGACAGTAGGGAGCAGAACAGGCAGATCTACTGAAATACACTGCTGAGGGGAGCAGCGGGTGAGGCAGGGGAGGTCTAATGCGCCATGTGGTTTGCTCCCTGGCCAGCTGGGGATTGAACTCGTGCTGCAGGGCTGGTGAAAACTTGATAGCTCTGTCTTTAACCCCTGAGCCACCAAGGAGGCCCATTTTCTTGTATTTTTCACAATGAAAATCAATTACTTTTTAGCAAAAATAATAACCCCCAAACTCTCGGGACACAATGGCGAGTGATGAAACAGCAAACAAAAGCATACCCACCATATAACTACTATATGGAAAAATGTAGGCTAAAGATACCAGGAAGTGTTGTGTTTGCCCTGAAACCCTCCCACCATCCATGTGAGCACGGCAGAAGAACAAGGCTTGTGTGCGGGGGGGTGCCAACTTGAACTTTATGCTGCTGTGTGGAAAAACTACCACTCTACCGGGCTAAGAGTGTTGGCTTTTTAATAGTGAAGACTTGAAAAGACACTGCAGAGAAGTGACCTATTTTTATTCAATGCACTATAATATATGGGTAAGTTTACAGCAAGTGATTTTTACCAAGTGTCAATATGCTTCTTCACCTGTATTTGGCTATGTTTCAGGTAGTTAAGGAGAAAGCAGAGGTTATTCTATGGATTTTGCCCCGGAGGAACTAATTGTTGCCTATTATTTAGCCAACTGTGTACTGAAGTAATTGCTATTCTTATGCTATGTTCTGTAGTATTATTCACATGGACCCTATGTAAAGCTAGGTCTATACACAATCTACTCAGTTTAGTCAAAACTCTGTGATGTCCACATGCATGTATCTAAATAGTTGAAAATGGTTGTTTCAATAACTGATATGTGATATCCTGTGTTGAGAAATCTGTAAATGTATAGAGACTCTTTCCTCTTGGAATCTGTTCAATGAGTCTGCCCATATTCTAATGTGGACTAAGTATTTTATGCTATCCATTGTCTGTCTTCTCTGCACATTGAATGCTAATTTCCTGTTATCCTTATATTGTTATCTTACTCCAAACTCTTTTGCGAATAATTTTTTAAGTCTTGGTGAGGATTTCTGAAGATATAAACTGATCTACCTTCTTTCATGGCTTCTTTTAACTCCACCACCGTGCACTAAGGTTCATTTAAAAGTGGCTAGTAATGGTAGGAGAGACAGGGGAGGGAGGGAGAGAGGGAGAGAGAGAGAGAGAGAGATGCACACATTAACCAACAGTTTTCTTTTATGAACAAGAAAATTGGCCGTTTTCCTATTAGCATATGAGAACCTAAGAAGGTCCCTTGTTGTCAAGGCAACAGCAGTTCCTTGGGTAGCTGCAATAGAAAAGAAGCCAGAGCAATCTTTATAAGATCAAGTCTTTTTTATCATCAAATCATAGAAAGGAACCTTGAGAATCTACCCAACCTATTCTTTTGCCTTTAGTTAAGACCCACTAAAGAAATTTGAAGCCAACACCAAAAAATGCCCTATTTTAAATAATTTTGAAGAGATTGCAGAGCTTTCCTTGATAATCATTTGCAATGTCTTTGAGTTCACACTATTAATAATTTTTTCAAACATTCCATCTTAAATCTTTGATGGTACAGCTTGAAATCCACTTCCTATAGTTCTACTCTCAGAAATAAACAACTCTACACTTTCCTAAGAGAGTCTTGCCTTTACTTGAAAAATAGAACAAAATTGTCTGTTTTAAATTCCTCTAAGAGAATAATGCTTAGTCCTTTTATCTTTCCAGCCATTTGTATTGTAGCTCTCTTCTCATAACATCCTACACTTTGGAAAACCACTTCTAATTAGGGAGCCTAGTCCTGCCTCATAACTTATATAGAAGGCTGACCAGTGGTGCCCACAAAGAGCAAAAAAACCACCCAGTTCTCAGTCTCTCTACTCAAGTCACCTAGGCTAATTTAATGTGTAGAATTACATTCATTGTAAGTTTTGTTTACTTATTTTGCAAAGACAGGCTAATACAGCTTTTGCTGCCTAGTTGGAAGATAATCATGCATTCCCCACCTATACTAAGCAACTCATTTTTTCTCATCAAGAAAACTTCTGCTTTTCTTTGTAGTATCATATTTTCTTAGTTCCTTCTTTGAAAGTGAATTCGCTGCTTCTCTCCCTCACACCATCAGGTTTAATGAGCATACTTTCTGTCCCACTTTCCATGTTCACTAATTAGATGCTGAGACCAACCAACAGAAGGCATTCTGGAAATGTTTTTAAGAGATATCCATGTCATTCAGCCAGGCACAAAAAAAAAAAAAAAATGTATCACCTAAAACCAAATATTTCCTTTTACTCGCTGTATTCCCTGTGTCGTTTGGACCTATTACCTTAGTGCCTCAACCATGAATCACATACTTTCAGTTCGAATTTTTCTTATGTTTAAGATGAAGGGGCTGCAAACATAGACTAATGGTATTTATTGATCTTTTTTTCTCTATTAGAGCTGTGCTACAACTTTTATGTCATTATCACACTAATCCTATTGAAAGTGTGCAGAGTTGGGGGATCTCACAGTTTGTGGGCTCTTTACCCGGACCCTGACAATTGCAAGACACATTTCAATCTCAGTGTGCAAAAACAACAGGGTTTATTTACAAAGAGAGATTGGGATGAGGAAAGAGATCCTAAGGCCACAAATGTCCGACTGTCCTAACGCAGATAGTGTCCACAGTGCCCAATAGTTCAAACCAAAAGCTTCTCATGCAAGTTACTGTTGTCCCTCTGAAAGGACCCTGGAGTGGTGTCACACCTGTAAATTGTGGACCAGGATCCAGCTAACCTGTTGCTAACCTGTGGTCCTAAGGGGTATTGCTGTGGCTGCATCCCAGCAGCCACTCTCCTTAAGCCAAAATCTATTTCCCCTTGAAGCTTCTTCCAAGCAGAGTAAAACCTGCTCTCAAGCCACTTCAAGCCTTCCTAAGTAGCTTCTCTCCAACAGCCTTTCCTAAGTCTCTGCTTATATCTTCCTTCAGGGTACCTGCCTTTCTAATCTGGTTAGTCCCTTTTCCAAGCCAACTGTTTCCAAGACATAATTGGTGCCAGTGCAATTTTGAACCTAACTGGTGCCAGTGGGAGCTCTGATCTCTCTGATCCATTTTCAAAACCAGCTCAGGATTCAAAACTAAAACCCTAACAGTGCATCCAATCTACCCTGCACTGTCTCATGCAGGAGCTGGGCAGGTGAGGTCTGTTGTATCCAGTGGCACTGGCCAGGTTCAAACCTGATCCACGTGTGTCCAAAGCCGCCACAAGTTTTTTTTTTTCTCTTTTTTCCTAAAACCCAAATGTGGCTACCCCAGAGTTGCCATCAAACCTGGTTGCCAACCGTGTAGCCTAGGATACTGCTGCCCAGTTGGGGGGGGCTGCTGTCACCTATGAAGTAGATTTTTATTGCCATTCCCATTTTGCAGGAAAAAAAAACATGAAGCTTAGCATGGCCAAGTAACATTCCCACGATAACATGAGATAAAGTGGTCTCATCTCCCATAGTTTTAACCACTAAGCCACAGGCACAGGAAACTGAGTACTCCATTTATATGCTGCTATAAGGAGGATAAATTAGTAGAAACTTTCTAGAACGTAATTTGGTTATGAGTCAAATCTTTAAAAATGTGTTTATCCTTTGCCCTAGTGTTTGTTTTTTTCATTTAACAAACATCTATGTAGTACTTACTACATGTCAGGCACTACTCTAAGCATTTTTCAAATATTGAAAATGAAATTTTATGATAATATTATAAGCTACTAATATCTCTAGTTCATAGAAAAGCAATTTGAGATGCTTAGAAGCTAGGCAATTTTCCCAAAATTTCATAATTCATAAGGTGTGAAATTGGGTTGTAGCTGGAGAATCATATTATTGATAAGAAAAGAGTCAATGAAACAATATTTTTATTTTTTCAAATTATATTATATCTTAAAAAATTACTTTTATTTTAAAAAATAATGGGTGCAAAAGACAGACTAGGAAAATGAAAGAACAACAAAAAGTAAATAGTGGTCCCTGAACGATGAGGCTTTTTTCCCTGAATATATCTCTATTTTCCTTTTTTTTTTTTTTTTTCACAATTAAGGTATATTTATTTGCTAAATAGCAATTCTCAACTTAAAAAATAGCCTAAGGGAGTTGTAATAGATCTCTAGAATCTTTTTCACAGTGGGGTGTACTTATAAAAGTTTGTATGAAAACCCACACTTGGAACAAACTTTAACTGCAATCTGGTCTCCCATCCATCCTTTATTGATATCAGACTAGCAAGCTAGGTTTATTGAATTTTCTCTGATGAAGATTTTATGTGATCTGCTGAACAAGCCCTAATTTATGAATTTGGAAAATCTTACCCTGGGTTCATCAATATAACAAATCATTTAAATTCTCTTGCTACAACTCTGAGCAATGTTGAAGATTTTGTGACTCTGGATAGAACACTGGTTAAGAACCAGGTTCCAGGGATCAGACCTCTAGAGATTCATTCCTTAATCTACCACTCACTTTAACTGTGTGACCTTCACCCTCTAAGGCTTCGTTTTCCTCTTCAGTAAAATGGAGATTCTAATGACACTAAGTATAAGGTTAAGTATAGGGCTTTTGAGAGAATTAACTGAGATAATATATGTAAAACACAACCTGTCAGGCACATAGTAATTATGCAGCAAATGGTAGCTGATTTTATTATTACTAAACAAACATTATTGTTTAATGTTCGTGTTAAAAAGTACATTTGCGTTTCCCTAGTAAACATTATCATGCACTTTCTCATCTGAAGTGGTAGTCTCATCTGAAGAATTTTCTTTAGCAAAGACATGAGAAAAAGCAGAGCATCATCTAGGAGCCGATCTATTTAAAGTTACTAAACTGTCAATATTTTAGATGGTCCTTATGGTTTTCTGAGGCCAGTTCTCATAATAATTGTGATTTCTACACCCACATTTGTTAATGATGATTTTTATGAAATATTCGGAATCCACAACAAATGTATAGTCATTGTTTTAACTAAGCCATGTACTATTTGCTTTTATGTATGAATACAACCTCAAATCAAGATATGGACCCTAATCCTCATCAGACACAGAGGTCCTTCAAACACCTTAATTCCCATGCTATATTGTTTGAATACTTCGAGTTCCCCTGGAAAAGAAATATCTGGTTAAACTATCTCTTATGAATAAGAAAAATATCAGTGAAATACCACTCTATGACCATGTCCAAAAGAGGCTTTTTCCATGCTCTCACATTAATGTAGAGGTTAATGAATGAGAGCACATCTGTGCAAAAACACACATACACACTTTTTAGTAAAAGAAATGGCATGGTATTTCAATTTCTTCTCCTATTGTTTCCTCCCAACTCAAAAGTTTAAAAAGCTTTGGAGAAACTCTTGCTTTCTTTTGCCAATAGAGTTGTTATACCAAAACCTGAAAGGGCTTTACAACTGGATTTGATGACATGAGTGAGTCAGTAGACATAGTGCTGTCACAGGTCTCTCTGCCTCTCCCCACTCCTCATGTCAGTTGAGCCTCACTGCCCTTCTCCATAATCCCCCTATCCCACTCTCCACATTGGTTGAGCCTCTCTGCTCCAACAAGTAATGCACTGCTCACACAATGGGGACAACACGGGCAATGTGGAGAAAATCAGATAATGCAGACACAATCTTGACAGACTTGCTTCTTTTAGAGTGGTGCATTATGAACTGGCCAAGTGAAACATGAAGGTATTATCCTGTTTTATTTGGTGGCTGAAAGGGGTGCAGTCTCCATAGGGTAAGGGTTTTGGTTTGCTGCTAAAGGATTCTCTCACTTTAGCTCCTTCATATATTCACCCAGAGTACTGCCTCCTCATTTGTGTTAGCTGTTCTGACCCAACCTGCTCCAGAAGGAAAGAAGAGAACTTGTCAAGATCGCGCGATGGCTCTGTAAAATGGCTTTTATGAAGAGCATATAAATTCTAAAATCAATTTGGAAATGTTTGCAACTGGAGAGGAAGTTTAGGGACTCTAGGTTAAACAGAATCTAGATTACATAGGGTTTTCCACACTCAGGCACTTCCACAGGTCGAGTTTTAGTCCCCTCCTAGGGAAACCTGTTGTTCTTGGATAATTATCTTCCTGTCTCACTAAGGACTGTATAAACACACAACACACACACACAGAGAGTCACACACATTCTTCAGAGTCAGAGCTGACATAAAATGAATTCAGGGTTGTTTTTTGCAACAGCTTCATGAGTGAATCTGAGGCCTCGTTTGTAGTTTGAGAATGATGACCCATAGCATTTCTTAAAGTCCTTTCTAAAGATACTATAGAGGACTAACTTTTTAAGTATCTGAGTCATTCTGTTAGAGCAAAAATACCCAAAAATTCAAAGTTCCCCTTATTGCAAACAATAGCTAATAATGAAATATACGGCACTACATTTAAAAAAAATACCATGATGTGTACCTAGTTTTTATTAAATGCTAAAAGTAAATGGCTAAGTTTGTTGGTAGCAAAAGTATGACCATTTTATGTCATAATTAATTCTATAAAAGAAAAGTACAGAGACCATTATCCAGTTTGTTAGTATGACCTTGAAGAAACATACTGAAGGTATATGAGATTTAGTTTCTTTATAAGTAGAATTAGTCTCTGTCTACTTTATAAAAATGTTTCTAAGGATTAAAGGTAGGTAGAGAGCCTTGCCCAATACCTAATTGGAGTACAGTAGGCACACAATTCAGGTCAGCTTCTTTTTTTCCTGCATTTCTGTGCCTCCTTTACCAACAACTAGACTTTTCCACCAAATGAGAAATCTTACTTATCTATTTATCCAGGATGCTAAGTAGCCACTGTATTTAAGGGCTCAGTAAAGTGATACACACCATGCTAAGAATTCAAAGGTATTTACAGATAATATTTCATTAAGCCACCTAAAATTCTGATGTTGAAGGATGCAGATTTTCATCTTCATTTTATAGGCACTTAAATTTTTTGAGGTTATGTGCTTCCAAGAAAACAACCAATCTGTGACCAAGATGTAATTAAAGCCCATGATTTCTAATTCCCAGGCTTTGACTCCAACCTCTGAAAATGCTTCAATTCAATGAAACTAATGGCACTTTGGTCTCTGGAATTAGATCCTGTTATCAATGACTTCCACATGGAAAGATCATTCCAAAATGTGTAATTAACCAAGAAAATGCAAATAAACCAATTTGTACCTGCTATTTAGAGGTAAGACATGGAAATGGTTTGAGTTCATTATGTGAAAACATAGCCTTTTTCTGCTTTGAATGTAGCTCATATTTTCCAGTTCTTCACATATTTAAAAAAATATATTTTCAGTGAAATATGTTAGATTACTTCTGATTCTATTGCCAGTACAGAGCTCGGAATGGAGAAATACATGGCATCAGGCACAACGGGGTAAAAAAAACCCTTCTTTCAATGGCCTTTGGTGATTCAATTTAATAAATGTTTTTTTTAATCTACTAAACCCTGCACTAAGTGGGACAGAAGTCAGGCTCCCAATCTAGCACAGTCTAGCATCATCCTTTTGGCCAATGTTACTAAATGAATGAACCTAGTAGAATAGGTAAACACTTAAGGATATCTTCTGAAAAGCACACAATAATTAGCAAAATAAAAGTATGTGGGCATAGTCTATAAAGACTACCTAGAAGAAATATTTAAGCTGGATCTGGAAGGCTATTTCTTTGAAGTGACAGTCTTAAAATAATTTAAGGGGGAAAATAGATTATGGGGTAGCTCTATTAGAACAAACACTGGAACACTCCTATTCTTTTTTATTTCTCTTATCTGATTATCTTTACATGTTGACCTCATCATCTCCTATTGCATTTAGGTTTCCTCCTTGTATTCAGGAATATGGTCACTGGCAACTTAAGGCTCAACATTATTCCAAGTTAATGACTCAGAAGGGAAGAGTTTCTCTTGCGTACCTTCAATCAAGGAAGGTCTCAAATTAGACCAGCTTAGGTTACTTGTTGATCTTTGGATTAATCATTATGAGCACAAGCATGATGATTTGTCCTGCTAGGGTTATATAGCCAAAACTGGGGCACTGCTGTAATTGACAAACCCTCCAGAAACATTATTGCAGTGGGGGGAAAAAGCAGGCTCTTCCATGAAGAAGGGTTCTGAGTACACATAAATAATCAATCCTTTTAGGATCCAGAAAGACAGATTTGGCTACTCTCAAACTATGTGGAGTAAAAGCTCATTTGAAGCAAAAGCAAGGATTTGAGCAAAGGCAAGAAGATGGAAAATTCAGTGTATTTTGGGAGAATGGGTTGTTGTACATAGCAGGAAAGAATAGAAGGATGGTAGGGTCAGGTGGTGTGCATATTTGAAACATTATAAAGAAGTTTGTACCGTGTTTTCTAAACAAGGTACAGGTTTTTGAGGTTTTAAGAGACACACAATGCCCTCTACATTTTAGAAAAATAGTTCTCTTTATCTCAGAAAATACACTAGATAGAAATGCCAGAAAAAAAGGAGCTCAGGTAGGAAAGGTATGTTGGCATATTGGTTTTTTTTAAAAAAATCATTTCCTGATGAGAAATTTCTCTCTACTCTGTAGGGCCTCAAGGGGCTGTCAACCACATTGTCCCCCCAAAACCCAAGGTTGGATCAATGTTAATGTTATACTTCTGGAACAGGGTGATTTGTTCATGGGTAAGCAGGTGAATCAAGAATCTTTTCTGAGGTTTAAACCATAGATCCTTTTATATAACACACTTTAAGAATATAGGCTGAAAATCCCCAGAAGACACCCTGCCATTACGCAGTCTATGTAAAATAAAATTCAACACAAAAGAAAAATAGAGATGAAGAGACTTCTACTGATACTGCATCAGGCCCCAATTAACAGTGTCTTGAGGGCCTCCCCTAGTGGCGCAGCGGTTGAGCGCTGGGCTGCGAAGCTGCCCTCAGCCTGCAGAGCACCAGTTCGATCCCCGGCCACCTGGCAAGGGTCCCACATGGCACGCAGACCTCTCCTGCCGTGCCCGCTGCTCTCCTCAGCAGTGTATTTCGGTCCATCTGCCTGTTCTGTTCCCAGCTCTGGCTCTGGTGAATTCTCTCACCCTCCCGTGCTTCTGACTGTACCCAGTGCTTGTATAAAAAAAAAATAAATAAATAAATAAATAAATAAATCTTTAAAAAAAAAAAAAACCAAAAAAACAGTGTCTTGAAATTCCCAATAAAATCCATAATATCATTCTTTTGTTCATATTAATTTCAATTACATTTAACTCAGCAACTAAATATAGATGGTACCTACAATTTATTGAACACCTATTACATACCAGACATAGAGCTGAATATTTTATGTGCATTATTATTTCAATCTTTACAACACTACAAAGTAGATATTATGAGTTCCCATGTCATCATGACTCAAATAAGTTAAGTAACTTGCAAAAGCTTGAGTTAGAAATAAATTCCAAAGTTTTGTTCCACTCCAAAGCCTATCTTCTTTCCACTTTTCCATATCTGTAACACATTGCATAGATAGAGTAAAGCATATTCTTGGTGAAAAAATAATAAAAGCCTCAGTTAAGGTGTGCAACTTTGGAAATAAGTTCTTCCAAATTGAAAAAGCAACTTGAGTCTGAGGATCAAAGCAGGCATGTCCATTAATCACAGAGTTTAATAAAGTCAACTCACATTCAGGGGTCCTAAGCACCAAAGCTAAGGGAACAAAAATGGATAGGACTTCAGATTCAGGCAAGATCCACAACACTCACCTCGACAGGGCTCATCTCATACCCTACTTACTACTTGTGATCATTCTTATGTAAGAGTAAAGATGCCAAATGTCTGGGGGGAACATGTCGCTTGCATTTTTGTCCTACTAAGACTAACAGAGTTGTGTATAGATCACAAGTATAGGTTAATATATATCACACAGCGGCCTCCCTGGTGGCGCAAGGGGTTAAGCAACACACTATGAAGCAATATGCAGCCTCTGCAGCAGGAGTTCAAACCACAGCCGGCAAGGGAACAACCCACATGGTGCAGCAGACCTCTCCTGACTCGCCCACTGCTCCCCTCAGCAGTATACTTCAGTCAATCTGCCTGTTTTGTTCCCCACTCTGTCTCTGGTGAATCCTCTCACCCCCTGCATCTCTGACCTGTACCCCAGCTCTTGTATGCATAAATAAACAAATCTTTAAAAAAATAATATGTATCAAACAAACTAAACATTGGGAAAACTAGTTATTTACCCCTGTTTGGACAATTACTGGTCACTGGCCTAAGCTAATGTTACTACAAGATGGTTCTCCTACATAAGGCAGCTGCAGCAAGGATGAGAACCAAAAAAAAAAAAAAAAAAAAAATGTAAGAGATATTTAAGAAAGAGAAACAAGAATTCCCACTGATTTTTTTTTCAAAGAATTTTAAATGTTGCAGAATGGTCAGGAATCTAAGTTTTTTTTTAAAAAGATGTATTTATTTATAAATACAAGAGCTGGGATACAGGCCAGAGATGTGGGGGGTGAGAGGATTCAGCAGAGACGAGTGAGGAACAGAACAGGCAGACTGACTGAAATATACTGCTGAGGGTAGCAGTGGGAGAGAGAGGAGAGCTCTGCTGCGCCATGTGATTCACCTCCCTGGCCAGGGATCAAGCTCATTCTGCAGTGGCTGCAGATAACTTCATAGGTTGCATATAACCCCTTGCACCACCAGGGAGGCCCAGGAATATAAGAATTTGAAACCAGATTGATCTAAGTATATACACAAGGAAAACCTGACTGAAGGGAACAAATCACATTTCATTTAAAGTGTGTGTTGAATATCCAAGTGGAGTTACCTATGAGTTAAGAAAACAGTTCTAGGAAGGTTGTGGTAGATATATATGTTTGAGACTAAAATATGAAGAACAAAGTTTGCAGCTTCTGAAGTGGATGAGATTACTCAGCCAGCCAACCCATAAAGTCAGAAATAGAAGATGGCAGATGATAAACACTGTAGATTGGAAAGTATCAGCATTTAAAGAGAGGGGCTTTATTCATTGTATTCATGGTCCATCCCACCTGCCACCATAGTGCTCTTCAATTTGTCCACCTTATGAATGTATATTCATCTATAATAACATGACAGGATTATAGCACACCTACAATATTTTGTTGGAACTTTCATTCCTCACCCTCTAGTAGAATCAAATGCTTCAATTTTGTGCCAGGGCCTTAGAATTTTATACAGTAATATCCTTATTATATCTCTTATCAATAATAGCATTGAAGACAACAGCACCAATTCAGTCTTTAAACATACCTGAGTTGAATTTCCACTGTATGACTCACTAGTTGTGCAGCCTTTGGTAAATTACCTAACCTTTTAAGTCATATAAAAAAATTAACATAAAAAAGAGGGATCAAGAGGAACACCTCCTTCACAAGTTATTTTGAGAATGAAGGACATTTTTGTCAGGTTATTTTTATATTGACTAACACATTGAAAGCACTAAATTAATAGTAAATATTACCACCTTATAAATCTATTTCTTCTTACCAGACTTCTCCTATGTCTTATGCATCTTTGGATCTCTGTCCTCTAACAAAGTATTTAGCAACAAACAGTCATTCAGAAAATGTGTGTTAAACTAACTATGAGTAGATAAGAAGTCAGAGTAGAAAGAGTACAATCGTAAGACAACAGGGATATGGGAAGAAGGGAGGAGAGTGTTTCAAGAAATATGGAGTGGCAAACAGTGCCAAATGCTTTAGAGAGAAATTGCAGAACAGGGTCTGCAAATATGGCAGGAGATTGCACAGATGGAAGTGACTTAGGTAGTTTTGTTATAACAATTCAAATGAAATGCTGAGTACTGAAGAGATTTCTGTGTGAATAAGATGGAAAGATATGTTAGCAGAAATTCTAGAAAAGTTTTGCAAGATGTTGACTTGCAAAAGACAGGAAGAAAGTTGGAGATAACTTGAAAGTGGAACAAATGGAAGGACAATTATTTTGCAACAGGAAAAAAAACTTAAATGTATGAAAAAAAAACTTAAATGCATAGTTGTGTCAGAAAAAAAATCCTAGACTCAGAGATGGGCAAAAGTAATTATTGAATATTCTATTGAGCCATTCCAGGATTTAACAGATTTTGTAGGCTGAGTGCTTATAGTTGAATTTCTATTGACCAAACTGTCTTACTATTCTGTAAAGGTGGAAGTTTACTTGTAGAAAGAAAAAACAACAACAACAAAAAACTCTAGATGGTAATGTAAACCATTCTTGGCAATAACAATTAAAAATGAATTTTGTCTGGTAAAGAGCGAATTGATTGATAGAAAAGATAACCCCAAACATACCATTTTATTGGCTTAAAGAATATCAGTCAGTTGAGCCTCCCTGTTGGCGCCGGGGTTAAAGACAGCACAATCAAGCTATCACCAGCTACTACAGCATGAGTTCAATCCCGGGCCAGGGAGTTGACCCATGTGGCTCAGCAGACCTCTCCTGTCCCTCCCTGCTGCCCCTCTCTGCAGTGTATTTCAGTAGATCTGCCTGTTCTGCTCCCCACTCTCTCTGGTGAATCCTCTCACCCCCCACACCTCTGGCTTACACCCTAGTTCTTGTATAATAAATAAATAAATCTTTTTTAAAAAAGAATATCAGTCAGTTTCACATCTATTACCAAGTTTATTTCAACATTTCTCTTTTTTTAAAAAGATTTATTTATTCATGCATACAAGAGCTGGGGTACAGGCCAGCGATGCGGGGGGTAAGAGGATTCACCAGAGACAGAGTGGGGAACAGAACAGGCAGACTACTGAAATACACTGCTGAGGGGAGCAGTGTGCAAGTCAGGAGAGGTCTGCTGCACCATGTGGGTTGCTTCTTGGCTGGCCGGGGATCGAACTCAGGCTGCAGAGGCTGCGGATTGCTTCATAGTGCAGTGCTTAACCCTTGAGCCACCAGAGAGGCCCATATTTCAACATTTCTAACTACTCGTGCATCTCTGCTTTTCAAATTCTCCTCAACATAGTTTAATTATTTCAAAGACAGTCTTTTGTTGATTCATGAGTTGTATGCTTGCTCCATGTTCATTTTATATTCATGAAAGAGCCATTTGGGTGAAAGTATAAGACTCATATTTTTAACACTTTGAAAATTATAATTTAGGAGAGGAAGGGTACTACTGAACAAAGAAAGGAGAAGTAATAGACGTCTGCAAGAGATCCTGGAAAAAGAATTCAGTTAGAGTCGGTAGGTCTGGATGAATCATCTCTTCTTTAGGAAGGGGGAGGGAGACAAAGAATGAATGCAGGTTTACAAGCATAGAGATGGAAGAAAGGGATGTCATGCAAGCCAATATCTCATAGTCATTGATTTCTTTTTTTCTTGATGGAAACATAAGTTAAAGTTCGATCATGTATTGTCTGAATTGTTCTCCACTGACTATGTAACAAAATCATGAGCTCATCTCACACTTAATCTCTTCTGCTATTGCCACCTTTGTTGGACCATTACAGATGTTACATGTTCAGTTGGCACAAAGAAACACTAAGCACTTGTATATTATGAAAGTCATATCTACTATCCCTTTTTAAATAAATAACAAAGCAAATAATCACATTTCTCTTCACTCAATTATCTGTTATACATTAATGCTTTAAGGACATTTTCGGAAATGTTTCTGCTTTCTGGGAACACTGATACACATTTTTCTGGGAAAACTCAAAACATTAATATAAAGTAAAAGGTCAATTTGGCATTATCTATTAAGAGACTTAAGGATATAATAACATTTGAGTTAGTAGTTCACTTCTAGGAATTTATCTAAAGGAAACAAAGGTTGGTACTGAACAAATGTTTATTGCTACAATATTCTTTATGGTGAAAAACAAAAATAACATTAATATTCTTCAATAAGGAAACAGTTCAATAAAATATAATATAGTAGACTACTGTCCAGTCAGTACAATCATGTTTTCAAAGATTATATGTTGACTAGGGCAAATGTATGCAACATAATGTTAAATAAAAGGCAAGACACAATATGAAGCTAGTTTTATGGAATATATATATATATACATTAAAAGGTTGGACAGATATAAAAATATTCCGTGCAATCAAAATTCAACTCCTGAATTTAGATAAGCATTTGGGCAGTTAGAAATATCCAAATTTTAACACAGAAGAGTAAATATCTTTGAGTGGAGGGATGACATTATTTTCTCTTTTCTATTTATGCCTCTAATGGACATTTACTACACTTCCTTTATAGTTAAAACATCATAGAATACAAGTATTTCTATTTCTACAATAAGTGATAGAATTTTCCTTTAACCTCTGCTTTTAGTGGAGGAAAGTATTTATTAGCATCCCTGGGATGTATATTTACAAATCACTATTAAGGCATTTCATCTCCTCTGGTGTCAGATGGTTAGAGAAATAACACAACCCCAATATAACCAAATAGTTAAATCCTACCAATGTCCTGACCATGTGAATCATCTATAGTCTTTCTTATCAGGCCACGCAAGTTAGCCACCACTAAGAAATGTGTATGTTCCCTTCTTGATAGTCTTCTGTCTGTCCATTTCTTTTTATTACCACCACCACTATGTTATTTCAGTTCACCACCGCCTTTCTCCTAGATTATTTCACAGCCTTTAACTTGTCTGCATGCTTTCAGGTTTGCTCCCCTCCCATTCAGTTCCTATATCAATAGCAAGCATTCTGAAGTGTAAATCTGACTAAGTAGAAACTTTCAGGGGCTTCCCATACTCACTATTTTATGGATAAAGTCTCAACTGCTTAATATGGTTCAGAAAAGCCTCATCTTCCAGTGTTTTCTCCAGCCTTGCATTTTCTATCTCCTTGTTACACCCCCTGCCCCAGCACATGTAAAATAGCACCAGAACTCCTAGAACATGCCATGTTTTCACTCGCCTTTCAGACTCTCTATATTTTATCCCTATTCTTGGGATGTTTTTCTCTTTCTTCCCTTCCCATTGTGCCTAACATAGCTGCTCTGGTTATCCTCCAGTCTTAGATTAGATAGTTCTTTCTGCAGGAGACATTCCTCGACCTCTTGGTCTATGTAACATACCCTTCCACTTGTTTCCATGGCATCTTACTGTAAGCACTTATTTATGTTATGGTCTTATAATGTAAGCTACACAATATGGAATATAGTATAATGCATTTTATTGTAATGACCTTTTTTTGATATGTTTATTTATTTACATTTGTTGGTTTGTTTTTGATTCTCCCTAACCAGACTAAAAGCTCCTTAAGGAAGACTGCTCTACTTTACTCACTTCTATAGTCTCTATGCCTAGCTCAGTAAACATTAAGGGTTCAATGATATAGTAGGATGATTAAATGGACAAGTGAATGGGGACATCTCAAAGTTGGTAAAAATGACTTCCATTTGCCCCCTAGTCCAGGGTTGGCACAGGTGGAGAGCTACTATGCTTCCACTATCTGCATGGATGGATAAGCACACGATTTTATAATAAATAATGTGAAAAATATTGTGAAAAGTAATGTGAAAAATATTATAAATAATGTGAACTATAATAATGTGAAAAGTAGAAATTGGTTGAGAATTGAACTAAATGAATGTTAAATTGATGAAACAATAGTGTCTAGTTAGCTTTAAATATCACACATTATTAATTCAGCTGAAAATGTCTATCTTTACCAGAATTTAAAGTCATCCTTGCTTTTACCCTATGATTTTTTTAAATGTGTTCATTGTCACTTCATCATAAAGGGTATGTGGTACTCCACGCTGCCATCTTCAATAGGATGTCCTTTATGAAACAAGTGATCTTGGGTATGTGTTGTGGGAAGACAGGTCTGAACTGAGTAACTTTGGGAAATGTTATTTACCATTTGCGCTCTTAGAAAGGAACAGCAGGGATGGCACATGCTAAAGACTAAGAAAAATTTGTTAGCATTGCTTTTTGGAAGACTGAATTATCAAACCTATTTGAGCTCAGAGGTCAAGTAAAACATTTTAGAAAATAAGAATGTACAGATAGTGGATTGGATCCGTCTCGACTACTCCCTACAAGTCATTGCAGGTCTAGGGGCTCAGTTTCCTTATTTGTGAAATGAGAAAGTTGGACAATCGTCAAAGATCGCTTTCAGATCTAAAATTCTATTTTTAATTTAAGGCAAATAATTTGTTGTTATACTTTGCACAGAGATACTTAAGGGAAAATGTGCCAAAGATAATTTAATGTAATCAGAGAACTAAATGTTATTACCCTTACATTCTGCTTTTTAATTTTGTATCATCATTAAGGCCTCTAGACAGACAGACATTCAGATAACTGAAACCTATTTGATACTCATTCATGAAAATAAAATATAGTTAATTTGGACCTCTAGGCAATGGTCCTTTTAAATACTTATTGCTATTTTCTTCTTGTCCCTCCTGATAAGTAACTGAAATAAAACTAATGGATATACAAGTACAAAGATATCATGAGGTTGGGACCTCTGAGTCTGACAAACAAAAAGCCGATTCTGTGCCTGTAGCATGCTGTAGACACATCTGGCTTACTTTAGTTCACAATAGAGTAATATGAATTGTGCTAAAAAGCACTATTTGTGCAAATGCAAATAATATTCCATCTGCTCAGATTTTTTTTTTCTTATATGGCTTTTGTTCCAGTGTGGTAAAAGCCTGTTTCTTTACCCTGAAGTGCTCCTGCTGATGAAGAGTGAAGTACATGACAATGAACTAAAATCCATTATCAAACAAATACAGTGAGCTTTTCAGCAAGTCATTGCGGGGAATGTTGCCTTTTTCTCTGGCATTAAGTTGAAAGTGGTTTGTGCTCATGCAAATAAGACAAAGTGGTGGGTTTAAAATTGTTTCATATGCACACACACACACACACACACACCCCCCACTCCATGCATTATAGTTTGCTTTGTAAATCTTCCATTTTTATCTCTCTTGATGGGGGAGGGCAGCAAAGAAGCATTTGGGCATCATTCTTTAGATTTCCTTATGGGTTGAGTAGTGATAAGTTCTCAACAGAAGAATCAGGGCTTTGACTTAGGCTGCCCTGAATAATGTCCCTGGAAGCTGGGAGAAGTGCTTTCCCAGCTTCTAGGAAGAGCCTGGGGCATATTGGAAGGAAACTTAACCCCTGTGCTGCAGAAACCAAGCCCAGTAATTTTGAAGAGATCCAACTTCAGGATTCACTATTAGAGACAATGAAATACAAGTTGTCCAAGTGCAATCTTAATCATTTCTGAATGCTCATATGTTCCTTTCAGTGCCTTGGGGCATAATTTGAAAGTGGTACTCTTCCTAAAATTAGTAGGCCATTTCTTTCTCTTTAGGAAGAATGTACATTTGAGAAACAAGTATATTACCAATATACCAGATGTTGATAAGTCAGCTCCAGATGTTAGGGGGAAAAGGATGTCCTAAAGCTAATTCCATACAGGCTTTGTAGACCAGAGAACACTCCTATTCTGGAAAACGTGTTCAGCCTTCCTTTCAAACATCTGGGTCCATAGCTTTGCCCTTTGTTTCTCTACCCTCTCCCTTTCTTCTAAGATTGATGACTTCTAATTTTATAAAACAGATAAAGAAACAAAAGAACTTGATCCTTTCTTCATAAAATCAGAAAAGTGGGTCTGAAGATTACAAGCTCTATGAGCGTAAACACACACTTTTATTTTACACAAAAATTGAAGGCTTAGTTTATAGCATTTTTTTTTTTTTTTTAATTTCTAGAGGCATGTCTTATTTATTTATTTATTTATTATTTGTTTGTTTGGTTTATACATGCACTGGGTACAGTCAGAAGCATGGGAGGGTGAGAGAATTCACCAGAGCCAGAGCGGGGAGCAGAGCAGGCAGAAGGACCGAAGTACACTGCTGAGGGGAGCAGCGGGCGGCAGGAGAGGTCTGCGTGCCATGTGGGACCCTCCTCCGGTGGCCGGGGAGCAGCCGGGGATCGAACCGGCTGCAGAGGCTGCAGTCAGCTTCGCAACCCAGCGCTCAACCGCTGCGCCACTGGGGAGGCCCATTTTATAGCATTTTTTAATGTTTTATGTTTGATGATTTTACTTAATATTACTTGAGTCTTAAATCATCCAACTAATATTTTCTTCTTTGTGATATCTGGAGAATATTCTTTCATGGAACAAAGAATTTCTGAAGATTTGTCTCTTTTATAATTTGTATATCTTATGGATTTTAGAGATTATGCATTTCTCTTTTAGGTTTAAGTTTTATAAAACTATTTTCAATTAGGATTTATTTATAGTTTGAAATATAATTAAGCACATGTAATGATGTTGAGATTCTATGAAAAAGGGCCTCCCTGGTGGTGCAGACGGTTGAGTGCAGTGCTGCGAAGCTGTCCTCAGCATCTGCAGCGCCAGTTCGTTCCCAGCCGGCCTCAGAGGAACCCACAAGGCGAGCAGACATTTCCTGTCTCGCCTGCTGCTCCCCTCAGTAGTGTATTTCTTCAGTCTGCCTGTTCTGTTCCCCATTCTGTCTCTGGTGAATCCTCTCACTCTCCCACGCATCTGTCCTGTACCCCGGTTCTCAATAAATCTTAAAAAAAAAAAATTCTATGAAATAATAGATGTAAAAGTGTTGGGGGAAAGGATGTTCTGAACTAACTCCACAAACATGGGTTTTATGAGCCCCATCTCCACCCCAGACCAAAGAGATTCAGGACACCGAAGACTACAAATTCCATATTGTATCACCACCGAAGGGAGGATTGCTGGGAACTGAGGGTGGAGTTAAACACCCAGGCTTGGTATAACTAGAAATATGTGGGCCTTGGGGGTTGTTGGATTTCCACAGGCTTTCAATGTGCTATCAGGGTCCCAGCTTGGCTGAACTGGTAGGACATACTCACCAATTTATCTCTCTTTCTCCCTGAGTTATTATTTTCTTTAGTTACTCTTTTTTGTAAATAACCCCTTTATTAACCTTTTTGTGTGTGCCTGCAGTTAATCCCCTTATAAGTCCTTTTTTAAAAAAAAATTTTAAGATTTATTATTTTTTATTTATTCATAGAAGAACTGGGGTATAGGCCAGAGGTGCATGGGGTAAGTGAATTCACCAGAGTGGGGAGTAGGACAGGTGGATCTACTGAAATACACTGCTGAGGGGCGCACCAGGAGAGACAAGAGAGGTCTAATGTGCCATGTGGGTCAGCTCCCTGGCCAGGGCAGGAACTCAAACTGTTGTATAGCAACCCAGATACTAAACAGGGTGCCTGACTGTGGGTCCTCACCCGCGTGCTTAAAAGGACTCATCAGTGCTCTACTGCAGGCACACGCGGAAGGTTAATAAAAGGTTTATTTACAAGGGAAGGGGAAATGAGGAAATGAGCAGCTCAGGGAGAAAAGTTGGAGACAAAGTTTTAAATGAGTCCTACCCGATCCGCAGATCAGGAATCCCAAAATGGCGCTCTGAGAGCTGGCCGCCGGCCAGGAGCCGTGAAGCCAGGAGGCGAGCAATCGCGAGCCAGAGAGAGCCCAAGGCCCACGTGTTTGGTTTTTATATCCAACCTGGCTGCCCAACTCCACCCTCAGGTCCCAGCCACCCTCCCTTGGTGGTGATGGGATTTGTCTTTCCCAAGGTCTTAATGGCTTTAGTCTGGAGTGGGGGTGGGGTCCACAAAGCCTGTATGGGATTAGCTCAGGACATCATTTCCCCCTAACAATACAGCAGTTGGTGGTGATAGTATGATAGCACTGAGACTTGAATCCCTGAGGCACTAGGGAGGCCCCATCATTATAAGGCCCTTTTCAACACTCAGGCAACCAATTTCACATGGGGTTGCCCTATGACAAAAGTACTTTAATTATTAAAGAAAAAGTTGCTGCAGATACCAAAGATGTTGATGCTACTAACATTTGTAGTTCTGGAAGAAAATACTTTCAGAAAATAAACAGCTTTTCCTTTGTATATTATAAACAATCAAAATGATTATTTTCTTTTGGCTTACTTTTAGAATATCTATTAAACTACATTTTACAGCCCAAGTAAAACCTAAAATTAAGCACTTAATTACACAAATGTGTTGTATCAACAATTTTTCAGTTAACCTATGTAAATATTAATATTTAGCAGCTAAAAAAGGAATCTAAAATGAATTAGTAATTTAGGAACCAAAAGCTAATAAACTACAGCAGTTATCGTGGCACAGTTTCAATAATTGTATTTACAATTTTATGGTATATTTTAGAGCTGCTAAGAGCTATAAAGAGATAAAATAATATTTTTCCTAATAAGGCCACTTTTTATTAAAGGTGATTTCCTTTTATGTTAAGGCAAGATAACTTTTCACTCTTCCTAACTTCAAAGGGGAACACATTATTCCAAATATGTCTTGAACTTTTAATGTAAAATCCTTACATATTAAGCCATTTATATACAGTTAGTCAGGAAAATGTCTCATTCCACTCACATTAATATTTGAGTTTAATTAGACACAGAAAAGTAAAGGATTTAAATTCAAATCCTGGCCAACATTAATTATAGAATTCTTAATATTATAGCATGCCCTTTACTAACTTTCTAGGGTATGTTCTGTGCTAAATAAAAAAGGAAATTAGTTTCTGGGGACAAAGAACTGGTTAGTGTAAAATACTTTATGTATTGATATGTGATATATCATTCTAATGTCCTATCCCAACATTCAAATACAGGTCAGTGAGAAGGACACCCCAGACCCCGCAAACCTCCCTGCTCAAAATAAATTCTGCCATCCGCCACATCAACACAAAACATTTAAGACTTTAATGGAAAGGAACTTTAACACAATTAGTGAACACTATAGAAAAGACAAAGAATATAGTTTCTAAATGAAGCACCCACAGTTACCCATACCCTCATGGGTAAAAGTCCACCCAAACAGCATTGGCCCAGAGCAAGGCCTGAAACCCTGCCCCAAGTCTAAAGCACCTTCCAGTGGGGACCCACAGAAAAGGGTCAGAAACAACCAGACAGTCTGAGAGGAAAAGAGCAAAATCAAAATCAAGATAGAAGCTGCCATTGTTAACCTCCCCACGGGTCTCTCACCACATCTGTTTCACCTAGTTCACAACTAAAAGGTAAGCGCAGTTTCTTCACGTGTCTCTCTGCTCCATGTGCCTCCTCCAGGTCTCCTTCTGGCTCCCCATCCTGCTTCCTTCCTTCCACTGTCCCTTTTACAGCTTCTTCTAATCTTTGCTCAGCTCCACCCTCCTTTGGGTGGGGCAGGAAACCTGAAACTTTCCTTTTTCCTAGGGACACCCTGTTACAAAAGAAGCAACAGAACTTTGAAGTTCTGTAACTATGATCTTTGAAGAACCAGAACCTTGTTCCAGTGCTCTGCTACCATCTGGTTAGTGTTGTGGGGAAGAAATGTGGTGAGGCCAGTGGTAGGAGGGTAAAAGAATTCACCAGGGACAGAGTGGAGAACAGAAAAGGTGGATTTATTGGAAAACACTGCTAAGAGGAGCAGTGGGTGAGACAGAGAGGTCTGTGTGCCAAGAAGGATTTGGGGCTCCCTTTTATAACCTGTTCTGGTGGGCTTTTCATGTCTGGGTGTCTCTGCTGGCTGCTATCTCCTAGGGTATTAGGTTTCAGTGGGTGTTACACACAGGTGTCCTGCCTGGTTCTGTTTGCCCTGTTGCTGCATTCCTGGGAGTTCTCCAAACCCCCTATTGGTCATGTGGGCCCTCAGCCAGGTTCCCATGGTAATGCTATAGGTTTCCCTTCTTAACTATTTTGTATCTCCCAGCATTATTCAGCAAAGTGCAGAAACTAAGTTTTGATTTTATTAAATGATACCCTGACAGTTAAGGAGCCGAAGCTTTGTTTTTAATAGCCATGAGTCTTGAACATTTCTTCATCATCTGCAGTGAGGTGAGGACTCCCTTCATCTCACTAATTAGGGTCCCTCTTAATCTTAGGTAAATGGGGAGATGGTCCACATATAGCAGTTACTGCCTATGCCAAGAAAGAAGGACCATTAGTCCATTTTATGGACAGTAGGAGCAGGGTCTAGCAGTAAAGAAGACTGACAATGCACAAGCACACACCAAGCCCTCTTTAGACCTGTTCTGACATCTTGCCATTGTCTTCTTACATAAGTTAGAGATGATTGCTTCTTTACCAATCAACCAATCAACAGGGTCTTTTTATTAAGCATTCATTTTCATCTTAGGAGTTCTATAAACTATACCCACAGGCATCACGCTGAAGAGAAAAAACACCAACTAGATTCTGCATTCACATTCCAGTTCCACCAATTAGTAGACAGTTATATGACTCTTGGTCACTTGTTCAAATTGTTAAGTTAGCTAAGTTTCCTCATGCATAAAATAGTTGTAATACCTGCTCCATTTACCTCTTGGAATTGTTCTGAGAACTAAAGAAATTAAGTCATGGAGAGAATGCTTTGAAACGGTAAGGCACAAAGCACACAGAAGTTGTAGTATTATTGTTCTTCATTCTGTGTGGTTAATAAAGTTTATAACTTGTCAAACGAAGTTCTTAAAATAATTTCAAATGGCAAAAAGAATCATTACAAAATGCATATCAAATTATCAAGTGAATTCTGTCAGCTCTAACTTTGGGGTTGAAATAATTTGAAAAATTATTGTGGAGCAAACAATAAATCTATTTTATTTAATATTTCATTCATTCATTGTTTACTTCAACCAAAAATTTAGGCAACAACAAAAAAAATTTAGGCAATGTCCTTGAGTTTCCAGTCAGGTTTGTATTAACTTCTGAGGTTCCAGAAGTCAGTGAAATCATTTATAATCAAATAATATTTTGTAATTTGGTCTTAGACTAAAGAACTTACAAAAATTCAATATAATATCACGAGTGGATTCCATGTTGGCATTTCTTTGGATATTTATACGTTATTCCAAATCCCATCTTCTGAAAAAAAATAAAAACTTGGGATAACAGGAAATGTTTATAATTATCCTTCATACGTTAAACTTTAATATCCAACACTGAAACTTGACAAGTTTGAAGTACGCCACTGTCATCAAGTCAAAAACAAGAGCAGAAAACAATGTAACAATTCCAAGAGGTAAATGGAGCAGGTATTACAACTATTTTATGCATGAGGAAACTTAGCTAACTTAACAATGGGTAAACTGTTACAGTTTACCCATTCAGAAGCATGGTCTATAGCCACCTCACCAATCCCAAAAGCCAAAAAAAAAAAAAAAAATAGATAATCAAAATGGATATTATAACACCCAGGCAGTAAAATTTATACACTCTACTCACAGGAGACACCTTAACCAATTATCAAAACCAATCTAGATCTAACGGACAGTTCTATTTTATGTCAAAGCCAAACCTGATTTGAAGCAGCAAATTAAGGTGGGAGAGGTGGCTGTAGAAGGCTATTTCCTCTAAGCATACCCTGGAATATTAACTAGAAATGACAATATAGGGAAAAGATGGAAACACCATCAAAAAGCAAAGCAAGAATTCAAAAAGGGCAGCTGTGTGGAACTGGTAAAGAATGTAATGGTCTCACACAATTTGGGGAGGCCCTATATAATAATCCACAGAAGACTGAGAATGGATTGGTTAACACATAAATGATAGAAACTCATATTAAAAAATTAATATATAATAAAAAGGTTGAGTGTTAAGGGTTTAGTCCTTAGAAAACAGTAGAGTTTGGCACTATAGTACAGCTCACTTGCCAAGAGCTCAGATTACCAAAACTATATTTTTGCCTTATTATAAAATCAGTTGAATTTTTCTACAAATACATGATAATATTTTCAGCTATCTACTGATATGGAAGAATCACTTCAGAAAAATACTTTGGGTGGTTTTGTTGCACTGTGTTTGAGGCATAGTAGTATACCATGACTAGCAGGAGTGAACTCATTTGATTTAACATTATTTTCCTCAGTTTCCATCTTAGCCCCAGTTACTCATGTTTTGTGCTTGTGACAGTGACTGAAAGGTTTGTAATCAATACTATGACCAGAATAACAAGATCCACTGCTTTTATAACAATTTATCAACTACTATAGTCTATGGTTTAGATTTTTCTATTCTTTTATGCTATCTCATGATAGCTGTTTTTAAAAAAATTAGATTTATATGTAGACTATTATTTCAGCAGCTCACAATTATATATAACCAATGGATTCCAATGCAGGGTATTGACAGGCCAGGAGAACATTAACATGTAGGAGGAAATAATCAGTTTATATTTATAGTTTCTCAAAAAGGAATGAAATAAATTATATTAATATTTAATAGTTGACACTGATACCCTAAATTTGTTAACCTATCATAAAAATTTTGTCAGTTTGACGGAGGTTAGTATGATTATAGTGCTGCAGAGAGGCAACAAGAAATTCATACAAGCTTTTAGCATGTTACCGCCTGTTGTAGTGCATGTGTGAGGCCAACCATACCTACAGATAATGTTTTAAAGAATACAATCTTAACAATATCTGAAGTTAGAATGGGAATGACCATGAAAAGCCTAGCATATTGCAGATATTTGCTGGTAGTTCTTCCAAAAAGTACTTAACAGAATGGTGAACTGAGAGTTGTCACATCATTTTTTTTAATTTTTATTTTTTACATCATTGTTCATTTTTAAACAATATTTGCTTGCCACCCCCCCTCAGGTGTAGTCCCCATAGAATTTCCTTCCCCAATGCACCTGTGCACCATCACCATAATCCCCTGTGCTCCTCCCTCCCTCCCTTTGATCCCTCTCCCTCCTCCTCCCCTGCAATATGTCTCTGATTTATAATTGTCTGGTTTGGTTTGGTTTTGTTTGTATTGTTATTTTTTTTTACATTGATATCTTATTTGCTTCCCTGTATTCCTCCTATAAGTGAAACCATCCCATATTTTTTCTTTTTCCTTCTGACTTATTTCACTGAGCATAATTTCTTCTAGCTCCATCCACATTGCTGCAAATGGCCTGAGTTTATCTTTTTTGATTGCTGAATAGCATTCCATTGTGTATGTATACCACATCTTCTTGATCCAGTCATATTTTGGGGCATTAGGATTGTTTCCAGGTTTGACATCATTTTAAAGACAACTAGTTGTTCAAAATTTATAGACCTTTTCCGAGATGTTTGGCAATGGGGTGTTACCCAGCAGATATTTTTATGAAATTAAAGTGATGTTAGTGGGAAAATGGGTTTCCTATGAAATAAACAAGTGAACAAAGTAAAAGTATTATTAAATTACTTATTTCAACATTAGCTACTGCATGAGATGTACAAGGATTAAATTAAGTAATACATTTAAAGCACTTTGCACTGAGCCTAGAAAATAAGCCTTTAGTAAATTACAGTCATTAACATTATTTTTTAAGATTTTCCTTGGAAATTATTTGAAACTGATGAAAAGCTTTCATTAAGAAAAGTAATTTTACATTAATTCTTTTTTTCTTTCCTTAATAATAATTGTATTGATGAAACATCATTCAAATCAATAAACACTGGATAATTATTTAAATAAACTAGTTTATTTATTTATTTACTTGTTCACTTGGTTATTCTGTCAAGGTGAAGGCCAGGAATTTGAGTTAGATTTTCTGAGCCTCAAGGAGAAAATGTTTTGTTAAAAACAAAACCATTTTAAATACCGGATTCTAATTATTCACAGTAAAAGAAGAAGAAGAAGAAGAAAGAAAAAAGCAGTAAGTAGTCTCAAATGATTTACATGGATACACAATCCTAGAGGAAATAATCACAGATCCACATTAATGCTATTGTCTCCCATTCAGGAAATCAGGAGAGATTCAGTTCTAGCTTCACTATTAGTTCTCTATGAAATCATGAGTAGGTCACTTGAGGTCTTTTGATCACAGTTTCATAACCTGTTGAATGAGGACATAACCCAAATACTCTCACCAGTCTATGGGCACAAACAAGACCATGTGAATGCACAATTATGAAAAAAAAAATTAGCTATTTTATCTTTATCTTTTCTAGTTCCTTCCTATTTCTGTGAATTTTTTTTTTTTATTTATACAAGAACTGGTGTACAGGCCAGATGCATGGGAGGGTGAGAGGATTCACCAGAGACAGAGCAGGGGACAGAACAGGCAGACTGACGAAATGCACTGCTGAGTGGAGCAGCAGGCGAGACAGGAGAGGGAGGTCTGCTTCGCTATGTGGGATTCTCCCCGGCCAGCCGGGATCGAACCCACACTGCAGAGGCTGTGGACAGCTTTACAGTGCTGCGTTCAACCACCTGCACCACCAGGGAGGCCCTCTGTGAATTTTTAAAATACATATAATTATATATAATATTACATATATAAGATACATTTTGTATCTGTATATCACATATATATAGCTATAGTAATACATCCAATAAATATATGAAAGTTGCATGCACAAACATTATTTGCTTATGGAGATGTGTGATCAACTAAATCATGTATAAGGGCAGCAAAATTTGTATACCTAAAGTCATGTAATGACAACAACCACATATTACTGTTCCTGACAATGTTCTAAAGCACCATGGGTTCACATTCTTATTAGCTTATGATACTAAACTTGGAAGATATAACATGTATCAGTCAGGATGCTTTTAGCTATAACTGTGGCTTGCCAGAAGTAGTATGAATTTTGGGTAAAGCGTTAGAAGGATTCCAGGTTCCACTTCTTGTGAATTTCTCAGGTTTCCTATCTCTTTGAATCAGCTTTAGTCTTCAGACAGGCTTGCCTCATAATCTAAAAATAATTGACAATAGTAGACAAGGAAACAGAATTCCTTGTCATATTCAAGGGAATGTGTATGTATCAGAGACAAAGACAGAGAAACTACTCCTGTTGCTCTAATAAGACGCAAGAAGTTTCTTTCTCAAAAGCTCTGAGTAAGCCTTTTCTCATATTGGCCCAAACAGACTTAGACAGGCCCTTATAGAAGCCATTCGCTGTTACATAATTAGACTGTCATGTTGGTCAAGTTATAAAAATGTAGAACTATATAAATTTTAAAGAATCATAGTATTAAAATGCCAACAATAAAATCAAAGTGATAAGGGTTTATAGTTTAATATATAATTTTTATAAATCAATAGATAAAGGTTAAAAGGATAAGAAAAGATAATTAAGGACAGTTCAGATTTCAATACACAAACAAAAAAAAGTTCAAGCTAGTAATAAAGAAGTTTTAGTATATGCCTTTCACTTTTAAAATAAATATAGCTGAAGGTAATGAAACATTTTGCTTTGTTTACCATGAATTTGCATAGAAAACTTTTTGAAAATTCTCAGGCCCAAAAAATAATCTACTAAATCATACCAAATAGGAACTCTCTACTTTCAGAAAGCAGAGTAAACCTGTGTATATGGTAAAAATAAATTGAAAGTAATATTCTATTGTTCCATAATTACCAAATGTCCTATATCAACATCTTAAGTATTTTCTTATGTTTTTGAAATCCTTTGTATTTTTTTTTTTTTTTTAAAGATTTTATTTTTATTTATTTATTTATACAAGCACTGGGTACAGTCAGAAGCGCGGGAGGGTGAGAGAATTCACCAGAGCCAGAGCGGGGAGCAGAGCAGGCAGAAGGACCGAAGTACACTGCTGAGGGGAGCAGCGGGCGGCAGGAGAGGTCTGCGCGCCATGTGGGACCCTCCTCTGGTGGCCGGGGAGCAGCCGGGGATCGAACCGGTGCTGCAGAGGCTGCGGGCAGGTTCGTAACCCAGCGCTCAACCGCTGCGCCACCGGGGAGGCCCATCCTTTGTATTTTTGAAGCTTTTATTCACTTTTGAAAAATAAATCCTTCTCTGTTTTATTTGTGGGTATACATGTCGATGAATTATATATGGGGATCTGACCAAAATACTACAAAACCATGTATAAGTTCAAAAGTATGACAATAATAAAACACAATTGTACATACCTACAGATGAATAAAGAGAAGTTACATATGGAAATCATACTCATAATACCACAAAATTGTATAAAATCTAAAGCACATTTAAAAAAAATGTTGTACACCTACAGTTGATTCAATGTATCAAAGAAAACCTAATATTTATCGCGCACCTATATGCTCACAAGTGAATAATTTTCATACATTGTCTTACTTGATTCTCCAAAAAACTATAGATAAGGTATTATCACATTTTTATAAATGAAGAAACTGAATCTCAAGTGAGGCCAGGTACCTAGCCAGAATAACACAGCTAGATAATACTACAGCCAAGTTTCAAATTTAAGTCCATCAAATTCAAAAGTTCATAGCTTTTTACTATCCCATTCAAGTAATTCCTAGAGAAACAAATGATCAATTAACTGATGAAAGTGTTCAAAACAAACAGTGGTAGGAAAGCAACCTACAGTTTTTGAGGAGTAGCATATAATTCGTTTATTTGCAAAATTTTATTTTGATTTTTTGCTTGAATTATCCTGATGATTGAATTCATCTACTCTCAATTTAGATATGACTTTCTTCCTATTCTACAACCTATGCAACTGATAGGAAGCTGTGTTTACACCATGACAACCATGCTGTTGCCTTAAACTATCTAAAAGAATAAATGTTTCTCTTTAGACTTTATGCAGATGCCTGGTGAGTAATGAATCTTTGATTGCTTTCTGTGAGATTTCTTGATTCAACCACCATTGCCAAGGTCAAAATCATGATACCTATGAAGAATTAGCTAGCTAAATATTTTATAAACAGGATTAACATACCATGGTTCACCTAGTTGACTGATCTCAAACTCTATATTCTGTCTTAGTGAGATATTTGACAAAATGCTATTGCTGGTGAATTTCATTTGCAAATTTCAGAAAAGATTTATTTTAAAGGCATCATAAAACCTGAAAATAATTCTACACTGAATTTTAGAGTTAATAATACTAGTTACATAAATAGTATTTTTCATCTAGTGCTCTTTTTTTTTTTTTGAAGATTTATTTATTCATGCATACAAGAACCAGGGTATAGGCCAGATGTGCAGGAGGGTGAGAGGATTCACCAGAGACAGAGCGGGGAACAGAACAGGCAGACTGACAAAATACACTGCTGAGGGGAGCAGTGAATGGGACAGGAGAGGTCTGCCACGCCATGTGGGTATCTCCATGGCCAGCTGGGATCTAACTTGCACTGTAGAGGCTGTGGACAGCTTCACAGTGCAGTGCTCAACCACCTGCACCAACAAGAAGGCCCTCATCTAATGCTGTTAAGGAGCAAACACTTTGTCATCAAACTTTGCCAGAAGGGAGTACCCTGTTTGAAATTGGTGTGTATAAATCTGAAAATATTTTCTCTGGTATCTTACTTTAATATGCCTTTTAGTTGTGTTGCTAAGTTTTAATTACTTGGAATTCTTTTTCAACATCTGTTTAAGTATGTTTGTTGCCTTTATTTAAAGATGATTATAATGGAAAATCAATTCTCAAGAAAATATTCACTTTGTTGTGTGAAACTCTGGCTTTTGTTTGCTGATACATAAATTTGTTTTCATGACATTTTTAATAGGTTATATCTTTAAACTCTGTACTGATATGTAAAACATTCCTGATAATAGAAAATATCTAATTTTCTGAGAATAAATTTTATTTAAATAAATGCATTTCAAATATAGCAATGTAAGAAGTAGAAAAATTAAAAAAAAAATACCACACAAAAAATTTTTCAAAGAAAGAAGGGATGTTTATAAACATACTGGCTAAAGTAGAACTCAGAGCAAAAAGGAAGAAAAAATGGCTAGTTTGGATTCAGGGCAGAGATGAGAACAACAAAAGGAAAATATCCTCTTCCCCATTCTACCATACTTTCCTATGATCATTCTTCTCTCACCCCACACATATACCACAAATACTCATTTGTAATTTATAACTTTGTATTGATAATTTATGACATCAAGATGCTCTTTTAAAAACTCCATCTACAAAGCTTGTTATCTACAAAACTTATTATATAAAAACACTATCTTTTAAAAAAGCTTAAAACAAACTGATCATTATTTTACTTTCCAGAATAAGGCTAAAATGTTAAGTAGTATAACTATCCTCCCTGACAAGGATGCAATTTTTTTTTTAAAAAAGATCTGTTTATAATGAAATATGAAATAGCTTGGAAGTATTCATTATTTTATCTTTTTTAATATGAACTGCAGTCAAAGTTGCTTTTTTCCAAATAGTGTTTTGATAACTCATTTAACACCATGACATTGAAAGGGTAGAGTTTCATCAATGTTTATTCAGCCTTCAAAGACAAGGTCGGTCACCTGATACATTCTAAGAATCTTGTGATCATCACTGAACCAAATAAAATAATTACAGAAATTAGTCTTAAGTGACTGAGAACTTCAGGCTTCAAAATCCTCCAGAAATAAAACTTTTCACCTGTCCTTACACAAGAGGTCAAGTATTCATTGACCAATAAAGACCTCCCCCCATCAACTAGAGAACATCCTTTGAAATCCAATTAACCATTTCATACAGCAGCCCTCATTTTCTGTTTTATCAGAAAGTCAAATTTGTCATTTTATACTCCAATAAAAGTTAAGTTGTTTTGATCTGATAATTGTAAGATGTACTGTATGTATCTTAATTTGTAAGTTTTTAATGTTAAAGCTCAAAGCTATTCAGATATAACAGGAGTATTGGAAATGAGGTACAAAATACTGGAATTCAAATTAACCAATAAATATATTTTAATATATATCAGCAGGACTCTAGAGGATTCCATTAATGTTGAAAAATAGAAAGGATTTAGGTTAATTTGGTAAGAAGGCAGGTCAGAACGTTTACAACAGTGGTATAGAATTGTATAGAGATGCAAAATTTTTCAAGAGAGCAGAATTTTTTCAAAAACGCTGACTCTAGCTGTCACAGCCCTGCCTTGGCTAAATCCAGTAGAGAGATAGGAGGACTTTCTAATTTGCTTTCCCTCTATTTTAATAATAGCTGTGCATAAGTAATTTATGAAAGGCCAACCAGGCAGTGGGCAACAGAAAATTAAACTCATTTTATCTGAAAGCAGGTGGATTTCTATATATCATTAGCATGCATAGAATTCTCACAATGTTATTTCTCATACTGATGGAATGTAACCAAATAATATATGAGTTTTTTGCTTATGCACGAGTGAAATTTTTAGATAAAAGTGCCAGCCCCAATGGCAATTTTCTGCAAAACGAAAACTAATTCTGCGAAGCTTCTTATTACTGGAAAGACTCATTTGGCTTGCATTAGAGACTGACATAAGTGACTTTAGGATTTTACTAACAGATTAGATGAGATGTGCCACATACTGTAATATCATTAGAGAATGTAACAGCAGTGGAATGCTTTGGGGCACTTATTAAGTGTACCAGCACAAGTAAATTGTTTTCCTTTATGACACAAGCTTTTGAATTTTTTCTCTGATTAGAATGCTTTATTTTTATGAATTTTTTCCTTGACATTTAAAACAACTTTTATTTTACACTCCCAAAATTGCACACAAATTATGTTTTGCATGATTCAACTCAGTGTTACTAAATGCATTATCTATGCCTTATTTCATGAATATCACCTAGGCAGACGGTAGATATGTATTAAGAAAACAGCTTACACAATACCAAAATCAGAACTCTTCTAACAGAATATTATCCTAACTTACAGCAAAGACTAATCTTCTTGGCTCTGAAGAATTTTTTGCTATTAGTACCTTTCACTAACTTGATATTTGTATGGGTTATACTCTCAGCTTTTAACAAAATCTTAAAATTGACTCATTAAAAATGGTTATTAGACTACCAATGTGCCTATTGCTCTGTTTAACTTGCATTCTAAAATTCATTCCAATATATAAAATATTATAGGTTTTTTTTTTTCTGGTGAATCTTCCCTTATCAAAAAGTATGTATCAAGCAAAATATTTCTTGTTAAGGTAGGCAAAAATATAGGTTAAAGATGGAATGTTTGTCAATCATAAAAGAAGCTACGGAAAAAGCTGAGAATATTTGGGAAATAATTTTATGCTAAATATTTTTTCCTTTCTGAATTATCATCTGCAAATATATTTTTTTAATCTCTTTCTAGGTATAGAGGGGTTCCCCATTCCCTCATAAAAGTCCTTTTACATTTCATCATAGAAAATTAATAAGAAAATGCACATAAAAAGTTACCTAAAAACAACAGTCTTGGAATACATTATTTGGTGTCCCAATTTCAGAGTGGTGAGTTTAGGGGGTGTGGAATTAGAGGAATGAGACTGAACCCCAGATCTGCCATTTTGTTACCCATATGTCTGTAGACAATTGACTTCCCTTTTCTGAGTTTTTATTTCTCCACCTTTATTATAGCACTTGCCTTGACATCATGACAGCACTAACTTGAGGTATCTCAGCAGCTGGATCACCCTGCTGTACTGTTCTGTCTCCACAGTGGAAGGGTAAGAGTCTGGAAACAGATTGTGGCCTGATGTGTTGAAAATTATTGCAGACCAATTCTGGTGGATAGATGTTCCAGACTTGAGAACTTGAGATTGTATTAGTCAAGAAATAGAATGTGAAAATAATCAACCAAACAACTCCCCATTCAGTGTCCTGAGCCAAGAACTCGGTAGATGGAAGTCAGTCATCACTATGCTCAAAGCCACCCCTTCTAAGAACTGAGCTGAGGACTTAGTCATCTGTGTGTGCCTAATTCCACTAGCACACTATCGTATATATTTACTAGCACACTATTCACACCACATGGGAATTATTTACTTAAATATCTTTTTCACACCTTGAACTCCTTGAGGGAGTGACTTTGTCTTTTCAATGTTTTAACTCCAGCTGCCAACATTCTGCCTGATACATAGAAGTCACTAAAATTTGTGTCCATAAGTTTTCCCTGAATTCATAAAAATGTTTGAGTCCTGAAAAATAATTTCATACAAACATAAAGATCTTTACAAGTAAATTAAGCATCTAATTGAATTTCCACAAACTGTCACATTAGTGTCATCTTTGTTACTTGTATAATTTAATAGTCATAAAAACTTTACTGTAATAGAAAAGTAAGGTATATGGTATATTTTCTCATCATAAAAGATTATCTAAGTTTACCAATAATCTTAGGATAAACAAATTATACATAGATAAATAATTTTGGATATAAAAATATTATTACCATTACGGAAAAGAAATTACAGTGAATGTGGGCTGTCTGTGTATTTTGATGTGCTATAATGTGGGACAGAATCTGTAAAAGTAGGAGGGCCCAGGCCCTTGGAGGTCTTTAGCAGTGTGATAACAGTGGATGAGTAGGCCAGAATTTAAACAGGCTGACTGAAGCATGGTGAGACTAATCAAGAAAAGCTTCTTAGTGGAGGTTTCCCTGATCTTCAGTATAAAGGTGGGGAGAGAGAGATGGTTTGGAGAAGGGGAGTTATGCCTCACCAGAACTAATCTTATAAGTAAGCAAAGTTAGATACTGGCAGTGTTTTCCAACATGCTGGCAAAGACACCTTGTCTCACTTGCTCCCACATCCCCCAAAAAAACTTTTCCAATGTGTCTTTTGAGATCTAAAACACTACCAATAAAGAATATATTTATTTTCTTTTTTTTCAAAGATTTATTTGTTTTGTTTGTTTGTTTGTTTTTTTGTTTATTTATTTATACAAGCACTGGGTACAGTCAGAAGCACAGGAGGGTGAGAGAATTCACCAGAGCCAGAGTGGAGAGCAAAACAGGCAGACTGACGAAGTACACTGCTGAGAGGAGCAGTGGGCGGCAGAAGAGGTCTGCACACCATGTGGGACCCTCACCCAGCAGCCAGGGATCGAACATGTGCTGCAGAGGCTGCAGGCAGCTTCGCAACCCAGTGCTCAACCGCTCTGCCACCAGGGAGAGAATATACTTATTTTCTAAGACTTAAGCCAACTAGGAAATATAGATGAACCTGAGAGATATAACCCTTGAAACAATATAATTGATTTAAACCATATTGTGAGTTTAAAGTTTTCTTTCTTGAATTAGATTAGATTTTTTTTAAAAGGCATGTGGGCACCAAATGACCAAGGAGGAATATAACTGGAGAGGAGCTACCAACCCAGATCTCAGGAACCAATGGTGTTCATGGTCTATAGCTGAGACATTTTGCATTCCTAGTAAGAACCTGAGATAAACATGAAAATTACTAAAGCAAATTTTGGAGAAGCATGAGTTGTATCTGATGTAGAAACTACTGAGGGCTGGTAAGTTGCAGAGCAACCTAGTCAAACAACAAAAATGGATAATTACTTGAGTCTGAGGAAGGAACACAGAACATATATAACAAAATACAGCAACCACATTCTTATTGAGCCACTGCAAGAAAAAAAAAAGAATTCAGTCTGATGAATCCGTTTTATCCTAAAAATGGATAACTGATCTTAAGATATCTATAGCTAGTTGTTTTATATGCTTGCTTCTTAGGGCTTACTTATATGTTCCAAGTAACAGGTGGGCAAGGTCTCTAGGAGCAACCTAACAGTGTTTAAGGGCCACTGTGAAGTTAAATGCATATAAAGTTTTAAGGTTAAGAATATCTGCAATCTTAATTCAACATCTGGAAAACACCCTATGAAGCACCATGTTTTTAAAAGAAATTTAATTGAAGTTAGCCAATAAAACATACGCTATAATACTAGGACACTGGCAAAGAAAAAGTGATAATATGAGTATTTGCGATTCTTCATGTGTCTCAGAAAATTTGGGGAGACAGAGAAATAGTCAGACTTTACTGGCGGAGTTGAATAGACCAGGAATGAAGAAAGTCTTTAGAGTGCATAACCATATTTGTTTTTTTTTTAAAGATTTATTTATTTTTGCATACAAGAACTGGGGTACAGGCCAGAGGTGTGGTGGGTGAGAGGATTCACCAGAGACAGAGTGGGGAGCAGAACAGGCATATCCACCAAAATACACTGCTGAGGGGAAGCAGTGGGCAAGACAAGAGAGGTCCGCTATGCCATATGGGTCAGCTTCCTGGCCAGGGATCGAACTCATGCTGCAGTGGCAGCAAATAACTTCATGGTGCTGTCTTGACCCCTTGCACCACCAAAGAGGCCCCATATTTCTTACTAATACTTAAACTTACTTTATTCTTACTCTTAGAATGGAAATCTATACAGTAGTCATGTAAGAATAGTCATTTTTACTTTGTGGTCTACTACCATTATTTATTCCCTCTTTTCCATGGGTAAAATGATTGATACCCACATTTATATTAATGAGTCCCTCTATTCTTCTCACAATATTCTATTTCCTAATCGCTTTTATCACCATAAAATGCTAAATCTCATACCCTATAATACTCAGACAATTTCAACTCAATCAAACTGAGGAAAGCATAGAATTATTCTGCTACAGTTTGTCTCTAATATATCTTCCAGTTTGAGAAGGAGTTTAATTATTGATCTTCAAAAGACCTTGAGAAATGTTATGAAAATGAGTTAGCATTTACTTTAGATGGACTCATCAAGAATCTTATTTAAAATAAACAATTTCATCCTTTCAAAATCAGCGAATGAAAACTAAAAAGATATTTTTCTCAAAGTATGAATGCCACAAGGGTTTCTCACATTGATTCATCACTTACAGATAAAAACAACTTAAGCTGATTTTTGTTGTTTATAGAATAAGTGTAAAATGTTCCACCAAAATAAGTAATGACATTTCTGTATCCATAAATGCGCATATAAGCCCAATTATGTATTTGTTGTCATTTAAACATCACCATCATTATTGAAACAGAAGTGCCAGTACTAATTCTTGCTGTCACATTTTCCAAAAATGAAAATAAGGCTTTTAAGTAAAATGCTAAGGTTTTCAATGTGAATTATTCATTCTTTGCATGGCCTTAGCAGAACACCCTCAGCAAAATAGCTAAACAAAAGCCTACCAGGGTTCTGGTTTCTAATCTGGTTAAGAAATACATTATAGGATTTTTTTTTAACTTCACAGTTAATGGAAAAGTTTTCCTCTCCTGAAACTCAGCAGAGAGTTCAAGAAAGCTTCTCTAACTGCCACTGCCTCCATCTAATTGAAGTACCATGAGCAGACCTTGAAAACAGTGGCATTAGTCACACAGCTAAACAAACTACCTTTGATGGTACCGGTCGACCAATCAGAACTACTCCCCAGATGATCTTTGTGGGAATAGCAATCCATTAATAATAACTGAAGCAATGATCTTTCATGCCACCTTTCTTTCATGCAAGACCACTCCACTGGTAATCTCTTAGGGGAACTATTAGCTACTTCAGTGTCCTTGATGGAGGGCACTCTGCCGGTTTCTACATTTATTTCCACAGTAACATTTTTTCCTGTAGCCCACAGAAGTGCCTTTTAGAAATTAAAATAATTCTCACTGTGGCTCTAGCAGGTAGATAGGGGGTGAAGAAAAGAACTGGATGGGGGAATAAATAGTTGAGAAGAAAAACACCTTCCCCCCACACACATACACCTGACTCTGAATTTCAAAGTTATCAAAGAAAAATAATGCACTAAATTGATAATATCCAACAGTGGTTTATCTTTGCTACTTTTTTAATTAAGGAGAATAAAATTCTGTGTATCTATATGGTTCAAACTTAATGATAAATAAAGTTTTGTGGTATTTCCCCCCAGATTTTAATACCCCCTGTTGCTTAACATAGTATGAGATCTACATTGAGTCCTGTGTATTACTGAATTCTCATGCCCAGTGCCTTGCACAGAATAGGTAAACAAGAAATGTTTTATGAATAAATTCTCTGCCATAAGGAGACAAGTAAGAGGTGAAATCAACCACTATATTGGTAAATATTTTATATCCTATGCAACAACTGATTTGTCATTTTTTTTTTATTGGCATGAACATTACCACCACATTTTAATAGTTTTACACTTATCAGCTTCTCTCTCTTACAGGAGCTTGTTACATTTTCATGAGTGTGGCTAGATCAAACTCTCAGTAAAGGAGGCCATGATTTGCTAGATATTCCCCATTAACTAATCTGGGGAAAATAACTCATCTGGTAAAATCTCTATCCCTCACCCATCCCTAAACCCGCTGACTAACTGGTTGATTGGAAAAAAGAAAAAAAAAAAATTTCCTCAGGTTTACAAAATGTTTTGCAGTTTCAAACTTTTTGTATCACTTTGCACATCTAACATAGTGAATAAATAACCAAAAATATTAGGGAAGTATCAATGATTTGTATTTCTAATCATTAAATGTATATCCATATCCAAAGTTGGAGTTGATTGGTTGATTTGTATAATAAGTTAAAACTTGGATATATGAAGAAGATCTCTCCCCTCTAAGAATATTATATTAGTCTGTGACTCTTCTCAGTTGGTCAGAACTATGTGTTATTCAGGGAAGGATGGATGACCTAAAAGAATACAGAGTACAAATGCATTCAGTTCTTGTTTTCTAGCTACTATAACAGGCACTTGGAAATCTTGACTTTTTAAAAACATTTTTTTTATGGAAAGTCTTAAATACAAGAGCAGAGAAACTAAAATAATAAACTCTAATGTATGAATCACCTGGTTTCAACAATTATCACCTCATCCAATCCTGATTTATCTATACCCTTACTCACTCCTGCCCTGAAAGCAAGTTTTTTTGAAAGCAAATTCCAGACATTGCATAACCTCTCCCACAAAATCTGTATATATCTTCTAAAGATAAAGTTGTTTGATGACTCCCTTGTTCTACATCAGTCTTTTTTTTTTGTACAAGATGTACTAGCTGGAATAAATTTCATTTTAAAAAGTAAATATAATCATAATACCACCATAAGATTCAAGAAGAGGTATCAACCTATGTAGCTTCTAATCACACACAGTTTTGTAAAACAGTGTTACCTCAATTTTAAAAAGTAAAGCTTAATACTACAAAAATACTAAAGTAAATAAATAAATCTTTAATATCCTCAAAAATCTAGTCAGTCACATGTCTCTGATGGTCTCTTAAGTGAAGCACAGCTTTTTACTTGCACGGTGTGAGCTTAAAGCATTTCAAAAATTTAATTGCCGAAGGATTCAGGACTTAAAATTTATGCAAAATATTGGCTCGATAATAGGTGAAGTGATAGATCATTGTACCCCAAAGCCTAAATTAAGTTGTCCAGTCAGGAAAAAGGTAAAGAAAGAAGGAGGATAGAAAAGAAAACAATAATGATAGATGTTTAAAATGAATGAGAGAATGAGTCCTGTACACAACTCTTTGAGCCAAGCCCCAGAAATTCTTGGTACGTGAGTTCCATGTAAATATTCCAGGATTTACATGCATACCTGAATTGAATGGAGTTGAATTTCTGCATCTAGGAAAGAGAGCCAGAGACCTATATTAATTTAACTGGTACAAAAATAAAATGCTTTTGACACACCCAGTTATGTGAACTGCACATTTATTCTCAATCCACTTGCTGTGTTGCTTTTCTGGGCTGAGTGCTGGGGATATAAATTTAACCTACTCTATGTAGCTGACTAGCCTCTTGAAGAACATAAAAATAACATTCAATCACATGTCTCCCTTGGAAAAGTTGTGTTCCTATGGGAGACCCCCAAATGAAAAAATGTTTATCCCTGAAAATGGCTGCTTTGGGGCCAATAGAAAAGAAAATTTCTAACTTCTCATTCCTGGAATTTTTTGGTTTTATGGTTTTAAATTCCATACAATGTCAAAGTAACAGGCAATATAAAACACTGCTAAGAACTTTATATGGGCCTCATTTAATTTTAATAATTCTTTTGAGGTAGCAGCTATTAATCACAATTTATAGGTGAGGACACCAAAGTCACATAACTAATAAGGGGAAGGGCCAAAAGATGAACTCAGTCAGGAGTGTCATTCATTTTAGCCTGGTAATTAAAAAATTTTTTTTTAATTAAATGAAAAAAAATTTTTTAAAAATCTCAAGAATGGTCTCCAGAAGTGACATTTTCTTGAACTCTTAAATATGCATATTTTATCTTTCATTAAATCCTCAGTTTCAGCCTCAAAATGTAGACTGAGAACAAAAGATGCTTAAAAAAACTATTCAGAAACCTAACCCATATTGATTCCCTACTATTGACTTTTTTTAAACTATAATAAGCTTTGTATTTATTATCAAACTTCTTTTTCAAGCTACAAGTACAGAATTTGACCTGGTATTCATGACCAGAGTTTCTGCAATTCTGAGTCAGAGTTATGAAAGAAAATTATGAGACAATGGTTGATAATATTGGGAAAAAATCCATATTTACAGGAGATTTTTCAAGTGACTTACTATGATGTCTATTCATAGAAAGAAAGCATTTGAAAAGACAAGTATATAAAGAAGTTATCCTACAGCGAACAGAACAAAGCCCATTAATGACAATGATGTGAACATTCAAGGAATTATTAAAAGAGCCTTTCGCTTTGAGGGAAAATTAATTTACCCAGAATTTAGTGCAATTGTTGAAATAAGAAAATCAAGGAGACAAGGCAGTGGCCAAAGTTTATCTTAAAGCAATAGTAATTGCAAAAAGGCAGTGTTCTGCTTTTCTATTTTACATTTTGTCAAAAAAGTACTGGAGTCATCTACATTAGTGGCTCTTAACGTTCCTATTTAACAGCATAGTTGTTGGGTTTTTGTTCCTATCAGAACTTAAAATAATTTGTGGGCTTATAGACTTTATCTCTGTTTTATCTACACATATTTTAAACTCTTTTCTCCTGAATTTTAGGGGGGAGTAACTTTATTTCATAAAATTACAGGTTCGTTTAAAAAATATTTAAATACATAGAAACTTGGAGAAAATAGGTGGGTATTTATCAGGGACACTTGCCTTGTGACAGAAATGTTTCTCTTTCTGGCCACTTTCACAGTGAGTAGCCATTTTTGTCCAGGAAAGTAGCTTCATTGTTCTAATTCTATATGTACTTCTCTTCCCAAGCTAACCAACAAGAACTATTATTGGAAGCCACGGAAGATAAAAAGAAATATTAGATATTAGACCAGAGATATTCAATATTAGGTGCCAGACTCTGGAGATATTTGAGTCCCTAGGTAGCAAATTTCATATTCCCTTGCCTGCATGGAAAGAAATTCCCATTTTCTCTGTCAGTCTGTAGTAGATTGAAATCTTGGACTTTGCTGTTCCAGGAACAAGAGACCAGAACTAAAGAAATTAACAGTGAAAGCAAAGAACTAGCTGGTTCTTGTTTTTTGAATTTTAGAGTATTCAGACTCCATCAATTAAAATGGTTAACTAAGAAAGTTGCAGTGGGCCTCCCCTGGTGGCACAGCGGTTGAGCGCTGGGTTGCGAGGCTGCCCGCAACCTCTACAGTGCCAGTTGGATCCCCGGCCACCGGTGAGGGTCCCACAAAAAAAATAAATAAATAAAAGAAAGTTGCAGTGATAATCCCCACTTCACAGGCAACTCCAGTGAATGTGTCTAATATTCTAATTAATCCATTAACTTCAGAAATTCAGAAAATGATGTTACTGTGAGACTACAGTAGCCAAAGGAAGTTTCACAATGGGTACATATGAAATCTTACTTCTTGGCAGACAAATTAATTTCAGATGAAAACTAATTAGTATTCCAATTCAAAACCCCATCTAAGCAAAAAGCGCAGCTGAAATACTCAAGACTCAGTAATAACAGTGTAGGTTCCCAAAACCTGTAAGATACCCCAATCTATAACATATTAAGTGCTGACTTCTTTGATGAATGTCACTGTGTGATGGATGGGAAATAGTCCCTAATTGTAGTCCTTATTTTATTGCAGTCCTTTGTGTCATAAAAGATCTAGTGCTCCCATCACACGTGTTTTCCCTGCTTCCAGAAGAAAATCTGTCCTTTAGAGTTCGGTTAGACTTTTGCATTTCAAACCACCCTTACTCCTTCAAGAATTTGTTCAACCATAACTTTATGCCTGAAACCTTCCCAATACCTCCAATTTCTGAAATGCTGTCTTTATTCACTGTTTTGTGTACTCTAACAATTCCCACACAACTGTAACTGTTTTAATTTTTTTCTTACTAGACAGTTGTTTTTCAAAGACATAAATAAATATCTTGTCCATCTTTCAATTCTAGATCCAAGTCTAGATCCAAGTCTAGATCCAAGTTCACAGGTTGCCGTGAACTTACTTGGAATGGTCTTGGTCCTCCCAGGCTGACTCTCATGTCCTGTGACTCTTCTCATTCTTTTCCCACCAAATTAACCATTCTAGTATCTCTCTTAGTTTATTACTCTCTGCTAGCAAATCTTAAATATTAATGTGTAGACCTATATCACTGTGTTTCCCAAGTGTGTTCTGTAAACCCAAGTCCCTTGAGATGCTTCATTAAAAGAAATTTTCCTGTCAAACTAGGAAAATGCATAAGCAAACCCTTCTTGTAAATTCAAATATACATCAATGTATTAAAGGTTTAGCAAGGTTTTTCACTAAAGAAACATTATTATACTGTTTAATCCTGTATTTTCCAAAAATTATTTCACCACAAAACCTTTTGTATGATATCACCTCTTAATATCCCACAACTCCCCTGTCTCACAGAACTCTCCCAGGAAAGCATCAGGTAAGGATGAGCTTAAAGTTCCATGTTTGGATTACAATGATTTTCTAAAGACATAATTTTAGCCCAAAGACCCGATTCTTTGGTAGGAACTTGGGATATTTCCTTAACATAAAACTTTTTGGTGCTCTGTGGAGCACTTCAGACTGTGCTGTGATGGAGGTTCACAGCAACCTGGGACATTATGAGGGTACAAGGGTCCTGAGGTTGAAGACTTGGAAGTAAGACAACTTCTCAATCAAAATGCATTAGTTACAGTTCACTCTAGTACTGCTTGCTTGGCTGGAGGAACAACATACTATAAGGTTTTCACAAAACTTTTACCAATTAATCTGAAAAACAATCCCACAAGATAGCTATATGTTTACCCACTTTAAAAATTAGGAAACTGGGGCCTCCCCTTGTGGTGCAGGCGGTTGAGCGCCACATTGTGAAGATGTCCGCAGTCTCTGCAGCGCTGGTTGGATCCTGGCCAGCCAGTGAGGGTCCCACATGGTGAGGCAGACCTCTCCTGTCTCGCCCACTGCTCCCCTCAGCAGTGTATTTCGTCAGTCTGCCTGTTCTGTTCCCCGCTCTGTCTCTGGTGAATCCTCTCACCCTCCCACGTATCAGGCCTGTACCCCAGTTCTTGTATAAATCAAAAAATCTAAAAAAAATTAGGAAAGTGAGTTTAGCTCAAATATTAAGTAGCTTGTTAAAGGACACATATTATCTGGTATAGATGAGTCAAATCCAATTCTTATATTCAAACCAAGTTCTATCAGATTCTATCAATGTCTTCATCTACCTGAATTTCTAGATAAATATTATTCTAAGTTTGGTCTGAAGATACTTGTCAAAAATTCATATTCCTGGGCCTTCCTGGTGGATTAGGTAGGAGTTAATTCTCAGTGCTATCACCACTACAGCCTGCTAGCAATCCCAGCCAGCGAGCTAACCCACATATGGTGCAGCAGACCACTCCTGTCACACCCACTGCTCTCCTCAATAGTGTATTTCAGTAGATCTGATTGTTCTGCTCCCCATTCTGTCTCTGGTAAATCCTCTCACCCCCTTGCACCTTTGGCCTATACCCTAGTTCTTCTGTACAAAAATAAATAAAATTAAAAAAAAAATCATATTCCTGGGACCTATCCCAGATGTACTCCCAAATTTTGGAAAGAGACCAGAAACTGGTATTTTCAGTGAGCCCCTCAGTAGATTACTATACACACTAAAGCAGAAGCACCACACTTTTAGGGGTATATTATTTTTGTCATGTTGCACTATCATCATCCAACTAGTGAATCAACCAATACGTGATGTTGGGCTTGGCTCACATTGCTCAGCAATCAAGGCCAGCACAATCTAGACTCCCTCCTACTTTGCGTTTGAATGTTATCAGATAGCTTCCCCCAAGAAAGCTCATTCCTTGAAATAACTTGAAATTCTTTGAAATAACTATTCATTCCTTGAATAATATTATTATTAATAATAATAATTCATTCCTCAAAATAACTCATTCCTTGAAAATGAAATAGACAACAAATGAATCTTCTAACAATAAATGCACTCTCTTTATTAGTGTTATAGGTGGGGCCCACCACTTCTATGGATTACCACAGTGAATACCATATCTCAGTGGCCAAAAAAATGAGAATAAAAGATATCCTACAAAAGTCAATGTTTGGAATAACCAAAGAATTCTACTAATAGTGATTTTTAAAAGATTATGCTTGTCTTACAACAGATGCCTTTTATATAATTAGTATTTTTCTCTTCACCAATTCCTTTGACAAGCCAGCTGGCCTTTCTATGAAATGATTTGCCATTAAGTACAAAAAGGCCAAGTAACTGTGATTCTTCTCTTCCCTGGATTAAATAAAATATTTTCAACTATACATTGAGGTACTCTGGCTAAGCAATAAGAAAAAAAAAGTCACTACAGTGTGTACAAGTATGTGTGGAAGGTGAGAGAGAGAGAGACTTGAATAGGTGTTTTTGTTGTTTCTTTCTTTCTTAGAAATCTTCTCAACTTTATCTCTTGTCTTCCCCAATTTCTGTTCTAGGTGTTACATAATGTAGCCAATGTATCAGTGCTCTATACTTGTATCCAGGAGAAATTTGGTGAAGTTAACAGTGAAGAAATAAGTAACCAAGATGAAAAATGAGTGTTAGAACAGGCATGCAAAGACTGATGCCTATCTGCTCTGATATCCATTTTCACATTCCTCCTTACTGGTGAAACTCCAGTGGTCACCTGTGCATGTGACAGCATGTTATACCTGTGCATGGTCACCTGTGCATGTTACACCTGTGACATGTTACGCCTGTCACCTGCTCAGAATAAAGAAACAGTCCCAATCTTCCTTGAAGCAAGGTGTAGCCATGCAATTGAGCAATGGCTTTGGAAATTCAAAAAGAGCTGTGTGGGAGCTTCTGAGAATCTCCTTTGCCTTCCACCCTCTACATCCTCTCTTCCATCCTATTGGATGGAATGCAAGCATGATGACTACAGGCAGAACTGCCATTTTCTCATATAAGAAAATTCAGAATGGTAGCATCCCAAGAACAAAGGAGTTGGGGTCGCTAATGACCATGGAATCACCCCACCAGTCTTAAACTCATTACCTCCAGTGTAGCTTTACTTAAAAGATGATAAAACTTTTAATCTTGATTAATGCTGTATAACTTTAAGTTTATCATCACATGCAGCCAAGCCTACACTAACTGACACAACTTTTATTCTCCCAAGGACTGCATATAGCATGACTTTGGTCCTGAATTTGTTTTGATTTGAATAAATAAAATAAATTTAAAACATTCCATATGTAATGATATTTTTGGTTTAAAAATTAAAAATCCTAGTTTTCTTAACAGGATATACAACTCACAGCTAGAAAGCTCAGTGATTCCTTCATTCTTCCATGGTATTACCTTGGGGGCAAGGAGGTGATATAGGAGATTACAAAAGAGGCTGTACACATTTATCTATGATTTAGACAACTATTTTTGCACAAAGTTCAACATCTACATTTGATTCCATTTAAACTTACAAACTAAGTTGTTGCTATTTCTAAAGTTTCTTTATCTTAACTTTTTCTCTTCCATTTAAAATATCATTTTCCTTATAGCAATTGTGATACCTAATCAACAATGAAAATTTGGAAAATACAAATGTGTTTCTTTTCTATATTACTCCTTGCCTTGCTTCTCCCTAAAGTGCACAGTAAAGGTGAGGGCAATGTCAAAATCTAGAGGAAGATCTAGGGGAACCCCAGGGAAAGGAAGGGGTGAGACACCTAAAGTCGTTTATATACCTCAATTGTCATAAATTGGGGAGTGGTTTGAAGAGGAGTGTTTACAAGTCTGCTTTTTCAGAGCAATTCTCACAGTAGCACCTTCTCCTCTTGTTGTTTTTCCTAAAATTTTCCAGTGCTTTCTTCTTATGTAAATATATAAGTCCTACACCCCATTTCATGCCTTATTATTCCCAAATAGCAAATGCATTAGGGCCTTTGATTCATCTGTGGAGAATGCATTTTGAAGCAAAGCTTAATACCTAAAATGTTTAGTTCATGGGGTTTTAATTTTAGGAATATCAGAAAAGCATTAATTCATCCTCTTCAATTGGCACAAAAACCCAATGGATCTCCCCATAGAAAGTCCCCCCTCCTGTTCTTTCCTCAGAAGTGTGCAGGAGACTTACTATAAATCAAAGCCCTCATAAAACTTTTATTTCACCTGCTGGCTTGCTGAAGAGTTCATCTGTACCAGTCTTTCAGCAAACTCTCCCCAGAAGAAAATCAAGTCCTTGAACTCTTATGATGGTCAACCAAAAGAAAACCCCTGCTATCTCTGAGTCTTTCAAAAATGTTTTATTAGCGACCCAATTTTAGCCCCTTGTCCAAGAGTAAGGCCTGAAGACTTCATCTTATTTTTATTTTCTGCACTGATCAGAACCCCCTGATTAGCTGGCCTTTTTGTGAAAATAGTATTACAAGGTCCATATCACAGAATATTAGCTTAAAATATATGACAGCTTATAACTTATTATTGTTGAAGCAGATACTCAACACTCATTTTAAAACCGCAGAATCCCAGAATCAAGAAGTGTTTCGTATGTGATCTCATCTAGCTTCCCACTAACTGCTAACTTCATTCATAGATGATTCTTGAAACTTTCCAACTGTCCTATTGATAAATATTGCTTCCTTATATTGAACTGAAATCTGTGGCGATAAACATTCTATCCATTAATGACAGATGGAAACAAAGAGTATGTGAAACTCTAAAATCATTAATTCACTCAATAGGCATTAGTTGAGTATCAACAATGTCAAAGCACTGCATTACACACCTTCCATTAGAAGGAGGGACAGAGGAGTGATCAGAAGGCAGGAGGATTCTGTAAACTAAAGGAGAAAGCTGAGATTCAAGGATGGGGAAGGTTTGAATTAGAGTGGAGCAGGGATCTGTCTCCTTCATCACCCTCCTGTTCCAGTAATGGCAGGTATTTCCACATCAGAGGCCAGTCACTTCATAGGAAATTATGTAGAGTTACCAGGATTCCCTTTTTGTTCCTCAAAGCTAATTTCTATTGTAAATTAGTTTTTTCATTACACAGGTGAAAGTAGCAGTTTCTAAAATGAAGATAAAATTGGCAATTTTTGAAGTAAAAAAATAATCCAACCTTTAATTTCTTCAGCTTCCATGAAAAAAAAAAAATCAGAAGTCACAATAATAATGAGATCCAGAATCTCTCTGATCTTGAAAAAAACATTTAGCCTCTATGGGCATGAATTTTTCCACCCATACAAAATTAGAATAAAAATATATATTACCACATCACAGAATTGTTGTGAAGCTACAAAAACAAAAGCCAACATCTATCATACTTGACCAACAGTTTAGGTGCATGATCTCATGAATCCACACAACAGACCTATAAGATAAGAAATATCTCCATTTTCCAGATAGAGAAACTGAGGTTTCCAAAGTTTCAGCAATTTTCCACTGGAAATTCAGTCTACATATACTTGACTCCAAAGTCTTTTCTCTTAACTAGGTGTTATTGTGGAAAAGGGTTAGGAACTATAGCTCTTATGTAAGCACATGAAAGGAAACACTATTATTATTATTATACATAAATAGGATTATGTTGCACATATTAATCTTAGATTTGCCTTTTTTTTCCCCTCACAAATCAAACACCTCTTTCCAACTATGGTTTTAGTTCATTCTAATTAATGGCTGAAAAACATTCTACATGATAGTTATCCTGATGTTGATGAACTGCTTGTATGTTTCTAATTTTTTGTTATTACTAGAAACTTTATCATGTATTTGACTATATATACAAAATATTTGTACCGAATTTTTTTGGAAGTGAATTGCTCAGTCAGTTTGTATGTTTTTTAATTTTAATGGGTAGTGTATCAATTCACACTCCATCACAGTATATGAATGTGCTCTTTTATCCTCAACACTGAACATGAGAAGGCTTTTAAATTTTTGCTAGTATAATAGATAAAAAATGGTGACTTGGTCTCACGTGATATTAGTGAGATTAGACATCTGTGTTTACTACATGGTTGTTTTCATCTTCCGAGGATGAATTGCCTTTCCATTGCCTTTGCTTAATTTTCCATTGGAATATTTTTCTTTTTTGTTGTTAGGAGAACTTTACATATTGTAAATATTACTCTTTTGGAGGCTGTCTTTTGTCTTTTAGTATTTTTATTTTTATTATTTTTTTAAAGATGTATTTATTTATGCATACAAGAGATGCAGGGGGTGAGAGGATTCACCAGAGACAGAGTGGGGAACAGAACAGGCAGACTGACTGAAATACACTGCTGAGAGGAACAGCAGGCAAGTCAGGAGAGGTCTGCTGCACCATGTGGTTTGCTCCCTGGCTGGCTGGGGATCGAACTGGTGCTGCAGAGGCTGTGGATTGCTTTACAGTGTGGTGTTTGACCCCCTGCGCCACCAGGGAGGCCCTGTCCTTTAGTATTTTTAAATGAATCTTTGTTAAACAGTAGAAAATAATTTTCTTTTTGAATTATGCTCAGTGAAATAAGCCAGAAGGAAAAAGAAAAATATCAGATGGTTTCACTTATAGCAGGAATATGGGAGAACCAAATAAGACATCAGTGTAAAAAAATAATAACAGTACAAAACACAGCAAAGCAAAAACAGACAGTTATAAATCAGAGACATCCTGCAGGGGAGGAGGAGAGAGAGGGATCAGAGGGAGGGAGGGAGGCGCACAGGGGACTGAGGTGATGGTGCACGGGTGCATTGGTGAAGGAAACTCTATGGGAACTACACCTGAGGGGGTGGGGGAAGCAAATATTGTTTAAAAATGAACAATGATGTAAAAAATAAAAAAGAGAGAGAAAAAGGTATATAACTCCAAAAAAATAGAAAAGAATTTCCTTTTTGTATAAACTTGCCGCTTCTTCCACTTTGACCTGATGGTTTCATATTTTACTAGGAAATGCTTCCCCTGGACTTTCATTTTAACAAGTCTATATTTTCTTCTAGGATTTTTATGATGTTATTTTGTTGGCATTGTATGTGCTTTCTTATGTGGTTTTTACATTAAATTATTAATCTGTAGGTCCACATAGACCCCACATGTCCATTTACTCTTGGAAGTTTGTTAAATTCATGAGGAAAATTGTACTATTTTGGATTAAAACATCATTAATATATATTAAGCAGAAAAAAAAACCTTTATTTGAAGCTACCTAAAGTAGCAAATTCAGTGACTACATCTCCATACCAAGACCATTATATCCCCCACTAAGTGATCCTGAGAAGTCAAGTCCTCTACTTCTTTCCATCTTTTCCCAATAATATAATTGAGGAATAAATGTCTCTCAAATCTTGTTCCCTTAGAAAGGCAGGTAATTGATTTTTTTAAATCTCAGTTTTCACAATTAGTACTATAACATAGTAGTGATGCAATTTGGAGCATTCATTTTAGCACACGTTTTAAAAATAAGAATGACATATAATAGATGTATTTAAATAATTAGAGCCAAGTAGTCCAGTAATTCAAATTATGGGTTTTAGAATTATATACTTGGAGTCAAATCCTAGGTCATAGTAAATTACATAACTTCTCTGGAAACTCAATTTGCTCATCTGTAAGATGAAGATTGAAATGCTGACCTTCTGCTGTTTGTAAGGATTCGAAATAATGTATAGCATTTAAATATTGTGGCATTTAGTAGATACCCAATAAATTACGCTTATTATCATTGTTATTCTCTCACCCCTTGCACGCAAACTGCACTTTTCTCCTTTCAAAGTGCTTATGTGGATCTTTTCTCTTCATATTCATTTTATGGATGAAATATGGTCACAGGACATTAGGAGGGAGGACTGCTGGCAATTGTTCACTGCTATTGAAGGAAGGAAAGGTGAAGTTGAGAAGGCACCGCACACTGGAATCTCAAGGACTCAGATTCTTCCTGCATCCCAGCCAACACCTGAGAGACAGAGCTCTATGGAGAGCATTTGAGTGCTGGAAATTTATGAGGTTTTATAAGATGATCCATTTAAAATAGATCATTTTTAATCCCATTTAGGATCTGGTTTAGATGAATTTTTGTTTTCTATATAACCATTGTGAGCAAAAAATACTGTCAAAATTCTAACTCCCTGACATTGTGCAAAATCTATGGGAAAATATAGTTGCATTTACATTTTAGATCATTTATTTGATCCTCATTTAGTCTAATAAATTGTACATTAAAAATCCTCAGTTGTCTAACTTGCTTACCTGCTAAATTAACTAGTGACTGAACTATAAACTTTCAGTAGGTGCTATTTACAGTTAAGTTTAAGTTACCTAGGCAGTGCTTTCAGTTCAAACAATAATCATATTTTTTAACACTGCAAAAAATTCTCTTTCTGTTCATTTGCTAAGAATGATTTGCCTAGATGCACTGATCAAAATGCTTTGGTATATGTACAGTTTAGCAAAGAATAATAGGGCAATAAAAAAATAAACTTCAATATGCTCATAAATTAGTGACTCAGGGACTAGCTCAGAGTATATGTTTTTGGTGTGGAGGTGCAAAAACATGTCATAAACATTAATTACAGTTTATATAAAAGTAGAGTGTTACTTTCCTGGGCTCTAATGTCAAGTATGGGTCCTTGTGAGGCATAAAATATATGAAAACTAACATTTGACGTAAAATATCAAAAAATGAAACATTTTGAAAGTTTGCACTATAGTATCTAAAATCTTTAGATAATTTCCCTTGTAAATGTTAATGTGATAAAAATACAATTTTTCAGTAAATTGTTAAATGGCAAAGCAATAACCACATTTCAGTTAAAAAACAAATAAACACTTTTAAAAATTAACAATAAGGTCACTTGGTTCATGACCATATGTTTTTACATTTTGCATTTGCAAATAATGAAGTCTCACAAGGTTTCTAATAATTGTTACTGATTTTTAATATTGGGTGAGCACAAATACAAAATGTACTCAAAGCTCAGCTTTAAGTAGATTATGAACATTTAATATAGAATGTTATCATAATATTCAGAGCACCAAATTGCAGACTTCTGTCACCCACTTTCAAGCATGCTTCTGAAGATCATAGTTAATTCTGCTGATTTATGGTAATGCTGCAGCATTATCATCCACAGCATCAGAAACCACTAACAAGCTTAGTATAAGCTTGGGCTGAAATGGTTTGAGGTTTAAATTTCTGTAACGATTATAAAGTAGAAGGAGTAAAATCCCACTTCAGCCAAAAAAAAAAAAAAATACTGTATTTCCACTCACAATTACACCCATTCCCCTTCTCCCAGTAGCCTTCTCTGACTACATCAAGAAAAGTTACTTTTAATGGACTGGCATTTTCAAATGTCCACAGAGTCTTTTCTGAATGGTAATATTCCTAATTCAAATATATAATGCTCATAGTTTTTCCTTGCTGAGGAAGATTGCTTCTCTAAAAGAGGTTATCCTTCTAAAATGGTTGCTTTTTTTAAAAAAAACAAATTCCATTCTAGAAGGCTCCTTTTGGAACATTAATTTACAATACATCCAATCTTCTAGAAAATGGTTAGAAATCAGAACATTTGAATGGCCATTATCCTCTTCTGGCTGTGTGATTGTGTCGTGTTAATGTGTGGCCCTTAAGCAGATGAGACCCATTTGTCGACTTCTTCCCAGCTATTGAAGTCAAAGGAAGCCCTAGTTTGAATCAGCGCCGTAAAATAGGGCCTGTCTACCCAGACTGCGCCCCAAAAGGTGAGTGCATCCTTGTTATTGAACACAGTGAATAGATGCTGGTCAAGATAAGAGATAAAAAAAATACGGTAACATCAACACCATTCCCAACTCAAGACAAAAGAACAGCTTCCGTGGGCACAAACCAATTTCCAATGAAGTAAACGAAAAGAATCGCCTGTCACACACTTGTGGCTATATCCTCCTGCTTGGAATAAGAGAGAAACAGATTCAATAAGAACTGGCTTTGTGCTTTCTCTCTAAGATAGTAAGTTCAGGGCCTCGCCGGTGGCGCAGCAGGTTGAGCACAGTGCTGTGAAGCTGTCCGCAGCCTCTGCAGCGCCAGTTCGAGTCCAGCCAGCCAGGGAGATTCCCACACGGCGCGGCAGACCTCTTTCGCCTCGCCCGCTGCTCCCCTCAGCAGTGTATTCCTTCTGCCTGTTCTGCTCCCTACTCTTTCTCTGGTGAATTCTCTCACTGCCACCACCACCCCGTGCCTCTGGCTTGTAACCCAGTGCTTGTATAAATAAATAAATCTTATAAAAAAATAATAAAAAATTAAGTTCATCGCACCATTCAGCACTTTATCATGTGTCTTTCTATGGAAAAAGCCACCCTTGCCTTTTGTTTCTTGGGAAATGGCCACAGTTGAAAAATAGAAGGTGAGGAGCCTATTTTCCACTAAGGTACTAATAATAGTCTGGCGTGGAGAGGGTTTGGCCACAGACACCACCCCCACCCCAATATTTCCTGAAAGAATAAGAGATGGTCCAGCAGCATCTTCCTGCCTGAACTCTAATTTTAAAATCAACCAAACAGCAAACCTGCACTTAGGGTACAGGGATGTCACATGGGTTTAAAAAAAAAAAACATAATAGTGTTAGTTTACACTGTTCTTGTCTGCACCCAAAGCCTAGTGAGAACGAGTAGCTCATGACACCTGCCTTCATTTGAAAGCGCAATCTGACCGGATTTAGGATCCCCGATGACAAAAATCTTGTTCTCAGAAAAAACCTGAGGTTGCTATAATTTCCTTTCCTGAGTCTTTGAACGCTGGCCATGAGGAATAGAGGAATGAATGAGAGTAAGAGTAATGATGGTAGTACTTAGGAAGCAAGAAAGATGATAGGAGGGTCTGGGGTATTCGGTATGACGATGGCTAGCGGAGGTACCGAGGTACCGGGGAAGGAAACCGCCTTTGTGATTTCTGATGGGATTTCCAAGACAGCGGAGGGAGGTCAGTAGAGAATTTTCAGTACGAAGTGGGTGATGATGGGTCAAAACAAACAACAAAAAACAAACCCACGAAGGACAGTAACTCCTAATTTCATGCCTTTTTAGAGCCCAAGAGCTAAACGGGGAAACCACAGGTCTCCCTAAGATTTAGGACAGCTCATCCCCCGAAGTTCAAACACTGACTCCTCACTAAGGCTTTCTTTTCAAGATGTCATTCTCCCGCCTCCACACTCACTACCAAACAAACACAGAAATCTACTACTGTTCTCCCCATGCACTCCATTTTCTTCCAATCTGAGAGCCATTTGTGTGTATAATTGAAAATTAGCAGTGCAGCTGTTTGAAGAGAGTAATTTATCACAGCGCATTGTTCGCTCCTGACACTTTAGACCTGGCTCTAACAAGCCAGTGGTTGCTGGGGGTTGAGCTACAGAAAGTGATTCGGCTGTAATGCTGCGTTTCCCCTGCTTTGTTGCTAATTGTAGCCTCTTTTTCTCCATTGAATTGGGAGTTGAGTAAAAGAGCTTGTTTGCTCTGTGCGGTGAGGCTGCCAGGGCCGCTTGGGCTATTATCACAAGATACTCTTGATCTTTTGAAAAGCAGGAAATAGAATTTTTCTCCAACAGGGAAAGTAATTTGCGATGCGTCCATTAGTTCTTCATTAAAGCAAGATTAAATTGCACGGCAAATCACATCTGTGTTTGGATGATTAAAGGGTGGCATTTTAGAGGCCAAAACTAATTACTAGTCAAAATGAATGGGAGTGAAAAAACAGTCATGTTTTTACATTAGATAGTGTGGCTTGTAATTAGATTCAAGCTAATTCCACTATTTCTTCTCTTTTAATGAGATGAGCCTGTCCTCATCTTTTTCTAGGCCATGCTAACAGCCCCAAATGTATAATTTTGATAATACTAAGAGTTTACTTTATTGAAATTTCTTTGCTACCTGCCACAAGTGACTGTTCTCTCCAGTGGTACTTCATTACATAAGAAACGCAAGCTACTCAGCAATACAGCTTACAGCAAAAGTCATTCCTACAGGAAAAGGAGTAATTTTAAATGAATTTATATAAATGTATATCTGCAAAATTGATTACTTTTAAATGTCATTGAAATTAGCCATTTCCAGAAATTTGTGCAAAACAAATCCTTCTCAGTGAGCAACTAAAACAAGTATCTTGAGCAATGAGGAGTAAGGAGTAGGTTTGTGAGAAAGTATCAAAGTGTGCCACATTCAATGTGCATTTTCATGTTGTTCCCTTTCCAGTCTCGCAACAAAATTTTTCTCATGTCTCCTGTAAAGTTTCACCTTTTTTTTTTGTTTGTTTTTATGATTAAGGCAGATTATGATGGTTTCCCTTGTGAGTTTGGTTTTTATTTTTATTAAAAACAAATATTAGAAATTAAAAGTATTGCACCAAGGAATAGAAACATAAAATCTAAGACTTTAAACAACATTTCTCAAAAACAGGTTAAATTTGTTCTCAGAAATGTGTTTGGCTTTTGATGGTGGGAAAATGCTAATTCCTAAAATAACCATGGATTACTTTTTATTGAATCAAGCAGATATTAGAGGGAGGGGAAAAGAAGGAAATGGGCATTTACTCTACCCTGCATACTTCTGGCTGTATTGCCTTATCTGAAATACCTTAGGAAGACCAGAATCCATTTAACTGGCTGCATTGGGCTTTTAAATATGGTTTTAGTGACCTCAGTCAACAGGACCCTATCATATATAACACAGTTTTCCCTTTCTGACAATTAACTCGGACTTCAAAATCAGAATTTTCAAATCTCTCATTATTAAAGTTATTCTAATAAAGTTTTTGAGTAAAGTCCCCAATTCATCTTCAGGCAAAAGGTTGCACTTTCTTCATGGGTATATTCCCAGAGCCTAGCACCTTTTATGGAAATGAGATTAATGAATAATTGGCCAAAAGAAGAAGGAAATGAAGGAATGAATGAATTTGGAGAAGATAATCTTCCTAGGTTGATATAAACTGCATACAACATTTTTTTTTTAAAAAAGAAGTGGGGGGGGGGGAGAGGATTCACCAGAGACAGAGTGGGGGACAGAACAGGCAGACTGACTGAAATACACTGCTGAGGGGAGCAGCAAGCAAGTCAGGAGAGGTCTGTTGTGCCATGTGGGTAGCTCCCTGGCCGGGTATCAAACTCATGCAGCAGTGGCTGCGGATAGCTTCACAGGTTGCATTTTAACCCCTTGTGCCACCAGGGAGGCCCACATACAACATTTTAAAATATGTAAACTTGTGCTGCCAACACAGAGATTAGAACAGGAACAGAATTCCTGAGATCTAGCAATTGTGCCAGACACTGGGACTTTCTATTAACAATGTATTTATCCATTTTCTCACTTAGTCATTTGTTCTACTTTTCAGCAGAATTTTATCAGGTTAACTGCATTCTTTAACTTTCCTACAATAGTTTTCATATTAACACTATATACATGTTTCCTAAGAAAACAATAATTTCTACTCTAGTTTCTATTTTGCCTTAATCTTTGCATCTTGTCAAAAAAAAAAGTCACAGTGGCTGAGGCAAGCATTTAAAAGAAGTTTTTAGTGGGCCTCCCCTGGTGGTGCAGCGGTTGAGCACTGGGTTGCGAGGCTGCCCGCAGCCTCTGCAGCGCCAGTTTGATCCCTGGCCACTGGCGAGGGTCCCGCAAAAAAAAAAAAAAAAGTTTTTGGTACAAAGCAGGAAATGTACAATGCAACAATAGGGGTGGTCATAATAAGCCAGTGTGTATACTAGCTGTTCATGTGTGTTATGCTTTGATTATAATGTATGTGAATAGTTAGATATTATTTCCATTTGATACCAACTCAAGAAAGTGGATAAAATAAAAGTATGTGATGCAATATATGGTTCCATGTGAACAAACAGGTATTGGTTTGTTGGCCATCTCAGAATGGGGTTCAGAGTTGGAATGGTTCCTCAACCAAGTGTCAAGAGAAAGAAGTGGCCATCTTTCCTGATGACAATAGACTACTCTTGATCATGCTTGGAGAAAATGTTTCTTAACTTCTAACTGAGAACTCTTGTATGTTTTTGTTTTTTTTAAATCTAACAGTTAGTATTCAATACATACAATTTTAAAATCTCTACAGTTGAGACCTTTGAAAGCTGTGAAGTGACAATATCAGTCATCATTCTACAAATATTTTATTGGGCACCTAATTGGTGCCAGATATTGTTCTAGGTACTAGGGATACAGCAGTGAATTTGAAAGTTTCTGCTCTCCTTGGAGCCTATAAAACCTTAAAACAAATAATAGCAATAAACCAAAATTTGTCTTAAATAAGAATTAAGAGAACTTAAAACACAATATACAAGAGGAATATCATGGTACAAATTAAGGCGATATCTTCAGTTTATTGTGATTTCTTTATAATACACAATTGAGGTGCAAAAAATAATTACAAACTAAAGCTTCACTTTCATCACTGCTGCTCACCACAGTTCACTTGGTCTATGGGAACAATGACTGAATGAACTGTGAATGGAGAATAATTGTCTTCTCAATGGGTAGCAAGTGGTTGAGGGGAAGATCCAATGGTTGAGGAAACACTCTGTGCCTTGGGGTTTGAAGGCTTGTTGGGAAAGACAGGTCTTCAAAGGGTCAACCTAGGAAAAGGCAGTAAATCAGAACACCCAAACACAGACACACACAGATACATACATTTAGATACATATGTATCTATATGTATATTTAAATTTATATGTATAAATATACATATACAAAGTATATGTACACAAATATAAATACACATATATAGAGATATATAGATGGAGAGAGAGAGAGACAGAGAGAGACCTGGCGAGTTACCCTGAGGTCTAACAATTTGACACAGTGCCAGAATCCCTGTTTGTTCCACATTCCATTGTACTCTCTACCAGTTCTCCTCTGCAACTAATCCTGGGAAATATAGGTTGCTGCTGGTCCTGTATTTCTCTCAACTACCTGCCTCCTAAAGGAGAAATATTTGTTAGTGCCCAAGTACCATTAAAGTCCTGAAACCCATTTAGATGTGATTATTTTCCAATTATTGGCTTAGCCAAAGAACTGTGAACACAAATAACTACTCTGTATAGCCTCAGAGAACAAGAGCACATAAGCCTTAAATTGTGGCATAAATAACTTGTTTTGGAAATATTTTTAATGTAATTATTACAAAGCCTGACCACGGGAAGCAGAATTCAATGAATGCTGTAACAAAAACTATGTCCCTCGGCTTGAACCCTGGGTTGTTTCATGAGATACCAAAAAAACCCAAGAGACTAGGATAAAGACTGTCAAAACAAATACTCAAATTGCTTCTTAATAAAAAATCCTCCCATCTATTAGTCTCCAAAGGAGTAGAAGAAGTAAAAAAAGAAATGACAACGATCATACCAAGGCAAGTATGAGAGTTTTCCTGCACATATTCTAGATATAACTTAGTCACAGTTGGTAAACTGTTGGCAAATCTGAGACCTTAGTGAAGCTTTCAAGACCAACCTTCTGGGAGGCAGGGAGTACAGGGGGAGGGAAGTTGGTATAAATGTGTGGAATGACTGTATTAAAGTAATGAAAGCCCCTGCAATTTATGTGCAGTCACCCTTAGCATCTGTTATACTCATATATAACAGTTTGGCAAAAAAAATTATTTGTACGCACAACCAGATGGGGTTAAAGGTGGGTGTTTGTGTGTGTGTATATACACACACATTATTTATATACATATGTATACATACATATACATATATACATATATATCCTTATAAATAGGGTCGAGGATATATATTTATTTATATATATATATATCAAGCTGTGTGATTATTTTTACAGTAGGGGAAGAACAACATCTTCTCCAAGACTTTCAAAGTTGATTTTTCACACTTTTGGCTTGTATTAACAATGCCCATACTTTGCTTTAAGAGCAGAAGAATAGACGTTTGTGTCTCACACTAAAGAACTGTAGAGTGTTCTGTCTTCCAAGACTTTGGCGGGAACACAATTCTAAACAGTCAGCTGCCAGGTCATTTTCTAATGCTCTGGGAAGAGCTCTCAGAAAGGCAGTCCCTTCCCTTTGTAACTGCTAATCTACAGAGTGAAGCCTTTTAACCTGGAGATCGAGTCTGGGGGTGGACAGGACTAGATCAGGGAATGTTTCCATTGCACAAAACTGCTTAAAGACACTGCTTGGATTTTACGCATTATAGCCCAACCCCTCAAAATCTGTCTTGACCTTTGTTTTTTTTTGAGACATGTCCTGAAGCTAGCTATAATCCTCTCCTCAAAATACATTTTGAAATTTAAATTTTAAATAAAAAGTACACGTGCAGGGGATAAAAACAATTTAAGGGAGAATGGCACTGAGCTTGCTTTACCATTTTGGGAATTGGTTACAGAAGCAAATTCTATTTTTATTTCTTACAATGTTCACATATATTTAAGGGATGGCTAGAAAGACATTATACAAACTATAGACTCAACTCATCATTGACATATAGAATGAGAAGTAAATGGTGTTTCAGCATTGTTGTGCCTACAGGCAATAAGTGGACTCTTCACTGTTGATCTCTAATTCTCACAATTCTGTTCAGCAGTTGAGAAAATAAGTCGAGAAAAGAAATGTGCAAACTTTTCAAGTCATGGAGTTCAACTGGGCTTGAAACCCACATCTATCAAATGCAAATTCTCAAATACAACTTGACATGCAATTTTTCCAAAAACAAACTACTGTTTTATGTAAATGAAGTGATAATGATTATGATGAAGAATTTAATGTAATTTTGGTTATTGTTTACAACTAAACCTTATAACTTACATAATAGTTGAAATGTAGTCCTCTGCAACAGAAATACAGAGGGGAACTTTCCAACACCCTCACACAAGAATATGGATACTGGGGAAAGAAATGCTCAGCAACCTTACCAAGTATAAGACAGAAAATATATTAATTTTAAAATAATAAAAATGATCTTTACTTCTGGCATCTAGAAATAAGTGCCCTTTACATTTCAATTTATTTCATTCCAGTCTATTAGAAATGTATGTTTTAGTTATTCAAAACTAGGCTTATATTGTATTGATTTTTTTCCTTGCTTAAAAACCCCCATAGGGCCTCCCTGGTGGCACAGGCAATTGAGCACTCTACTGTGAAGCTGTCTGCAGCCTCTGAAGCCTGGGTTTGATTCCCGGCCAGCCAGGGAGAATCCCACATGGCGGGGCAGACCTCTCCTGTCTCGCCCACTGCTCCCCTCAGCAGTGTGTTTGGTCAGTCTGCCTGTTCTGTTCCCCATTCTTTCTCTGGTGAATCCTCTCACTCTCCTGTGCATCTGGCCTGTACCCCCGGTTCTTGTATAAATAAATAAATCTTTAAAAAAAAAAAACCCTGTATGTTTGTATGAACACAGGAAAAAGGCTGGAGAGGAAGTTCTCTGAGAAACAAGTAGAATGGGAAGGGGGGGGGGCTTTCACTATGTATATTAGGCACTTATTTGTATTATTTAAATTTTTATAGTAAATATGTGTTATAGACTGAACGTATCTGTCCCCCCACCTCCCAATACATATGTTGAAGCCCTAACCCCAGTGAGGTTTTCTTTGAAGTAAAGAATTAAGATTAAATTTGATCATGAGTTATGGGGCCCTGATATGATGGGATTAGTGACTTATAACAAGAGACACCAGCAAAGTGGCTCATACTCTCCACCCCTTCCCTTCCCTCAGGAGCAGATGTATGATGGCACCTACTGAGGGTGGGCTAAAGTTCTGGGTCCTGTAATATGGAGAGAAGATTAAACAAAGTTTAGTTAACAATTTTTTTTCTGGTTTATCAGTGTGAACAAGCAGTTCAACTAATCATTTATAAAGCAAAGAAAAGGAATTTGGATGGCTTGTGTCTGGCTTGGTTATAGTTAAACAAGGGAGGCATCTGTAAGTCTCACTAAGTCATTTTCCAGAACACAGAGTGGAGGTGTTATAGAGCAGCCCCGATATTGAACGGGTTCCTGGCTGTGGGTCCTTACCCGCATGGAATTAGCTTTAGGACATCCTTTTCCCCCTAACAGAGGGACTTTTTAACCTTCAATGTTTACCAGTATCAGAAGGCTCAGGTATAATTCAGGTCAAATTCTGCCCATATCATATGATTAAAAATAGCTATCATTCTATTTCTCTTAAGGAAATAGGGACTCTTCATGTTATGCTGGGTATATTTCATAAATAATTTCATAACTCTATAGCATTAATTTAATTTATTTAAGTATATCAAGTAAGCACTTTTGTCCCTATTTTCACAAATAAGAACCAGTCTTACAGAAGGCAACATTTCCTAAGTAACAAGACTAGTAGAGGTTATGGAGTATTCAAATTTAGTTCTTATGTGACTTATTTCCTTACATCCTATGCCTTCACAAAATTTCTTGGAAAGGGTTTGTAACTGGAAAGTTTTTTGGTGATATTTAAAGTGCATTCATTTAAGCAACCAAATTCTCTTCAAGTTTCCTAATCTAAGCCGAAGGTGACTTGGAAAAATGAAATTTTGTATGGGAGAAAGAATACAGATTTTCACAACAATTTGCCTAGCTCTGTTGCATTATTTCCCGAATAATGCTTTTTGAAAGAGATATCTAGTTTTCGATTTCACCTTTATAAAATGGAGATAATGGCAATATCTGCCTCACGGGGTCATATTATGGTTTCTCTAATTTGATCATGTATATTAAATGTTTTGCAATTTATAAAGCACCAATACAAATTTAGTCAATGTTCATTATTCTTCCTAATCTTACCAGCCAACCAAATTTCAGACTCTGCTTTTAAGAAGGTAGAACTCAGCCAAGTTGACTAGAATGTTCTATAGAGTTGTTGACATGTGAAGTTGAAGCTGTTGTTTACTTCTGCAGAAAAAAATATGTAGAACATTTCTAACCAGAGAATGATCCAGGGATAGTATTTTAAACCTGACAGGGTCATCTAGGATTGCGGTGCTTCATATGCAGAAGATTTGTTAAACAATGAGATGAAAGAAACCAGGAAACTCACAAAGCACTTGACAGTAGCACTGTGTATAAAAGCTAGGAGTGCTTTCCTGAGATAGTGAAAAGATACGCTGGCGGTCATAATATAGCAATGTACTCAATCCTCATTATAAAGTGCTGCCTACAAACACTGCTGGAACTTATTTAACTCTGCTTCCATTATAATAAAACTCCACTTTTGAGAATTTATAATTCAGCCAAAATAATTTGCTACAGGAATGTTTCAAAAGACCTTTTCTATAACCCCTTGAATAAAACCTCAACATCAGAAATTCTAAACAATAAAGACCTTGCCACTCCTGAAACAGTTGTTATATGAGTGCTAAATTTTTGGTCACGTGGGCTTTATATCTATTATATGAAATAATTCCAGACCACATCCTACTTTAGTTAATAGGCACTAATAGGAAATGGAGGGCTTCAAAACAGGTTTCTTTGGTATACTTTTTATTAATAGAACAAACAGAAAAGAATTTGTGTACAAAGGGGAAAAAGTTAATGTGTATTTGCTAGGAAGTCATTTAGTCCTGTCCTGATAATTAGATTTATTGCTTATCTGCATTTTGGGGGCAGGGGAAAGAGGATTATTAAATCTTTCGAGATAAGAAGGAGATAAAGAGAATTATAGAAAAATCACTCAATGCAAGATTTGCAAACTTTGTTCCTAGGAACACCAGATATTAATAGTTGGCGGGCCTCCCCGATGGCGCAGCGGTTGAGCGCTGGGTTGCGAAGCTGCCCGCGGCCTCTGCGGCGCCGGTTCGATCCCCGGCTGCTTCCCGGCCACCGGAGGAGGGTCCCACATGGTGCGCAGACCTCTCCTGCCGCCCGCTGCTCCCCTCAGCAGTGTGCTTCCGTCCTTCTGCCTGCTCTGCTCCCCGCTCTGGCTCTGGTGAATTCTCTCACCCTCCCGCGCTTCTGACTGTACCCAGTGCATGTATGAACAAAACAAACAAACAAACCAGCAAACAAATAAATAAAGCATGCCTCTATAAAAAAAAAAAAAAAAAAAAATAGTTGGCATACCTACCTTCAGACAAAATAAAACAATCCATAAAAAATAAAAAATATAATAAATTCAGTGACTTATGTGAATTTTAGAATATCCTATCAAGAAAAGCTCTCCTTGGAAAATAACAAGATACTTTATTATAGTAAAATTTCTGGAAAATATATTTAAACCTGTTTAACATGTTTAGTTCAGGATTGTCCATGTTCATTTTTACCATGTGGCTCCCTTTCACAACCACCCACTGTTGATTACCAAACAAGCATTAAGAATCAGTAATTCAATTCATAGAGCAGAGTTTCTCTTCACAGAACTAGAGACCACATCACTAGAATCCCTTCTTAAGAATATAGACTCTATTATTCTTCCAGAATACCCAAACCCATACCTATTAACTCAGACTCTGTTGTGGCCCACATTCTGTATTTTGACACTCTACTCCAACCCCCTACCCCATCCTGGGACTATTATGTATACCAAAGGTGGTGTCCAATAGGACATGCCAAGGATGTTAAATTGGTAGGTATTGTTCCTCTGGAATAGGATAAAAAAAGATTTTTAGAGAGAGTGAGGTATCTTTTTATTGGGAGTCAGCCTGATTATGGAGACTTTATTTATACTGATTGACTTGACAATGCAGTCAAATCAGTATAAATAAAAAGGCACTTAAGAAAAGTAGCTTTACAACAACATATTGAAGATTATTCACTTTATAGCTTCTTATTGAAGAAACTCCTATTATCAATTGTGGTATTCAAAATTCTAGTATTAGAAAGTTAACTGATCTTGGAAACATTTAAATTGACAATAAATTTTTTCAAAAGCAATTTTAATTAATATATCAAGGCCTAAAAAAATGTAAATGCCATTTTATTCTGTAATGCCACTTCTGGGAATAATTTTTTTAAATTCAGAAAAAACCTTTTGTACAACGATACTCATTGTAAACCTTACAGTAGGAAAATACTAGAAGCAAACTAACCTCTGATAATGTGTAAATAAATAAGTGCATATTCATACAATGCTTTATTAGTTAACGACACCAAAGTTTATGATAATATAGATAATATATTGCAATATTTCTTTTAAAGAAGGTGTCTAGGAATTATATTTAGGCAAAGAAAGGAAAGAGGTAATGCATCTCTTACTTTCAATTTTTTAGCTGTTTGAATATTTTTTATAAACAATATGCATTATTTTGACTTTTTTAAAATAGAAATTAAAACTAATCTTAAGAATAGGAAAAATACACTAAAATTTAATAGTGTTTATACATACAGAATAACATTTGAGACAATTTTAATTTTCTTCAATTTTATGTATTTTCCAAATTTTCTCTTTTCATTTATAATTTCTAATATATTTATAATTTCATTTATAATTTATAACCTGTTTAACATGTTTAGTTCAGGATTGTCCATTTCATTTATAATTTCATTTCATTTATAATTCTAATCTGGGCATTATTATTTTCAAATTCCACCAGCTTGAGACAGGCAATCTTATACATTGCAAGTAGGAATATAAATTAGCACACTTTTTGAAAGCATTGTCAGGGATGTAAATTTTATATTTTTTTAACAAAGTTTTATGAATTTTGAATGAAAATAATTTACACAATAAAACTCAACAGTTTTTCACAAGCTTTTTTTCTATAAATTTTATATTTAAAATGTCACCAGGAACTGTTCATCAAAGAAGTAAATTTGTCACTGTATTAAACAGTAATTTGCCCTCTAACAGGGCTAATATCTTTTGGAATTTCTTTCAGAGAAAAGTAAATGGTATATTGGACCCAATTACCTAAAGTTGAGGAAACTGGAGGAGGGGCCAATAGAGCCATGAGGGAACATTGGTATGAAGCTGTGACAGGACTGATTCTAGGAAAATTGCTAACTAGAACTCACTACTCCTTGAGAAACCAACTGTTGCTGGAATCAACTGACAGGAACAGGAAACAAAAGCAAAACAGGAAGCAAAGCAAGAAAGATCAAGTTCCTTTTCCTTTCTTGACCCACCCTGTCTCTTTGTCCTGATATCAGAAAACCGAAAAGAATTAAACATGACAAGATTGTAACATTTCATGTTAAAAGCTAAAATTCACAGGAGGATATGCTATGAATTTATATACACCAAATAGTATAGCAATCTCTTTCATAAAACAAATGCTTGCAGAAATACCAAGAGACATAGATTGAAATATATTAGTAATATAGGGGACAGACACAATCTTATAGCAAAATACAGTTTAAGCAGTGTCTTGTAAGTAGGAATGTAGAAGACCTAAACAACATAGTCAGAAAGACTGATTTTATGGTAATTCAAATCAAATTTGGCAGCAGAAAATACAACTACTCAAATACTCATGGAATATAACAAAAATTAATCATATATTAGATCACAAACATCAATAATTTTCATGAACAAACAATATTTTCTGATCACAAAGCAATAAATTTAGATATTACTAATAAAAACAGAATATTCTTCCACATGAATTTTTTTAAATTTCTATTAAGACACTTGACTGAAAGGGAAAAGACAATCATAAATTACAGAATGCCTTAAAAATAATGAAAATGTAAACAATGCAAAACATAATCTATGAGATATGTTTACAATTGTGGTCAAAGGAATATTTTTAATGAATGAAAATAATTATACCCCAACACAGAAAATGGGGGGTGGTGTTTGGGAAACAACACAGTAAACCAAAATCACAAATAAGAAAATAAAGAAGGTAAAAGCAAAAATTAAAAAATAGAGAAAAATAGTAGAAATGTCAAAATCCTGTCTTTTTGGAGAAAAATTAGCAAAACAACACACTACAGATCATCTTATTCAAGTAAGAAAAAGCACAAACATACAAAATGAGAAGTTATAAAGAGGAAAAAACATTAAGACAGTTTTTTTTTTTTTGCTTTGATAGTACTTTTATTTTTAAAACATTTGTAAGTATACATTGTTTTGCAATTTATCTCTTTTCAATCTTCCTGTCCTACCTAGACCCTATTCTTTCATTATCCTGTGCTTGAACTCCGGTGCCTAAAGTCACAAATGTCCATTCTCCAAAAATGAAAGAAAATTTCATTAACTTAGGTATGTATTATTGCTATTACTATTATTGTATAAATTGAAAAAATAACCACCATTATGCAAAGGAAAAGAAAAACTGTATTTTCAGAGTTGAATGTTGAGGGTTAACCTAGGAAAAGACAGTCCAGTAAGAACATGTGTCCCAGCTAACTGCTTTCCCAACTCTCCCATCCTCCTAAGTTCCATCTTATACATTACCAGTTTGGTCTTACAAGATGTTTTTGATGGATATTTAGAGTAAGTCCTTCAAAATTCATTTTTTTTAAATTGCAAGATTCTTTGTTCTATTCTTTACTCCTGAATGTATTGCCTCCTTTCCAGTGACTATATATAATCTCTCTGGAGTGACTATATGGTAGGTTTCATATGGTCCTCAGTCCACAGGTAATTGAAGTTTGTCTTTTCTCTTCCTAATCTCTCTTTTGTCAGTTTAATTATTTTCCCACTTAAGTACCTAAAAGAGGAAGTTTAGCTCCCTCCACAACAAAATCAGCATTTTAGTTTTTTCTTTTTTTAATTTTATTTTATGTATTTTTTAATCATTTTTCATTTTTGCACAATGTATGCATTTTCATCTTGGTTATAGTCCCCATACAATTCCCACCCCCCTTATTTTTACTGTAATCCCTCCTATCCCTCTCCCCCCACCCAGGTGTCTCTGGTTTATAGTTGCTTGTTGTTTTAAGACAGGTGTTATTTTTACAGACCTATGTGCAAATAAATTTGAAAGTCTAGAGAAATTGGATAATTTTCAGGGAAAAACAAATAATCAAAACTGACCTCATTAGAAACCGTAAATGGAACTTCTGCAGAGGAAATACAGAAGGGTATCAAGTAAAGTTATCACCAAATCCACTGGGTCTAGGTTTATAGGGAATTTCTATCAAAACTTCAAACACCAGATAGTATTAATGCTCCATACATTGTACCAGAGCACAGAAAACTAGCTAAAACGACCTAATTCCTTTAAAAAAAAAAAAAGTAGAACACTGAAATTTTCATCTAACACACAGTACAGGAAATAAAACAACTTACAGGTCAGTATCATTTATAGATATCAATGCAAAAATGCTAAAATCTTAGCCAACAGAATACAAAACTTCAAAAAGAAAATGACACATCATGATCAGGTAGTATTTATTCCAGAAATACAAGATGCATTCCATATTTTGAAATCCATAAATATAATAGACTAAATAAATCTGAAGAAAAAATATATTTATCTTCCTAAATACAAAGTGAAACCTTTAACAAAATGCAACACTTACAATGATGAGAAAATACACTCCAGAAAATGAAACTTGATGGACGTTTTAATGACCTAAATATATATATTTATATATAATATATAATATAAATTTATATGTGATATATAATATAAAAATATATGTTTATATATAATATAATACACACACCTTAACCTTAAAGCATCATACTTATTTTTATTTTTATTTCTTTAAGATTTGTTTTATTTATTTATTTATTTATACAAGCACTGGGTACAGTCAGAAGCGTGGAAGGGTGAGAGAATTCACCAGAGTGGGGAGCAGAGCAGGCAGAAGGACTGATGTACACTGCTCAAGGGAGCAGCGGGCGGCAGGAGAGGTCTGCACGCCACGCGTGACCGGCCTCTGGTGGCCGGGGAGCAGCCGGGGATCCAACCGGTGCTGCAGTGGCTGCGGGCAGCTTCGCAACCCAGCGCTCAACCGCTGCGCCACCGGGGAGGCTCTAAAGCATAATACTTAATGAAGAAATACTTGAAACATTTCCACTAAGATCGGGAACAGGCAAGGATGTCATTATCACCATTGCTAATGAATTTTGTGTTAATGATATTAATCAATGCAAATAGACAAGAAGAATCAATTGGATGCATAAGAATTGTTAAAGAACAAGTAAAACTATGCCTACTATCGATGATATGAAAGTATTTAAAAATCCCCAGAAATTCAAAGATAAAACTGACTCAAGCAATAAGTTAAGAGAGAACATAATGGTAGGAAAAACTAATACAATACAATGAAGAGAATTAAATACTTAAAAGTAAATTTAACAAGAATTGTGCAAAATCTTTGGGAGGAAGATTTAAATCCATTCTAAAAGCCACAAGTGTAGACAGAAACAAATGAAAAGACATCTCCTATTATTGAATACATCATAAAACTGTCAGTTCTCCCACAGTGAATTATTAATTTGATGAAATCCTATTAAACATGCCAATAAGTTTATTATGGTGTTAGATATGTTGACACAAAAGGTCAGAGGGATACTTTTAGTTTCAGGCCCAACATGTAGAGTTTGGAACTGAAAGTCACACGAGTGTTTATAACAAGAAAAAGCTGGACTGCATGAAAACCATTTTCCTTGCACCCATCAGAGAAGTGAGGTTACTAAGCAAACTGCTACCCCAAAATCCGGAAATATAAGAACATCTAGAGAAGCTAAGCTCAGATATGTCTGTCTAGAATAGAAATCTCAGAGTTTACAAACAGGTAGGAACATTTAAATGATATTTTAGACCAATTTAAAGAAACTAAGTATGAACTAGAACGAGAGTGAGAAACTCCTGGGGACAGCTGTTGGTGGGGGTGTGGGGTTACCTACAATTTTGTGGACTTTATTTCTAGAAACTCCACCAAGTTCATAGAGAAACCAGCAAAGATGTCCTCATAACTCTGGCAGGGAGAGAAAGAACAATCATTGTGAAATATAGAAATAGACCCTGAGCCTTCTCCATAACAAAAATAAGGGAAATATGAAATTTAAAGCTTTTGTGATAGCAAACATTAAACACGGTCCAACTACTAGCAAAGTTAACAAAAATCCTCACACTAGAAGCCTACTTACTTCAGTTCCTACTATCTGATTGACAGAAGATGGTCAGTTTTCAAGGCACACCAAAAGGCAAGAAAAACCGGTGTGAAGAGACAAAACAAGCCTAAGAACCAGGCTTAGATATGATTCCCAATACTATCCTATACCTTATATTACAGAAGAAACATTTAGTTTTTCACCATTGAGTATGATGGAAACTGGTTTTTCATATGTGTCCTTATGCTGCAGTATGTTTCCTCTATCCCCATTTTTTACTTTTTTTTTCCACAATAGGATATTGGATTTTGTCAAATGCTTTTTTTGTATCAGTTGATATGTTCAAATGACTTTTATCTTCCCTTTCTTAAAATGGTGAATTACATTAATTGATTTGAGTATGTTGAACCATCTCAGGTGATAATTTAAAAAATTAATAAATTTCAATGCGATGTTTTTAAGAGATTTTATTTATTTATACATATAAGTACTGGGGTACAGGCCAGAGATGCAGGAGTGAGAGGATTCACCAGAGACAGAGTGGGGAACAGAACAGGCAGATTGACTGAAATACACTGCTGAGGGGAGCAGTGGGCGAGTCAGGAGAGGTCTGCTGCGCTATGTGGGTTAGCTCCCTGGCAGAGCCAGGGATCGAACTCGTGCAGTGCCTCAGTGGCTGCAGCTTGCTCCATAGTGCTGCAAATTAACCTCTTGTACTACCAGGGAGGCCCCTCAATGTAGCTTTTAAGTAAACTTTTTTATTATGACAAGAAATAAAATTGGTATCAATTAAAAACAACTGAAAAACTGTGGGAAATACTTGCATCATACTGCAACAAAATATACCCAATATGAAAAAGAAACATTTGAAAATTATGCAAAGAATTCAGCAAGATGGCAACAGAGTGAAGACCTCAAAATGGCCTCTTTAGCATATTCAAAACCAATCTGGAGTAAAACAACGTGACCAACACTCGATCGATAAACAGATAACCATCATATGCTTCAAAAACAACTGTAAAGCAGAAAGGGGTAGGACCAACTATAATTAAACTGTGTTGAGAGTGATGCTGGGGTAGTATAACCTCCCAGAAAAAGAACCAGCTGCTGTTTGCTGCCCCTCTGCCTCTGTGGCCTCAAGGGCATGCAACTGTATCAGGGGTTTTAAACACGAGGCACTACACTGGAGAAGGGGGTGCACAAAGTTAGTGTGCAGGACATAGTTATCACCACTAGAAAACTATAGCAATAAGAATGCAGAGTGATGATTACTCAGAGGCTCCAAAACTAGAACCATTGGCTGGGAGAGCAAGATGCGATCATGTGTCTTATCATTATTTGCAACCGAGATTGTGATATGCAAAACACCTGCCTTATACCACACATGGCAAAAAGCAAGGCAACAACTTATTACTTTCACTAACTAGACCTTACAAGTCTGGATTTTACTGATAGGAAACAGTGCCCCAGGATTAGACTCCTTACTCAAAAAGCAAAAAGTATAATTCTGTCTAGAGGCCTTGTCTCAGCTATAGTCCTCATCTTGCACTATCTCTCAACCAAACCTACAGGTTGAAGCTAGCATGAGACTAAACAAGACATTTTGGAAGCTGAGTTGGCCTAGAGGAGAGAAAATGGTAGCTTCCCACTGCACAATTCAAGTGCCCATAACACTGTAGTACTTTTGAAACCTTCATGCTCAGTCGAGGCAGCATGTCAGCACACCACAGTTTTCTTCTCCTATTACTCCTTACTGGCACTACTGATGCAGACATCTGAAAAGTAGCAAAGACATCAGTGTATGAAATAATAGATACCTAAATATCCTGGGTAAAATACTTAGGATTATACCCAGCAACCTGTAGGAGGAGTATAAAGCCAATTTATTAAGACAACAAAAGGAAACTCCTTACAGCAAACCATCTAAACTGAAAATGAAGAGGCAGAAAATATATCACAAATTCTGGGGAAATAAAAAAAAAATCTGAGAGAAGTATCAACCCAACACAACTGCAAAATATGCCTGGTGATTAGTCTCAGGTGACAATTATAACCATACTTGCCAAATTGCCAAATTTAGAAAAACTACAGAGAGATACAAAACAGGAACAAAATAAAGACCAAGAAAATATAAGACTGGCACAAATATATCTGAAAGAAAAAAAACAAACCTGTAACTGAAGTAAAAAATATGACAGAGGACTTTAACAGTAGACAAGCATAACTTACGGAGGGAATCGGTGAGCCTGAAAGCATGGTGGTGAAGACACAAATAGAACAAGAAAAGAAAAAAGAATTTTTAAAAAAGTGAAAAAATGTAAGATTCCTTTGGGATCACCAGAAGAGAAACAATATCCATATTATTGAGGGTCCAGAAGGAAAAGAGAAAGAGAAAGAATAGGAAATTTATTTTAAATAATTGCTGAGTTCATCTCGCTATGGAAAACAAAAAAGACATCCTGATGCAAAAGAACCAAAGATTTTCAAACAAAATAATACCACACCAACAAACTTTCTTTTCTTCATTGAGGTAACATGGGTCACACACTGTATATGATTTAAAGGAACAGGTGCACACCTCTTCATATGAATGTTACCACACCATACCCATCACCTTTCACCATCAAAGCACCCACACTGCTTTACCCTAACCCATTGGGTCTCCCACCTTATTTCCTACCCCCAAGCTCCCTGCTAGTCTAGCAGCCTTGATTCTGCCTTCATATTTATAGGGATGTTACTTTGTTGTTGTTCATCTTTGTATTCTACATACCAGTGAAAGCATCAGGTATTGTATTTCTCCTTCTAACTTATTTCACTTAACATAATCACTTCAGTTTTCACCAGCACAAAACTAGGGCAGTCTCAAGGAACTCTGATAGCCTCTAGGAGGTGAGACAACCCAGACTCAGTCCACAAAAAAAATGGTAACTTCAGGACTACAACCCTAACAGACTGAATTCTGTCAACAAGTAAACTTGGAAGACAACCTATAAGTAATTGAGCATAGGATCTAAGTAAGTCATGCTCAGATTCCTGATTCCAAAAAAACTGAGATAATGTGTTTTTATGCCACTGAATTTATAATAATTAATTATACACAATAGAAAATTAATATACCACAAAACTGAGCTCTACTGTGATGTCTGTATCCCTAAGAACCTCCCAGCACAGTAAGTTTTAAAGGAGTAGCATTTTCCTTCTACACTTCAGTAGTTAAGTAGCTTCACTTACATACAATGTTAGAGGCAAAATTAAGTCTTTGAAGATATTTCACCAGTAAAGTGTGGTAAGATTTCCACAGTAATTCTCAGTAATTATACCTTCTGATCCACTAGTCCACAGGGAAAAAACAATGACTTTCTTCTTTTTGTTTGTCTTATTTGTTTTACAATAATTCCCAGTATTAGAAAGAAAATTATGCTAGAAAAAAAAATAGGGAACCAGCTCTACTGAGCTGCTGCTTTGATAGCCCACTTCTGGCCAAAGCAAGCCACACATAATTCCGTTTTTCATGGGAAGATGGCATTTTTCACAGGAAGAGAGAAGCTGCTCTCAAAAATAAAACAGCTGCAGCATTAAGAGTTTAGAGGGAGGGAGGGAGGAGCACAGGGGACTGAGGTGATGGTCCACGGGTGCATTGGGGAAGGACACTCTATGGGGACTACATCTGAGGGGGTGGGGGGGAAGCAAATATTGTTTAAAAATGAACAATGATGTAAAACAATAAAACAATTAATTAAAAAACTGACATTAAATATTTTCAAAGCAGAATAAATAAATAAATAAATAAATAAATAAATAAATAAATAAATAAATAAGAGTTTCTTGGGGACAGATCAGGGCAAGGTATAGCACAGCAGAGGAACCTGGCGGATAGTACCTGGGAGGAAATTCCTGAAAGAAGAGAGGGTTGATGCAGATTTTTCTGGGAAGATTCTGACATTTTACATGCAAGACTCCTTTTCTGTAGAAACAGAAGCCATTGATAAAATGTAAGGATTTTGCCAAGGTTGGCTCAATTAGACATATAGTGAATGCATCAAGCTTAACCACCTAAGACAGTCATTTCTCTTGGATGAGCAGAGTCATTCAACATTTGGTTTATGTTTCAAGGTTTCAACTGAAAAGATCTTGTGTTGCTTAGTTGCTGATGTTAGCCTGGGATTTTTACTAAGTGTAACTCTAAAGATGATGACAATTTTAAACTCTATAGGCTTTTATCGTATTTTATATCAGCTTGATTTTGTCATCAAAATGAAAGTAGAGAAACTTTATTTAATCTAGGGAACCCCTTATAGCTTTTAATGTATAGTATTTCAATGATAAAAATGAAGAATTTAGAGTAAGAGAAACTGTGGAGTAGACCATGACCACTAAAACTAAGACAAAGTTTACATTCAACAAATTTTAGAGTTATTTTTCTTTTTTTAAAGCAAATGCTCTCCATATATGACGCCTAGTCCTGAACACATAATTTCTTTCTTCTCTTTTACTAAAATAATGATTGCCTATTGAATTCTCAAGTTTTTCCTTGCTTTGTTTGTAAAACTAAATAACTAAAATCCCATAAATGTATAACTGTAGTTAGTAAACTTGTAATTGCTTTTTAAACAAACCATACTTTCAATATTCCAAAATAAACAATTTTTATTAAATCAAGGTTTGTACAAAACAGCATTATGTTGCAAAAGTCTATGCACATTTTCTTTTGAAGTATGTGTTGCATAAATTTCAACTCTCTCTTTCCTTTATCCCTTTTCTTTTGGTGGGGAAATAATTTCTTTCCCTGAGGTTTCAAATTGTGAAAAAATCCTAAAGTGTCTATATTCTCATCCCTGTCAATCTCACTGCACCATATCCTTTTCTCTTCAAATACCCACAGAGGGCCTCCCTGGTGGCGCAGCGGTTGAGCGCTGGGTTGCGAAGCTGCCTGCAGCCTCTGCGGCGCCGGTTCGATCCCTGGCTGCTCCCCTGCCACCAGAGGAGGATTCCACATGGTGCGCAGACCTCTCCTGCCGCCCGCTGCTCCCCTCAGCAGTGTACTTTGGCCCTTCTGCCTGCTCTGCTCCCCCCTCTGGCTCTGGTGAATTCTCTCACCCTCCCGCGCTTCTGACTGTACCCAGTGCATGTATAAACAAAACAAACAAACAAATAAAATAAATAAATAAATAAAACATGCCTCTATAAAAAAAAAAAAAAACAAATACCCACAGACTTTGAAGTATGGCCAGAAAATCAAGGCATAGCATCAGATTGATAATTAAGGGGAAAACTATAATCCCCAACTACAATGCACCATAGGAGTGATAGAGGTGCCACCACTGTCTCTCAAAGTCAAGATTTCTTTTTCACATTGAGATTTCTGAATTAACTGCAACATGTTCCAATAGGATGTATCAAAAAAATCATCTGAATTTAAAACGTAGTTTTAGAATTAAAAATGTATATCTTCATTTAGGAATAATTAGAAGTATTTCAGTTTATGAGACATTCATTTAGAGGTAGATGGAAACATCTCAGTTTATAGATGAAAAATATGGTGGTAATGGACTTTACCAAGATTCAGGCTTACAGCTTTGCACTCCATAAATTTTAGAGTTTTAACTTTCTATATACATTTACTAGTGCCCTCTGGTGACAACACGGATAAGAATAAATAAGTTGACAGGCCTCTTTTCTCACGGGCTGCTTTACTTTTAAAAATGGAAATGGAGACTAGGTTAAGCATGGAACAGCATTCAGTTTTTCTTCTCTGTTCTCGTGGAATGGGTCGATAAAATTTTTTTCACTTTTTTCTCATATTTCTGATTATTGACTAATCAGTGGTGCATGGATATCATGATTCTCACCCTTTATGTCTTCTACCTTCACCTTTTGTTTCATTTGAAGCCTACTTTGATCTCATTCATGAGAAGAGGGGATAGGAAGTCAGGGATGTTGCTCATTTACATCCCTGCTATCTTTTATGCTGCTGAATAACCCACCAATCCCAGGCTGCCTCTACTTGAGTTAATAGTGTCTCTTTGCAATGTACCTCTGCCCCTAAACCCAATAGTTCAATCTGTCTTGTTTAACAATAACAACTAAAATAACAAGAGAGAAAATACCTTAAATTTATAATACATGACAATCTGGGGGAAACATTGTAAAGAGTCTTTATTTGTATATGCCTCAGTGAGAAAACTTGTTTTAAGACCTGAAGACCTCAGTAAATGACTAGAAAGTCAATGAGAGTTAAAAAAAAAAAAAAGTGTGTCATAGTAATTCTGAAGTAAATAATAATTTTATCTACTTATTTTAATGAGGATCAAAAAATCATAGTGGCCTAGAATCTCAAGCAGAGGAGACATGAAGAACCATGGTTTCTACTCAGGAGCTAGCCCTACCCTGTAGTGAGAAGGCCTCCTTTTTTCTCTCTCTGGCAACAGCTGGTAGTACTCCATAAATAACTGCCCACTGGTGAAAGGGTCACATACCTTCTGTGTGCCAAGTGGGTCTGCCAATCTACTTCTGTGTGGTTCATTTGCTGAACTTAACTCATGTTTGATTTTCCTTGGAGTAGATTAAGAGAGTAAGGAATGAGAAAATACAGGGAACATAAAGCAGTTCTTTTATTTAAAAAAAATCAGCTTTATATTGTTTAAAACCTGTTATGGACTTTCTTATGTTCTGAGGATCAATGTAGAGTTGCTCACTGGGTTTCCATGGAACATTAGTCCTGAGAAATTCTCCATGAAACAATTCTGCCATGAAATAAACAAGGGAAATAGTGTCATTATATCTCCCTTCTGAAATTCACAATGCAGAGCACTTAAATGTTTAGAGTAGTTATACTGGAAAGAAAATAGTTTAATTTTATAAACTCAGAGTTACCCAAATTTAGTTAACCACTGAAAACTGCTTTTTCATATAATTCTCAGCATGAGGCTAGAATCCAAAGAACATACTTATCATAATGACTTAAGGACACAAGGAGAGCAGGTTTTATTACTGAATATTTCTGTACAGTGTTATTTTTCTTTACATGTACATGTATGTGTGTGTGTGGGTGTGTGTGTGTATAAATTCATAAAGGTAAATCTAGACTAGTAGTTCTTAGACATAGTTGATCTTGCCTTCCAGGGGATATTTAGCGATGTCTAAAGACAATTTGGATTGTCACAACCTGGAGAGGATAGTCCCCCAAAACAAAGAAGTACCCTGGTCTATTTCTCAATTATGCCACGATTATAAATCCTGATCTCCATTGGGTTAACTCTGAGATTGGAGGTGGGGGTGCAGAGAGTGAGCTTCATCTTTGATTTTATACAAGTGTTGTTCAATTACTCTTATAATTAAAAATATAATTCATCAAAATAACATATATAGGGCCTCTCTGGTGGCACAAGGGGTTAAGCAGCGCACCATGAAGCAATCCTCAGCCTCTGCAACATGAGTTCGATCCCCAGCTGACCAGAGAGCAACCCAAATGGTGCGGCAGACCTCTCCTGTCTCACCGGCTGCTCCCCTCAGCAGTGTATTTCAGTCAGTCTGCCTGTTCTGTTCCCCACTCTGTCTCTGGTGAATCCTCTCACCCCCTGCATCTCTGGCCTGTACCCCAGCTCTTGTATGCATAAATAAATCTTTTTAAAAATAACATATATATTGTAGAAAAGTTTAAAATACTCCAAATACAAGTTTCAAATTACCCAGACATAATCACTGTCAGAATGCTGATAGATAAGATTAAAAACACTATACTATGAATTTAGCCTGATACCCCACCTTAGATATCCAGACATAGGAAAATAATATCAATATATACACAATAGTCTAGTGTAACAATAAAGGATGACTATGTTGGTCTGGAAAGCACATAAAATGCCTTAAAATATGGATATACAAAACATTACTGAAGAGAAATCACAGTTCAAAATGAATAAGAGTTGTGCAGCAGTTTGAGGGATACTTTAAGACAGAGGCAGCTGACATGGAGAGCTGGAGGACACCTGAAGAAAACTGGTGATTATTTGGAAATCCACCAAAATAAGCAGCCATATGTCTATTGTTTACTACCCTATCCTTACTTACTTGATGAGGAGAAACAGAGGTCTCAGGTGTCATTCAAAAAAAAGTATGAAGTCATTTGCCAGAGAGACAGATTAATACCCAGCACTGATAATAACTCATTGAAGGCATGAAGCACTCCCACACCCAGAATATTCCACTCCATCTACAACCTAAGTCACCACATAATCAATAATCACGTTAGAGTTAAAAAAAAAAAATACACAGAATTCACAAATGGAGCAAGAGAATCAAAAGTAAGATTGAAAGATATGCACACTAAGCATTTGTGAAAAAACAGCTCTAGACCCCAGAAGGACAGAAACAAAACAAGAATGCTATAAAGGGATGTATATTCACCCCATGCAATTGATGAAGTCTTTGACTTGATGAAATACACTAGTTTGCATTGACTAAGGAGTAGTGTCAGACTTCATGTAACACAGCCTATATATTGCTGTGAAGATATTTAGGAGTACTTTAACCAATGTATGTTATTTACATTTTTTTCTAAGTATGCACAGGAATAATATATAATAAAGTGAGTTTCAACAAAGAGTTTTTTCAATAAATATTAAAAATATCTAAGTGGGGCCTCCCTGGTGGCACAAGGGGTTAAGCACTGCACTATGAAGCAATCCGCAGCCTCTGCAGCACGAGTTCGATCCCCAGCTGGTTAGGGAGCAATCCACATGGCGAAGCAGACCTCTCCTGCCTCACCAGCCGCTCCCCTCAGCAGTGTATTTCAGTCAGTCTGCCTGTTCTGTTCCCCACTCTGTCTCTGGTGAATCCTCTCACCCCCTGAATCTCTGGCCTATACCTCAGCTCTTGTATGCATAAATAAATAAATTAAAAAAAAATCTAAGTGAAAAAAGTATTTTCATAGTTTGTCATCATTTTTATTCTTACATTACAACATATAAAATAATTGCATCTTTATTTAGATCCTGTAACATATGATAGATAGAAAATTCTTAAACTAATATTAGCAAATTAAATCTATCAATACATGAAAAGATAATTTATCATGTTTAAGTTGGGTCATCCCCAAAAATACAAAATTATTTTAAGAATTCAACTAAGTAATTCACCGTACTAGCGGATTAAAAGAGAAAAAGCACATTTTCTACCTAAATGCAGAAAAAGTTTTGATAAAATTCAATATCCAGGCCTGATAAAAATCATTGCAAACTAAGAATAGAAGAGAATCTTTTTAACCTAATAAAATATATTTACAAACAAGCTACTGAAAATACTATGTATAAGAAAAAAACTATTGAAAAATTTCTTTTTGACATAAATAACAAGATAAATATTCCTAAAATCACCACTTCAATTTAACATTGCATGACAATCCTAACATATTCGCACAAAATAAGGCTCACAAACATACAAAAAAAATTAAAAAATAGTTTCTCACAGATGAAGAAGCAAAAGTATTATTTATGTGTAACATATTGTACAGTAGAAAATTCAAAACTATTTACAGATATTTTAAAATTAGGAGAATTTAGCAGAAGCATTATAACTCAGCTTACAGAAATCTATTGTATTCTTACATGTCTTCAAAAACTGTTATATATAATGACATCGGACACATCAAGTAAATAGGAAAAAATCTTACCCAAAATATGTGAAACTTCTATGAAGAAAATTATAAAACTTTATCAATGAATATGAAAGGTGTAAATAAATGGATCCCATGTTCACAATTTGTGGGGTTTTTTTGAGCAGAATAGACACCAAACACAGTCTATATATATTTGAACACTTTATATAACACCCAGATCAATGTAGAAATGATAGCTTTTTCAACAAATAGTGTTGATCTCATTGAGTACCCATAAGCCAAAAAATATAAAATTGTATCATACCACACACAAAAACCATTCCAAGAGCCATAATGAATAAATTATAAAGCTCTAAGAAGTGAGGAGAGCTTTGTGGTTTTACAACAAGAAAGGATTTCACAGTCAAAACATGCAAAAAAATGAAGTATAAAGAAAAGATTTAAGAAGCCAGATCATATTAAAATTAAGAACTTTGGTTGATCAAATGCTACCATAAAAGAGTGAAAATACAAGCCTAAAAAGGATTTAATTCAGGAAATACAAGCAACTCTTAAAATCATCACCAAAAAAACCCCACAAATTGTTTTACATTATGGGGGAAAAAATCAAACTTTATAAAATGAGAAATGAAAATGACCAATAAACATGACAAAATATGAAATTCTAAATGCGGGTGTGTGAATAGTATCCAATTCTTTTTCAAGGAAATTGAAGATATACGAACCCTCTATCCTGTCTTTCTTTTAAGAAATATCTATTTTTCTAATCAATTTATTTCCTTACATCATTGTTCATTTTTGTACAATATTTGATTTCTCCTCTCAGGTGTAGTCCCCCTAATTCTCCCACCTCCATAGTACCCATCAATCATCACCATAGTCCCTTGTGCTCTTCTCTACCCTGTTTTGATCCTCTCCCTTCCTCTTACCTGTCGTATGCCTCAGATCTATGGTCACTTTGCAAGTTTTGTCTTTTTCTTCTCTTCTGTTCATTCTTCCTATATCCTTCCTATAACTGAAACCATCCCAAAGGATATTTCCGAAAGAAGTTCTTACATATGTGCACCAAGATAGTTATATACCATAGTCATAGTAACATTGTTCATAATAGCAAAAAAAAAACTGGATACAATTCAAATATCATTAAAAGTTAATAAATAAATTGTGGTATATTGACACAACTGAGTACAATGAAACAATGAAAATGAATAAAACAACACGCTAAGGTGTGAATGAATCACACAAACTAATGTTGGAGAGCAATCCCAAAAAAAGATACATATCATGTAATTGCATTTATATAAACTTCAAAAATAGGCAAACTAGGCTTTAATACTTAGAATGGTGTTAATGGGTTGAATTATGTCCCCCCAAAAGATATGTTGAAATCCTACCCCCCAGTACCTGTGAATGTGACCATATTGGAAATAAGGTCTTTGCAGATGCTATCAAATTAAGATGAGCTCACAGGTATGCTTTAATTCAATGTAACTGTTGTCCTTATACAGATACAGCAAATATCAGAGCCAAAGAACACCTAGGACTAATAGAAGTCAAAAGAGGCAAGAAAACTTGATTTCACACTCAGGGTCTCCAGAAATGTGGAGAATACATTTCCACTCCTTTAAGACATCTAGTTTGTGGTACTTTGTTACAACCCTAAGAAACCAACAGATGGTAAAATGTTTTGCTTGTTTGTTTAATTAGTTTAGTATCTCAAAGAGAAGCATAGTGTTGACCCCACTAGAGGTGAGGGATGAGGTTGGCATGGGAATGGTGCTGGTACCTGTATTTTCTATCTGGCTTCTCTTTAGATTCACTCTTTTTGAGATTTAGAATAAATGAAATTAAGAAAAACAAATACGGAGCCATGGTAAGTCTATGAAACAGAGCTGGGAGACTGTTGAGGCACATCCAAACATATATTAGAATAGTCAATAACACATCCACAGCCAAAAAAGACATAAAAGGCCTCCCTGGTGGCGCAAGAGCTTAAGCATCGCACTATGAAGCAATCCACAGCCTCTGCAGCATGAGTTTGATCCCTGGCTGGCCAGGGAGCAACCCACATGGTGCAGCAAACCTCTCCTGACTCACCCGCTGCTCCCCTTGGCAGTGTACTTTGGTCAATACGCCTGTTGTGTTCCCCACTCTGTCTCTGGCACCCCCCACATCTCTGGCCTGTACCCCAGCTCTTGTATGCATAAATAAATAAATATTTTTTAAAAAAGAGAGCTAAAACCACACTAGCCGGCCATGCCCACGGTTGAAAGTTGGTCTCTGCCTGAACAAAAGTCCACCAATCAGACCTGTACTGACTGAAAATTCCATTTGCATAAGTGAACCTATCCCTGCCCATTTTCCTGCATAAGTATGCACCTTAGAGAGTTCTTGGTGCATTCAGCCCTAATGCATCTGAGTCTATATACCTTGTACTATAGTCCTGAAGCCTCAAATAGAATAACTTGCTATAATAAGAGAGCTATATGCCAATTATAATGTAGGAGCTATAAAACAAGAGCTGTAACACTTCTGTGACACATAAACTGTAACATTTGAGCTGTGAAATGGTTGCTATAACATTGATGTTTATAGTGAATTATGTATCTTGGTGTGGATATCTTTTGATTCTTCTTGATTAAGAGTCTTAGACTTCCTATATTTGAGACAGGTGCCCTTCCTCAGTTCTAAAGTATTCTCAACCATTCTCTCTTCTAGTATTTTTTTTTAAGATTTATTTATTTATGCCCACAAGAACTGGGGTACAGGCCAGAGGTGCAGGGTGGGGGTTGAGAGGATTCACCAGAGACAGAGTGGGGAACAGAACAGGCAGACTGACCGAAGTACACTGCTGAGGGGAGCAGAGGGTGAGTCCGGAGAGGTCTGCTGTGCCATATGGGTTGCTCCCTGGCCAGCCTGGGATCGAACTTATGTTACAGAGGCTGCGGATTACTTCATAGTGCTGTGCTTACCCGCCACCAGGGAGGCTCTCTCTCCTCTAGTATTACCATTCTCTCCTCCCCTTTAGTCTCTCCTTCAGGGATTCTGAAATATTTTGTTTTCCACATCTTTGTCTTTCTATATTAAGTTCTGCATAGTTTCTTCATATTTAACACTTGAGTAATTGAGTATGCTGTATGCAACCTAGTTTGATATAGCTCAGAAAATAATTATCCACACACATACATATGAAATCAGCTATTTTTTAAAAAATAAGTACAATATGATGTTCATCTTTTTGGTTATCTAATAAATGCAAATTTAAATAAGATGCAATTTTATACCAATACAAATGACAAAAAAAATATACAACTAGGTAATACTAGATAATGGTAAGGATGGGGGAAAATTATTACCTGCATGCAATATGTGTGAGAAGTATAGAGGAGCACAGAACTTCTTGAGAGCAAAGCGATACTACTAAGCAGCTCACACTTAAATCCCTTTTAAAAATAACAGATATGACTTAATCCCAATTTATCTAAAAGGCCTAAAATCTCCAGTTAAGACACAAGATTTGTCAGACTGGGTACAATAATACACACTCTATCCTTTCGGTGTTTAGAGAAGAAATATAAAGAAAACAATGCTCATAGCAATTTTTTTTGTAATGAAAAAAATCATGAAACATCTCAATGTTTATGAATAATTAAATGAAAAATAAATCATGATAAAGTAATATCTGCAACAATATACATCAGTGAAGACTAATTACAGCTACATAATTAGCTACATTATAATTTGAAAAACATTTTAGGGAAAAGGAAATCAGAAAGGTATAAAAAGTAAGATTCCATTTAAAATGAAGCCCAAAAGCTGGCAAAACTGAACAATGTATTGTTTCTTATACATACATGTGCAAAAATCCTTGAAGAAAAGAAAGGTAACGAAGGGTAAATACAAAATCCAAGATAATAGTCAGTTCTGCGGAGAAGGCACAATTAGGGAGCGGTGCACAAGGAGCTTCACAGATTTGCCAATTTTTTATTTCCGAAGATGAATAGTAGTTACACAGGTATGCATTTAATTACTATTATCATGCAAATTGTATATCCATACCTCCTACTCTCCTTGTAAGCAGAGTTTATAATAAAACAATTTAAAACAATATTTACAGAAAATCTAAACAGAACAAATGTGAAGATTTGAGAAAAAAGGATGGTGGTACTTAAGTTATTATTATATTATTCTCTGTGGGGTTCTGCTGTGAAATATTGTTTAAAAGAGTGGAGTGAAATCCAAGGAGATGTTAACATGTCGCTCTTAGAGCTCTACAAATCAAGTTGATGAAAATAAGTAAGAACATAAAGGATTTGGATCCTGTCATTAAAAGTTTACAGTGGCAGTTTCATATAAAAGTTACCACTGCCAAAACAGAAAACACAGGACCATATATAGCCCAGTAAGTAAAACTCAACACATTCAAAAAGCAGAGAGACAGCATACAGACTAAAATGATTTATCAAAATTCAATAAAATTATAAATTATTTCATAGACAAATGCATATGTCTACTTGAAAATTATAAAAGTTCACTCAAATGATTCAGAGGAATGAAGAAATCAAAACAAGAATTAGGAACTATTCTGATATGAATAGTAACAGTACCATATACCAAAATGTATAAACCTAAAACATGTCCCTTTCTTGAATGATTTATCCATTACTGATAGTCATAACGAGGCTAATAATCTCAATAAATAGAAATGTTGTCTGGGAATCAACATCATTCATTGTATTTAAATATTATACTACTGTCCTCTATATGTTCTTACTGATCTTCTTGTGTTCGTATGCTACATTGAACAATTGGTGAAGGATATAATGATGTGCATTGCCCTGTTCATTAAAATAATTTATAAATTTGACATTTTTAAAGAAAAAAGACAAAATTTAATACATTCATTAGGTGTAAAAGTACATGGCCCTGTGGGTGTGAAGTGAAATTCCACTTAATTATGTGATTTGCTATAAAATTTTCTCAAAATTTAATACTGCCCAAAAAGTGGAAAGAGAATAAAAACCGAAAGTACAAGGCACTCTAGATAAACAAGACTTATTCACAACTGGGCCCAAAATAGGTTATAGCTATGTTGCTAGATTGACAAATACATCCCTGCTTCTGACTGAATCTGGATTCTCTGTATTCTTGCTTGAGGTCTGCTTCCTTTGCTTCACTTTTACTCTAGATGGCAGCAGCAGAACAAAATAGAGGAGAAAAATCTTTTTTTTCAATGACATTTATTCTTTGGTGTCTAGTAGGTAAAAAAGGTCTCTGAAGGTTATTTGTAATAAATTATGCCCTTAAGTTTTTTCTTCCAGAATTTAAAATATATCAGCAATATTTCAATAATTAAAAGTCAAGGTACAGATGTCTTCACAATTGTCCAACTCGTCAGGCTACTGATATTTATAGAGAATTTTTATTATAATCATGGTGCTTCTATGAATACTCACGCTTATATTAACAAGTTTACATTTTGAAACTGAAATGCCAAGGTTGAATATCAACTGGGCTTTTTAAATTGTTGGAAACTTAATATATAAAGAACTGAAAAATCAAATAGAGAATGGAGAAAAATTCTCTGAACATATTAGAGAATAAAATTTTCTATTTATTTAATAAGTGTATCTTTTTAAAGTTGTTTCAGATAAAAATATACACATGAAACTAACTTTTATCTATATATTAAACTTGTAGATACTTTACAAATTTTTAAAAATTATTTCATTATAAAATGAAATTTTCTACAATCACTCTCTAAGAGGGGAGGATTTTATGATCCCAGAATAGAGTCTGTAGATGAGGTTGCAGAAATACTGGAAACAATATTTTTAAAAATCTGAAGAGAAGCAAAGATATTAAAAGAAGGATGAAAGTTGTAACAATTTTCAAAAGTGGGCTTCCAGAAAACCTGGTCTACTTAGTTTTGCACAATATTCTAACACAATCCTTGGCTGGATTAAAAAGAGAACCCGCAAAGCTTGAAAAATACAGTTGTCTACATTGTGTGTCTGGTGGCTCTAGAGGATACAACTCATATCTCTATATTCAAAGATTTATGCATTGCTGAGTGAATTTTCCTGCAGAAAGCATTAAAGTATCTTTGAGAGGGTAATTTTTTTTCTAATTCACATAACAGTGTCATTTGGAAAACCAGGGACCCTGTTATCATGAGTCAGAGGGCTTAATTCAGTTTAAGTCTTACCAAATGAACACACTTTGTTTTTGTGCTAAAATTACTAACAAGATAAATTTGAATTAATTAACCAGATTCTTTAGATTGCCACTCTTTCACTATTTCAAGGAGAAGTCAGCATAGCATCCTGTCAAAGATCCAGGCTTTGGTGAGGTTTTAGTTGGATTTGTAGCTCTATCTATATGTACTTGTGGGCCCTGCTCATGTTTAGGTGAATTAGAAACTAGTCTGGTACCATTTAATTGGAATATATATATATACACACACACTTTTTTTTCCTTTTAATGTAATGATTGCATTCAAGAAATCTAACAAGAGGGGAACAGGAACATGGATAAAGCTTAGTGCTCAAAGAAGTTCAACATTGTGTGATTTACTATAGTGAATAAAATGAAAGTTACAATTATACTAAGATTCAGTAATCGAATAAATATTTTCAAGGGTTTATTTACTACATGTGATGTATTTTACTAGTCACTGGAGATTCAGTAATGTTCATAATAGCTGTGGAACCTAACTTTCCTATAAAAACAATTTAATATTTTCAAAAGCAAGAGGAGAATCCTTATACTAGTATATTATATAGTGTAATTTACATATTATATATATATGTATGTGTGCATAAAGAAAAATACTAGAAGAAAATGCATCAAAATGTTAACAATTTTTTATTTCCAATGATGGTAAAGCACTGATTTTTTCCAACACTTTTCTGCATTTTCTATAATGTATATGTTACTATTAATTTTTTTAATTATACAAAATGACATTGTATCAAAGGTAGATTACAATAAAGAGAGACTCATATCTGATAATGAAATGAAAAGTCAGGATTACTACATAGTAAGGAAAATCCCTAAGCAGATGAAGACAAATCACATTGTCTTTTTTTACTGTTTTGATTTCCAACACAGTATCCTTTGCAAACTTCTTCCTGAGCATTGAGAAGGCTTGTTCTTACACAGAGAAGGAACACTGGCACATTCCACCCAGGTAACACAAGGGGGTGCACAGGCCCTACTTCCAAATCCTTCTCTTTGTCTTCCAGGAAAGAAAAAAAACCCTGACATTTGATTTTGGTGACTACTTAAAATGTTTACAAAAGCTTACGTATCCATAATCCACAACACATTTCCAACATGAGAGCTCCCTAAGAGCTTGATCCTCTGAAGAAAACCCTTCTATTATTTCACACATTTATTTCATAAGAAAAATTATCACAGAATGAGAGGTCTTTTAAAGCACAATTAGTAAAATGAGACAGATGAAATGGCCAACAAAAAGGATATATTAAATAGATTCTAGTACATCAAAATTTTTAAAAAGCCTTTAAAATTATGTTGTCATAGAAGATATTAAAAAGCAATTTATACAGCAATATGCAAAAAATAGTTCTAATTTTTTACTTCAATATATCATGTGCGTAAATGAAAAAAATCTATAAAAGCATAAGCCAAAACATTAATAACCATTATTCTTAAGAGACAACAGGATTTTTTTTAACCAATGGATTTTTTAAGGGTCTCTCTATATATTTTCATATCATCTACAAATTATGGTCGCTTTACTTCTTTCCCAATTTGGATTCCTTTGCCTTTCTCTTGCCTAATTCATCTCGCTAGAAAACTTGTTGAGTAGTAGTGGTGAGAGTGGTCATCTTTGTCTTATACTGGATGTTAGTGGAAAGTCTTTCAATTTTTCACCATTGAGAATGATGCTCCCTGTGGGTATATCATATATGGCTTTTATTATGTTAAAATATGTTCCTTTTACCCCAAGTTCTTCAAGGGTTTTCATCATAAATGTATGTTGAATTTTATCACATTTTCTAGACATCTGTTAAAAAGATTGTGTGGGGCCTCCCTGGTGGCGCAGCAGTTGAGCGCTGGCTTGCGAAGCTGCCCGCAGCCTCTGCAGCGCCGGTTCGATCCCCGGCTGTTCCCAGGCCACCGGAGGAGGGTCCCACATGGCGTGCAGACCTCTCCTGCCGCCCGCTGCTCCCCTCAGCGGTGTACTTCAGTCCTTCTGCCTGCTCTGCTCCCCACTCTGGCTCTGGTGAAACTTCTCACCCTCCCACACTTCTGACTGTACGCAGTGCATGTATAAACAAAACAAACAAACACACAAACAAATAAATAAATAAGTAAAGCATGCCTCTATTAAAAAAAAAATTAAATAAAAAAAAGATTGTGTGGATTTTCCTTTTCTTTGTGTTGATGTGCTGAGTTGCATTGATTGATTTTCAGATGTTGAACCATCCTTATGTCGGTGGGATAAATCCCACCTGGTCATGGTGTATAATCCTTTTAATCATTGTCAGATTTGGTTTGCTAAAATTTTATTGAGGATTTTATCATCCGTGTTCATTAAGGAGATTGGCCTGTGTGTGTGTGAGAGAGAGAGACCGAGAGAGACAGACAGACAGACAGAAATCTTAGCTTGGCTTTGGTTTTGGCATTAGTGTGATGTTGGCCTCATAAAATATTTTTGGAAGTATTCCTTCTTAATTTTTTGAAAGCATTTGAGCAGGATAGGTATTAGTTCATCTTTGAATATTTGGTAGAACTCACTTATGAAACTATCAGGTCCTGGGCTTTTATTTTTTGGAAGAGTTTTGATTACTGTTTCAATTTCCTTGCTTGTAATTGATTTGTTCAAGTTTTTATTTCTTCCTTATTAAGCCTTGAGTGATTGTATAATTCTAAGAATTTTTTCATCTCATCTACATTCTTGATTTTGTTTGCATATAAATGTTCATAGTAATCTCTTATTATCCTCTGAATTTCTGCTATTATCTATTATAATTTCTCTGCTTTTATTTTTGAGCCTATTTATTTGAGCTTTCTCCCTCCTTCTCTTTGTAAGCCTAGTTAAAGGTTTGTCTACTTTTTTTTTCCCCAAAGAGCCAGCTTTTGGTTTTATTTACCTTTTGGACTATCTTTTTGACTTCTATTTAATTTATTTCTGCTTTCATTTTATTATTTCTTTCCTTCAATGGACTTTTGGAGGTTTTTTGGTTCTCTTTTAGATCCTTGAGATGATTGTTTGTTTTTTTTTGAGGGGTTCTTTCTTGTTTCTTGATGTGAACCTGTATTGCTATATACTTCCTTCTTAATACTGCTTTTGCTGTGTCTCATATGTGTCCTCATTATCATTTGTCTCAAGGTATTCTTTAATTTCTACTTCAATTTCCTCATTAACCTACTGGTCGTTCAGTAGGGTGTTGTCTCCACATATTGGAGGATTTCCTTGCTTTCTTTTTCTAGTTGATTTCTAGTTAATACCTTTATGGTCAGAGAAGATAGATGGTATGATTTCAATATTCATTTACTTGTTCACATTTTTCTCATGAGTCAGTATGTGGTCATTCCTAGAAAATGCTCCATGAGCACCTGAGGAAATATGTGTTCGTTTTTTGGAGGGACGGGAAGGCTGCACTAACCTAGAAATATCTGGTAAGTCCATGTAGTCTGGATCTTTGTTTAGGGCAATTGTGTCCATGCTTGTTTTCTGTCTGTTTGATATGTCCATTGGTGATAGTGGGGTGTTGGAGATTCCTACCACATATGTATCCTCTCCAATGTCTGTTTTCAGATTCAGTAGAAATTATCTAATATATTTTGGTGCTCCTTCATTTGGTGAGCATATATTGATTAGTGTTATGTCTTCTTGGTGTGTATTGTCTCCTTGATCATTATATAGTATCCATCCATGTCTCTTGTTGCCTTTTTTATCTGAAAGTCTATTTAAACTGATATAAGTATGGCTATTTTTGCCTTTCTTTGGGTGCCATTTGTTTGAGAATTGTTTTCAAGCCCTTTACTTTCACTCTATGTCTCTCTTTGGAACTTAGGTGGATTTCCTAGGGGCAGAAGAAGGTTGGATTTTATTTCCTAATCCAACAAAATACTCTTTTTGGTAAGTTCAGTCCATTGACATTTAGAGTGATTATTGATGTGGAAGTGTGTTACTGCCATTTTGATCATAGTTTTGTGATTCAATTTAATTCATTATTCAGTTATTTGTGCTCATTCCTCTCTTAGTTTTTAAACCTAAAGTTCCTTTTAATATTTCTCAGAGAAGGGAGGGTTAGTAGTTGCAAATTCCTTAAGATTTTGTTTATCTGAGAAGGTCCTTGTTTCTCCCTCAGGATAAAGTATTCTTGGCTGGTACTTTTTGTCTTGGAGTATTTTGAATATTTCACTCCACTCTCTTCTTACCTATAGTTTCTTCAGAGAAACCCAATGTTTGCCTGATGGGTGTTTCTTTATAGGTTATATGTTACTTCCCTTTAGTCAGTTTCATTATTTTTTCTTTATCTTGGAAACCTGAAAGTTTTACTACTATGTGTCTTGCTATATATTTCCTTTCATTTAGGTAGTTTGATGTTCTTTTAGCTTCCTATATTTCTATCTTCATTTCCTGCTTCTTGTATACATATAAGTTATTATTCTCATTCTGCAGTAGTGTTTATTCTGCTACTCTGTATACAAAACCAAACATAGTCATCCTGAGTGTCCTTATACATCCTCTTTGTTCTAATAGCAATTAATTAGTATTAGCACCTCTAAGTTCAAATTCCAAATTCCCAAGGAATAGAATCTAATTGATTTATTACAATAAATGGATTGGTTTCTCCTGTGTCAGTTGCCCCTGGTGGTTCAATCAATTATGGCCAGGACGAGGGCCTCCCTGGTAGTGCAAGAGTTTAAGCATCAACACTATTAAGCTATCCACAACTACTGCAGCACGAGTTGCATCCCCGGCCTGGGAGCTACACACATGGCGCAACAGACCTCTCCTGTCTCTCCCACTGCTCCCCTCAGCAGTATATCTCTGTAGAGCTGCCTGTTCTGCTCCCCACTCTGTCTCTGGTGAATCCTCGCACCCCCCGCAGCTCTGGCCTGTACTTGTACCAGCTCTTGTGTGCATAAATGAATAAACTTTTAGAAAAATATATGGCCAGGAAAAGATAGAATAACAATAATAAAATGACACACCTGTGAGGATTAAGGAAGAAGATTAAGGACACATCCATATTGAGCTGCTAGGTTTCCCTCCTTCAGAGAACTTGATAAGTTTCTCCTCTTTGATGATGTGCTCTCATTAAACAGAGTGAAAAGGATTTCTTAGTAATGCACTCATAGATCACAGTCTTTACCCACTTTCTTCCACACCTTAAATCTTATGAAGAAGAGTCATGAGTAAGTTATGTATCAACCATTTGAAGAGCAAATTCTTTATTCTTTTTAATTCATTTCATTCATTTACTTATGCAACAAATATTTATTGCATTTTTGCCATATGTCAGAACCTGTACTATGGGCAATTGGAAAGATAAGACATGGTCCTTATTCACAGGTTTTCATAATATCCTGATATCAAGTAGACAAATGAATAATTATGTTACACTATGATGATCTAACCATAAATATATATAAAGTGTGCGAAGAGCAGAGAGAAAGGATCTAAATCACCCTTGGAAATATCAAGAAAGGAACATAAAATCTTATGTTCCAATGGGATACTGAAATAAGATTTTTCCTGATGGAGATAAATGGGAAGAATAACACCTAAAATAAATAATAATAACACCAATAATAAATACCTACTGTGTATTTAGCAATTACAACATATATATATATGCCTGCATATGTAGTACATGGATTATCTTGTTAAACTATGCAACCCAGTTTATCATCCTATCACTCCAATGAGTGCACATATCTCAGAATTAGCCAGTTAGAACACAAGATCCTTAGGAAGACAGAAGTATGGTCATGTAAGAACTTTAATAAATGCCAATTGATAAACACTGCATATTAGTGTGTGTGTGTGTGTGTGTGAGAGAGAGAGAGAGAGAGAGAGAGAGAGGAAAGAGTACTCATAGACTGCTGGTGGATGCACAACCAACTTCCAGAAAGAGAACTTGTCAACAGTCATCAAAACTCACTCAAAATAGATGACTGGATCAAGAAGATGTGGTATATATATATATACTGTGGAATATTACTCAGCATTCAAAAAAGATAAACACATGCAATTTGCAGCAACATGGATGGCGCTGGAAGGGATCATGCTCAGCAAAATAAGCCAGAAAGAAAAAGAAAAATACCGGATGGTCTCACTCATAGCAGGAATCTAGAAAACTTAAATAAGGGACCAGGAAAATGAATAAATATAAGAAAGTGAAAATCAAAATCAACAAAAAACTATGAACCAGAGATACTTTTTGGGGGGTGGGGGGTGGGAGGGGAGGGATTGGGGTCAAAATGGGGCGGTTGCAATTGTATGGGGAATATAAAAATAAAATTTATTATTAAAAAAAAAACTCACTCCTGAAAATCTTCCTTAAGGAAATAACTGAGAATTTAGGCAAAGTTAAACTATAAGCATGTCCATGACAGTATTGCTCATTACAAAATTTAATGAAATATTACTCAACTTAAAAAAAAATGAAGTAGGGCCTCCCTGGTGGCGCAAGGGGTTGAGTACAGTGCTGTGAAGCTGTCCACAGCATTTGCAGCACAAGTTCGATCCCTGGCCAGCCAAGAGCCTGCCCACATGTCACAGCAGACCACTCCTGACTCGCCCGCTGCTCCACTCAGCAATGTATTTCAGTCCATCTGCCTATTCTGTTCCCTACTCTGTCTCCAGTGAATCCTCTCACCTCCCGCATCTCTGGCCTGTACCCCAGTTCTTGTATGCATAAATAAATCTTTAATTAATAAGCAAATAAATAAAATGAAGTAGTGCCAAAATATTTTAATATGTAGTTTATATGTATTTTAAGTATATATTTTAATTTATAATTTTACTTATTTGACTGTATATGTGAGTGTATGCTTTTTTTGGACACTAAAATTTGTCAATTATTTCTTTGGCCAAAAACAGGGGAGTCGTATAATCTACCTTTTAGTTTATCTCTCTTTGAATTGTTCTACAATACAGTCATATTATTTATGTAAGCAAAACAAAAATGGTAGTGCAAAATAGCATTTATAGATAGTAATTAATAATTTTTGTACTTGTTTACAAAACAAGAAAAAGTTCTCCAGATGTGACCTGCACTCAACATAAAATTTCTAGTTATTTATATAGGAGTAGTATCTCTAAAAGTTGTGACAAGCTTTTGCATATTGGAATAAAATTTCCATAATTATTTACATGCCCAAATCCCTTTTTCAATGAAGCTGGAAAATCCAAAAAAGGAAATTTCCCAGTCAGTCACTAACCAGTAATTTGAGCTTTTATGAATCATCTAACCTCTCTGAGTTTCAGACTGATTATTTATTAAAAAGGAAATGATAATTTTTCTCATTAGTTCTTGAAAGGACTGAATGAATGTACCAGTGCACAATTTATATTAATATTTAGGCATTTTAACTAAGATCAGATATTATATCCTTAAGTTCTCCTTTTGGAAATATTTTAATTTTCAAGACTATGCAACATTTTTGCAAACCACAGAGTTATAAGAAATATGCTCTTTGTTATTCAAGCATACGAGCTTCATGAGGCATGGCCAACTAGAAAAACTGCTTTGTTCTTATTATTTGGATTTGGCTGTTGCTTATAACTTTGAAGATGTACTAAAAACCTGGAATTTACCTTGCAGGTGAAAGCTTCTGTGATGATTCAAACTTCCTACTACATTTAAGGGTCTCTATAAAGCAAGATACTAAGCCTGACAGAATAGCCAATAATAATACTCAAGCTAATTTTAACTTTCTGGTCTTTTTGTAACCATTTGCCCAAGGATCCAAACCAAAGATTTCTCTTTCATCTCCGTAGTATAGTACCAAAGTTATTTTTTGCTGTCATTGGAATTCCTTTTTTTAGCTTTGCTCCTGTGTGCCCTCCCTAATCTGAGAAACCTATTTTAATATTCTGACCATGAGATGTGACTTAACACTCATTTCATCTGTTGAATTCTATCTCTGTCTCTTAGGGCTTCATAGACACCTGTTTCCTATACATTATTTGAAACCACAATATGATATGACATATAAAGAAAGTAAATTCTTTTCTCTACAATAAGATTCATTTCTACTTTTCACAAGTAGAGTCCTTTCTTCAAGTCAGCTTTTGACAAACACTCGTAAAATCATATTGGCAATGCTGATAAGCTTATTTGTTTGGAAAATCCAACAAGATCCTAATTTTGGAAACTTAAAATCTTTTGGCATCTCTGAATTTGAAAGATGATCTGGGTGGTGAGCATGTAACAGTGTGTTCTTATCATCTTTAAGTCTATGACACCATTATGAAAGTACTAGAACACAGCTGAAGGGTATTTCCCTTCCCCACCCTGCCTGTCATCTACTGCCCCACCAACTGTTCTAATATACTATTTCCTAACCCTAATGTTTACCAAAGTGGGTAACAGAAAAGCAAGTGCAAACGGAAGCTGGTCTCAAAGTGTTCTTTGTTAACTGTACTTCAACAGCTATAACATCCAATATCATTTATTGTAATCACTTACTTAGTTGTTATTTGTTGTACTTGCTTCACCTTTAGTCCATAAGTTCTGGTGGTGTTTACTCATTATGTAGTATAGTGCTAATTGTGAATAGAAGCTGAATAATAATTTACTAAATGAATAAATTCTCCCAAACCTGATTCACATTTTCATCAACAAAATTAACCAGGCAGGAGGAAGTAGTCATAGGGGAGGCCATAGGAGTCAACCCCAATGATCATAGTCAGTCCCCAACTCTAGGCACTTTGGTCTCTGGAATGTGAATGAATACCCAGAATCACACTTAACAATAATACTTTCACAATGGCAAATGTTGATGTATAAATAAAATCTTTAAATAAGTGTGCTCGAACAGTGGCAAGAAATATGCCATATTTTTTGTTATTTTAAAATCAAACAGTTGGGCCTCCCTGGTGTGGTGCAGGGGTTAAAGACAGTGCTGTGATGCTCTCACCAGCCACTGAAGCACCAGTTTGATCCCCCGCCCCTCCCATGCCTCTGGCCTACACCCCAGTTCTTGTGTGCATAAATAAATCTTAAAAAAATAAAACAGTTGCTGCACTTTTTCTTATCAATAATCTTGACTCTGGCAATGACTCCTCTGTATTCCTCATAATATCTAAGACTTATTGAACACATACAGGTGATAAAACACATACAGTGTACTAGGCAGTTTATATAAATCTTGACAATATTGGAAGGTAGAGCTCATTTGAACCTGATTTTTTATATTAGAATATAAAGCAGTAAAGTTGAATAAGTTGTCCAGGTACCAGAATATGTATGTAATTAGAACCAAAATTCAAATCTGCTTCTATTTGAAAGCAGAATCTTGCTAAACTCAGGATCACCAGACTTATTTTAGTTTAATTCCATTATATTCAGAAAATATATCTTGTATGATTTTGATTGATCATAATTTTCTGAGTTTTGCTTTGTGAGACAAGATATTGTCTATTTTATCAACATGTTCTTGGGGCACTTTAAGAAAATGTACAACAAATGCTGTTGTTGGGTGATGTTCTCTATGAATATTAAGTCCAGTTGGTTGGTGGTATTTGTTAATTCTATAACTTTGCTAATTTGCTCATTACTTATTCTACCAATTACTAAGAGAGGAATGTTGAAGTCTCCAAACACAATTTTTATTTGTTCAGTTCTATCAGTTCTTGCTCTATATATTTTGGAGCTCTGTTATTAGGTGTATACACATTTAAAATTATATATCTTCTTCATAAATTTACCCTTTTATCATTATGAGGCATCTCTCTTATCTGTGATAATTTTCCTTGTTCTGAAGCCTACTTTGATATTAATATAGCCACTCAGCTTTCTTTTGAAAAGTCTGTATTGTATATCTTTTCTAATCCATTTGATTTTAACCAACTATGTTGTTATATCGAAGAGAGCTACTTATAGGTAACACATTGTATTTTGCTATCCATTATGACAATTTTTGTCTTTTGATTTGTCTGTTGAGATAATTTACTTTTACTCAATTATAGAAAGAAAATACAAATAGCATTGGAAATGAAAGAATAGAGTTATAACAGATTTGTGAGAAATAACAGAGAATCATAAAAGTCTACTATTAAAATCTATATGCCAGGAACTTGAATAATCTAGATGAAATGGACAAATTCTTAGAAATATACAAAATTTGGGGCCTCCCTGGTGGCTCAGGGTGTTAAGATGCAACCTGTGAAGATATCTACAGCCACTGCAGCACGAGTTTGATCCCCCGGCTGGCCAGGGAACTACCCACATGCGAAGCAGACCTCTCCTGGTTCTCCTGCTACTCCCCTCAGCGGTGTATTTCAGTCAATCTGCCTGTTCTGGTCCCCACGCTGTCTTTGGTGTCTGTCACCATCACCCCTCCCCCTGCATCTCTGGCCCAGTTCTTGTATGCATAAATAAATCTTAAAAAAAAAAAGAAATATACAACCTTTTGAGAATGAAACAGGAGGAAATAGAAAACCTGAATAGAGCAATCACAAGCAAGGAAACAGAAATAATAATGAAAAGTTTTCAAAAAAAACAAAGCCCAGGACCAAACAGTACTTGAATATTTAGTACTCTATTCAGTTGTTAAGTTATATCTCCATATAAATTTTCTTGGGAGTATAAAACACGTACTTAAATTTTCACAATCTGCTTAGAATTAATATTTTACCACGTCGAGTCGAATACAGAAACCTGATCACCATACATGTCCTTTACTTCTCCCATTTTGTGTTACAGTTGGCTAATTTATTATAGAGCTACATACACTGAAAACCCATTGGACAATATTAACATTGTTTTCCCCTGGCATATATATTTTAAGGAACTTAAGAATAGTCTATCATATTATATTATAGTTACCCAAATTTTTACTTTGTCACTTTCATATTCCACTGTTACTGCTTTTCCATCTAAGAATTTACTCTAATGTTTCTTTTATAGAAGGTGCCAAATTCTCTTAGTTTATTCCATCTGAGAATGTCTTTATTTCATCTTCATTACTGAAAAACTTTTTCAATGGATATAGAATTCTGAATTCCTTTTTTCCACACTAAAAATGTTGCAACTTTCTTCAGGCCTTGGTGGTTTCTAGTGAGAAACCTAATTTGTTGAAATGCTTTTCCCTTATATTTAATGCTTCATTTTTCTCTAATTTATTCAAGACTATTTGTCTTTAGTATTCAGTAGTTGCATTATCATGCATCAGACATGAATTTCCTTGAGTTTATCCTATATGTGGTTCACTGAGCTTCTTAAATACATGTTTATATGTTTCATCAAATTTGAAAGTTTTCAGTCACTGATTCTTTAAGAAGTTTTTCCATGTGACATTCTTTCTGTTCTCCTTCTTGGATGCTGATGACATTGCTGTTAGAAGTTTGGATATTGTCTTACAAATTCTTGAAACCCTGCTCATTTTTCAATTTTTTTTTTCATTGTTGTTCAGACTGGATATTTGATTGACTTGTCATTTCCATTGTCATTTACTACTGAGCCTATCTAGTAAATATTTTTCTTTTTGTGTTTTCTAGTTCCAAAATTTTCATTTGATACCTTATATTTCCTTGCTGAGACTTGAAGATATCCATTAATTTACAGAACATCACCCTTCATTTCCTGAAGCATTATTATAGTAACTACTTGAAAGTATTGTACAATATAATGCCAACATATATGTCATCTTGACCTCTAGGCATGCCTTACCCTTCTTAAGATTTACTTGATTATTCATGTGTTGGATAACATGGACATATTGAATATTAGGTGTGGACATGGACATATTGAATATTAGGTATGAAATGAGTCTTTAAATCCTAAGGAGAATGTTGATATTTCTGTTGTAATAGACAGTCAACCCATTCATGTTGCAAGCTCCAATGTGCTCTCTGTGATTGTGGTTCCAATGGTACCTCAGTTTCAAAGCCTTTGCAGTACTATTCTATCTGTCCACAGGTGCACCATCCAGTGGCCAGTATGGAAGCTGGGCAGTGGTCTACTCCATAGTTCAGTTCTCAAAGCCTTTGATGCTCTTTGTAGGGTCACATCAATACATCACAGACCAGAAGAGTTCATATACCATATTATAGGATCTCTCTCTTGATCTCACTTCTTTCTATGTTCTCTATGATATTTTCCAGCTCCCTGAAGTACTTATTTCTGCTCCTCTATCCAGAAAGCTAGGATGTTAGTTTCCCTCATCTCTTATGCACTCCCTATGACCACCCTTGACTCTGGGACCAAGCAGCAGGAGGAAAGAGAGACAATAACATAATGGAGATTTGCCTTCAAGGTCTTGGGACACATTTTCCCTAGTCAGAGAGGATTCCTCTCCATACACCACTATCTAACGAAAAAGTAACTTGGTTCTGAGCAAAGGTCTCTTTCAGAGTGAATGAGCTTTGATAAAAACAAGTCTATGTCTTATTTATAATAATAGCCTATTTATTAGGTTGCAGTTGTATAATAGAGAATCCAAATCTCCAAATGAGTTTTTGTAATTAGAATTACATTTATAACCACAAATAATAAATATTTAAAAACAAAATACTTGTATAAAATGTCAGAGATTTCTCCCTAATGTGACTGGCTAAATTCACAGGCACAAACCACCACTGTTCGCACACAGACACTTCACCCTCTTGAACTTGGAACAATATAAGGCTCAGCATCAGCCAGAACAAGAGAATCAAATGAACTTTCTAACACTGAAAAATTTCATGTTCTCTTTGCCCCTACATTACTGTTACTGTTCACAGTGAGAGATAAAAGGTCAGTACTTTAACTTTCAAAATACCAACTTGGAAAAGTCAAGATAAACAGAGCCTTGAACTCATTTGCATGGCTGTCTCCAGTTAATTCCTTCCAATAGATGTCCTTGACAGTAGTATGACACAAATGTGAAAACATAAAATTCATGTTTGACTTCCTCCTCTTCCCTCTTCATGATTGAAGTTCAACAATCAGAGATAGTTAATGTTATAGAAATTGAATAATAATATTCCATATTTCAAGGAGGAATATAATATCAGAAAAAATGCTCCTCTCTTTAAGAAAGGAGCTTTCATTCAAGAGAAACAATGAAACAAATCATTTGACTTGATAGTAGTTATTTTTCTTTTTTCAGACACTTAGTAATAAGGCTCTGTATTGATGAAGACACTAAAAGATGGAGAACATCTATCACCTCAGGCAGTAAATATAAATGTTCAGTCAATATCAGCTTTGTCACAGTAGTATTGTCCCAGATTTTAGATAATATGAACTGAGATAATGTATGTGAAAAGACCAAACTATAGGAATAGAAAGCATACTAGTGTTTGCGGGGGCTGAGGCTGGGGAAATGAGTTGCTCTCATTGTGCACAAGGAAATCTTACTGTTCCATAGCTTAATTATGATGCACTTGCATGCATTTCTCAAAATTTGTAGAGTGAATATTACTGTACTTAAATTGTACCTTAGCAGAAAATATTTTAAGTGCCTTGCACATAGTAGGTAGGCAAAAAGAAAAACATGGAAATTAATTTTTGCTTTAGATGTTATGTTCTAGAAAATGCAATGAATGTGAAGGTCAGTGTGTATGAAAATCTCATACTATTCTCTTGAAAGCCAACATGATTAGTCTTACAAGAGTTTGGATGCCAATAAACTTTATTTCTTCTTTTAATTGCATTATTTTTATTGAGGTATCATTGGTCTACAAAACTGTGCATGTTTTAGTGGTATAGGTTTACACCAGTTCAGATGTAGTTACCACAACACACCCATTCTTAATCCTCTGCCATAATCCCAAAGCTCCCTGTGGCCCCTGTGTTCCCTGCCTTCCACTCTCCCCCTCAGGTTGCCTCAATTCTACAGCCAGATTTCCAGGCTGTGTATGGTTTCACTTAGACTGTTCCTTTGTCTTGTTTCTTCAGTTTCCATATATGAGTGAAAACATCCAGTATTTGTCTTTCTCCTTCTAGCTCATTTCACTTAGCATAATCTTTATTTCTATCATTTGTGACTGATAAGATACAGACATAGTTATTTAATTCTTATAGCCTGCTGTCAAAACAAAATATATCAAAAATATATTATCATGCCAACCCACATAAGAAATTTTATATTTTAACCGTATGCTATAAATCTTTTTCCCACCACCATCTCTTAAATCCTTTTGACACTTCTTCCCATCTTCTTAACCTTTGAAACCTCACTACTTTTTATAAGTATTAAACTTTGTCAAGTTGTCTGCTATGAAATTGTTTTTGTCATTCTTACTTCCTTCTCTGCACATAATTCTCTCCAACTCCTTCCATTTTGTTGTAAATGGTATCATTTTGTCTTTCTTTATGGTTGAACAGTATATCATAGTGTGTTGGTTGATGCACTAGTCTAATGCCAGTGGGCATCTAGGTTGCTTCCATGTCCTGGTAAATAATGCTACGATAAAACAGTAGAGCATATAATTTTTTGACTTGGTTTCACATTCCTTAAATAGAAGCCCAGGAGTACAATTGCAGGATCATATGGCATTCCCATGTTTAGATTCTTTAAGCAAAACAAGATCATTTTCCAAAATGGTTGTGCCAGTTTATATTCTCATCAGCAATGAACAATGTAATAATTTCTCTTTCTCCACATCTTTGTGTGTGTGTGTGTGTGTGTTTTTAATATGTGCCTTTTTCAAGGGCGTAAAATGAAATCTCATCACGGTTTTAGCTGGCATCTCCCTTATTACAGGCCGATGAGCATTTTTCCATGTATCCATTGGCCTTCAGGTATCCTCTTTAATGAACTGTCTTTTCAGATTGGCTGTCCATTTATTAATTGTGTTCTTTATTTTTTATATTGTTAAATTGTGTGAGTTGTTTATACATCTTATTAACACTTTGTTAGTTACATAAAGTATGAATATTTTCTTCCATTCAGTAGGATACCTTTTTATTCTGCTTATATTTTCTTTCACTGTGTAAATTTTGTTTAATTTGAGATAATCCCAATTGTTTATTTTGCCTTTTATTTCCTCTGCCTTAGGGGTCAAGTCTCTAAAAATACCTTTATAACTGATGTCATAGAACATATCACCAATGCTTTCATCTATATATTTTATGTTACAGGTCTTATATCTAAGTTTTTAATCTATTTTGAATTTACTTTTGTGCATGGAGTTAGAGTGATCCAACTTCATTCTTTTACCTATGGCTTCCAGTTTCCCTGGTGCTGTTTTGTTAAAGGAATGAAGTTTTTTAAGTGTGGTGATAATTCGGATGCTTCTAGGTCTGTCTCTGGTTTTGGAAGTAGAAAAAGGAATTTTTCAAGTAAAATGACAGCAGGAGTGTAGTTAATGGAACTGTTTAAATTAAGGGATGAGAGCTATACAGTCCTGATAATACTCTGGGTCACAGTCACACTGACTAGTGACTTTTGAATAAATAGAGCATGAGATTTTCCCACAGTTCTTGGAGACTTTGAAGGACAGGCTTCCACAGATACATGACTGTGAAGGGGACAGAACATGAGGTATGTGGCAGCCACTGAAGTGAACAGTTTTGAATAGGGTCAAACAATGTAGGAGCATTTTGCAAGCTAAAATGTTTGGAGTGTTATAGGTTATTCATTGCTAATAATAGTAAAAAGTTCACATCTCTCAAGTTCTTACATACAATGTCAGGAACTGAGCTAAGTGTTTTAAATTTATTACCAGAATAATCTGTTGCTGTAGGTAGTATTATTGCTTCCATTTTACAGATGGGAAAACTGAGACAAAGAGGCCGCTGGCCCAAAGTCAGAGAGTAAGCAAATGTGGCAGAACTGGCATTTGAATTTAGTTTCTTTTACTCAAAACTTCTGTTCTTAATCACAATCTTACTCAGTAGGAATGCTTTTGATCAGGCTTTCTAATGCATCGTAATGTTAATTAAGGAAAATTATTTTTCCTTTATAAATTGAACATTATAGGGAGACCTATAGTGAAACAGAACAGATGGACTAAATTTTTTAGATTTCATAAATACGGAGCTGGCATATTTAGTCTGTGACTTAAATATGACTTTCATTTTTTTCAAAAGAAAAGAGCAACACGTTGTGGAGATTGATGGCATTTTGCTAAGGGTCCTGAGGACTGTGCTTTCAACATTAATGCAGGGCACTCTGACCAGATGAGAAACACCAGATGAGGCAGGAACCAAGGGATGGAAAGCTGTACCTTATAAAAATGGGATGGAACAAGCAAGAGTTTTGAAAGATAGCTGAGCAAATATCAAGGTCAAGAATCCCATGTAAGTCTTATTCTAAGTTCAATCCAACATCTGGAAATCGAATTCTCTATTTCTTAAGACAGACAATGATCTTACACTTCTTGAGTCCAATTCATGGAGTAATAGGGTGTTATAAGCATCCAGGTCACAGAGCTTTTACTATTTGATGGTTCAACTTTGATGAGAGAAAAGTTCTGAAGAATCAGGGCTACTTTCCTTTGTTCAGGAAAAATTAGAGTTCATTTCAGAAACTGTGCTCTCTCCTTTAAGGGTCCATATTGAATTTGAACATACCATGAATCATTCAATAAAAGAGTTTTTACCTTTCTAGAAGATAGAACTAGAGTCTTGAGTTATTTTATTCCTTTTTGATAACTAAGAAATTATTTGTACCACACACTTTAGCTCTTAAATATACACAGTTTAAATATCTTGGTTATATTTTTCTTTGATTTCCCAGTCTCTGTTAATCTGAGCTTTTTAAGCTCTGGGAGAATGAATCACATATTTTTTTTTTATACAGTGCGATGAAGAATAGTCACATTAAGTGGAACAAATTGTGACTTCATATCAAATTTTATTACAAATTAGTTATAAGAAACACTTTTTAAAAAAAAATTTTTGTAATTAAGGATTGCAGATACTAGTTTGCAGACCTGTAATAATATGCTAGAAAAGAACTTTACTTTTTTATATTGAACAGAAATTATGTTTTTACATTAAATAAATTATAATCCTAGGCTTAAAAATATGTACCAGCATTTGCACTTATATAGATTTCAAACAGATATAAAAATTATTTTCTTGTCTAAAGCCTTAATAAGAGCTTATACAATCACAACATTAAATCCCAAAGTTGTTCCTGGATGTTGATGCTATTAGTTGAATAATTATCTATTTCATCTATATATTACTTTATTTTTTGTCAAGCACTTTTATTTATGATCACAGCAATCTACAAGAATTCAATAATTATTGTGAAGTAAAGAAATTATTACTTTTTTTTTTTTTTAGAAATTATTACTTTTTTTAAGTCACAAACTTTTATCTGGCTCCCAAAGATGTTCTTGCAAATAATGTGGAAGATACTCCAAGAAAGAAAAAGTTGTGGAGGTGTCCTCTCTTTACAGAAGAAAATTAAGGGTTAGACAGGGTTAGTGGCTGACTCCAAGACTGGTGGATTTTGTTCTTTCAACATCTCATAAGCACTAATGGTATCAGACGCTCTGTAACCATATGCCCTATACCGAGCATATCCACTACTCATAGTGCTGCTGAGCAAAGAAACAGAATAAAAGACATCTAATTTCTGGCCTCCCTGGTGGTGCAGGCAGTTGAGCGCTGCACTGTGAAGCTGTCCGCAGCCTCTGCAGCGGGGATTTAATCTTGGCCGGCCAGCAAGAATCCCTCATGGTGCTGCAGACCTCTCCTGTCTCTCCTCAGCAATGTACTTCGGTCAATCTGCCTGTTCTGTTCCCCACTCTATCTCTGGTGAATCCTCTCACCCTCCTGTGCATCTGGCCTGTACCCCGGTTCTTTTTATAAATAAATAAAATCTTAAAAAAAAAAGACATCTAATTTCACTGCTTAAAATATCTATAGAAATCTAAAGAACATAATGGGAGCACGCTATTAGTAGATTTACTTATTTTCATTTTGAGAGGAAATTTTAATTTACTAATTAAAGTAGAAATTTCCTTCTCAAAACTCCATTTAAATTATTTGTTGGCTGCCCTGAACTCAACAATCACTTTAATGCTGGCTGGGGACCTGCATACTTCTGTATTGTCAACCAGTCCCATAAGTGACCACACTTGCTTTATAAGATGTGAAATTTCAGATGCTGAATTACAAGAGTCTATTGATGGTTGAGATGAGAATAAATGCAAGCCAGATTGTGAACGATGTGGGTATTTCCAAAATCTTAGTTTTCTCCTGAGACTAAGGATGAAATGACTGTTTTGAGGCTTTTTAGAAAACCAACTTTTAGTAAACTGACCTAGAGATATTAAGCACAAGTGTCAGCTTTATGATGAAGGGCCTCAAATTTATATTTTTGAAGTTATCTCTTCTGGAATTCATATGTAGAGTCTGTATTTGTTTCCTGAGATTGCTGTAATGAAGTACCTTATACTGGGTGACTTAAGTAACTGAAATTTATTGTTTCACAGTTTTGGACACTAGTCTGAAATCAAGGTGTCATCAGGATAGGTTTCTTTAGAGATCTGTGAGGGAGAAACTGTTTTATGCCTCTTTCCTAGCTTCTGTAAATACGAGCATTCCATATGTGTGTCAGCCTTTTTTTTTTTTTTAATAAGTGGGGTACAGGCCAGAGTCGCGGGGGGTGAGAAGATCCACCAGAGAGAGTGGGGAGCAGAACAGGCAGATGTACTGAAATACATTGCTGAGGGGAGCAGTGGGCAAAGCAGGAGAGGTCTAATGCACCATGTGGGTCAGCTCCCTGGCCAGGGATCAAACTCACACCCCAAAGGCCACGGACAGCTTCACAGCACTGCACTCAACCTCCTATGACACCAGGGAGGCCCCCTGTGTCAGAATCTTTGATAAGAATACTGGTGATACTATTTTAGACCTATCCTATCAACTTCATTTTAACTTGATTACTGCTGTAAAAACCCCACTTGTTAAGATCACATTCTGACCCTAACCCCTTAGGCTTCAACCCCTTAGGGTCAATATGTATCTGCTGTTTTTTGGGTTTTGGGGGTTTTTTGGTGGCAGTGTGGGTTGCAATGCTTAATTTTGTGTCAACTTAGAGGGTGTTTTTGATTAACATTTAAATTGGTGAACTTTGGGCCTCCCTGGCGGCCTAAGGGTTAAGTCTCAGCACCATCACCAACACTATGGCCTGAGTTTGATCCCTGGCTAGGGGATCAAACAGCAGACCTCTCCTGTCTCTCCAGCTGCTCCCCTCAGCAGTGTATTTCAGTAAATCTACCTGTTCTGCTCCCCAATTTGTCTCTGGTGAATCTTCTCACCCTCCCCCACACCTCTGGCCTACACCCCAGTTCTTCTACACAAACATAAATATACAAATAAAAAAATTGGTGCACTTTGAGCAAAATAGATTGCCCTCTATAATGTTGGTAGCTTACATAAAATCAGTTAAGGTCTGAACAAAACAAAAGACTGGCCTCTTCAAGCAAGATTTACTTCTCCAGCAGGCTGCCTTTGGGCTTCATCTGCACCTTTGCTTCTCCTAGGTCTCCAACCTGTTAGTCCACACTGCAGATTTTGAACTTGCTCATTTCATAATATCAGGAATCAATAACTTATACTTAATAAGTGAATACACACACATACAACCCCATACACACACACACACACACACACACTCACACTCTCTCTGTCTCTCTCTATCTCTCTCTCACTCTCTCTCTCTCTCTCAATTCTGTTTCTCTGGAGAATCCGATAAACAGGGGGTTGAGGGATATACAATTCAGCCCACAACACAGTGCCAGAGATACTCCATAAAGACTGAAAAGATACATATACATCCAAATATGCTAACATATGTACTATCATTATAGCACAAAATTTGTGGTATATTGTAAATTAAAATCTATTTATAAATTCCATAATCGAATGGTACAATTATATTGCACATTATTTTTGTTGTTTAAAATAGCAAACAGTTAACTTTGAAGCAGATCATAAGTTTTCCATCCTTGTTTTAAAATTTATTTCTATTTAATATTCCAGTAGCCTCAAGAACTGGAAGGTCTGAATCAGCCTCTGAGAGATTCCACTTAGCTGTCACTTTACTTAGCGCCTCTCTTGCTTGCTTTCCTGTTGCCAGAAAGCTTGTTAATTCTCTCCGATTGGCTTTTGCACACATTCTTCTACTTTTGCTCTATAAGGCCACACTCATCACCTCCACTAAGCAGTGGTTCAAATTAGTCCAGCCTTTTTAAATCATTTTCTAACTAATTACATATTTATTTCATGCTTGCATAAGAAAAAATCTCTTTCCATTTTTAATGCCATGTACCTCGGATTCTTTAACATTAGTATTTTCCTTACTCCTTTGTTTTTTGTACAAAATTCTTTCAATCCTCAATCAAGAGATATCTAGGATGATTTTCAAATATCTTATAACAGAGAACAATGCGGCTGCCAAACACAAAAAGAACTCAGGGGCTAAAATGAAGAAACTCCTAATAATCAAAGACAGCAAAATGTGAGCATCAATAAGAATAATTACTGAGATGGGCTGAAACATATAAACATTGGGTTCATTTTCCATGAAGTATGATATAGAATCAATTCATCATATCCATCAATTCAACAAATAAAGGAGGAAGAATTGAGTATTTTGTCTTTCCTATATGAAATTTACTGCTGGATAATCAAAAGTTGTGAGCAGAAGTTTCTCTTTATAGAAGTATTTTAGCCAAAAAAAAAAAAAAATAGAACATTAACATCTTATCACTGCTAAAGAATAATAGATCTACTCTAAATAGTATCTATCAACAATTCTTAATATCACAAAAATAAGAGACATAGTTAGACTTTATGTACTTCCTGATGAAAAGTGCCCAACACTTCCCAAGAAATAATCTTGTCAAAAATCAAAACTGAGGGCCTCCCTGGTGGCTCAAGGGGTTAAGCACAACACTATGAAGCTTTCCACAGTCACTGCAGCACAAGTCCGATCCCTGGCTGCCAGGGAGCTACCCACATGGGGCAGCAGACCTCTCCTGTTCACCTGCTGCTCCCCTCAGCAGTGTATTTCAGTCAATCTGCCTGTGCTGCTTCCCACTCTGTCTCTGAAGAATCTTCTCACCTCCCCGTACCTCTGGCCTGTGCCCCAGTGTTTGTATGCATAAATAAATAAATCTTAAAAAAAAAAAACCTTAAAAAAAATCAAAACTAAACACAACTAAGTCAAGCATTTACATCTAACAATTTCCAGGAAACAGAGGATGAATGGCAAGAAAACAATCACAAAAATTGTTTCTTTGACAAGTATATTTCAGAGTGATGAGAGAGAAAATTAAAAGAAACTTGAGACATGTCAATAATTGCTATATATGGACATTATTTGGATTCCGATTTAAATCAACAAAAAAGAGAAAGAATTATAAGACAATTTATGATATTATTTTTAGAAAGAGTCCTTATCCAGTCTACGGCCATACCACCCTGAACGCTCCTGATCTCATCTGATCTCGGAAGAAAGAGTCCTTATACTTTTAGGGATACATACAAAAATACATGTACATAAAATAATATGATGTTTGGGATTCATTTTCTGAATGATCAAGTTGTGGCAGAGTGAGTAGGAATACAAATGAAACAAAATCAGCCATTTTGACTATTGAAGACAGGTATTCTCTGTAGTTTTGTATGATATCAATTTTCAATATTAAAAGTTTAAACAAAATTTTAAATATTATTATCAAGTGTTTTTTAAATTGAGAAAATGGAGATACCATTTGCAGATACTATATTTTAAGAAGGACCAAATGGGGGGGAGGGGAGAGATCTAGAAAGAGGGTGAGTTGTAATTTAATTTTCAGTTCTAAAAGTGGTTTGAAGTATCTGAAAGATGTTCAAGGGGAGATACTGAGTAATTACATACATATAAGGCTTGACCCTTGAAAGAGATGCTGAACTAGATACCCAAATTTAGGATTTATGAGCATATGACTGGGAACTAATACAGTTACTTAGGAAGAATATATAACTGCATAAAAACAAGCACACAGTACACTGTTAAGTACCAGGTTCTATTCAAAAGTCTTTAAACAGGGCCTCTCTGGTGGCATAGGGGTTAAGTCTGAGTGCTATCATGCTGTCACTGCTGGGGTCTGAGTTCTATCCCCCATCAGGGAGACAACCCACATATGGTGTAGCAGACCTCTCCTGCCTGCTGCTCCCCCTCCAGAGTGTATTTCAGTAGATACGTCTGTTCTATTCCCCACTCTATCTCTGGTGAATACTCACACTCCACACCTTTGGCTTATACTCCATTTCTTCTATGCATAAATAAATCAATAAATAAATCTCTTTAAAAATGAAGTCTTTAAACATATTTACTTATTATTAATAGCAACCCCATGAAGTAGATATCACTACCATCTCCTTTATTTATATTTGGAAACTGAGACAAATTAGGATGTAAATCTGTCTATATCGAGTTTAAGCATTGAAACCAGGATCCAGACCCTTGATGTTTGTCTTCGAAAAAACAGAACCACCCAGTTTCATGATCTAAAGAGCACTGATACCTAGAGGTAGGAATGTGAAGAAAAAGACTCTGAGAAAAAGCACCAAATATATAGGAGAGAAAAGTTTGACAGAGGTGTCAATATAAACCAAAAGATGAGAATGTTCAGGAAAGGAAGGGACCAATGGGCTTGAATGGTGCTAAAAGGTCAGGAAAAATCAATGCAAAAGTTAATTCTATCACTCATAGTAAGCTCAGTGCATGACTCACATTAAGATTTTATTTTCATCAGGATATTTTTCAATAGAATTATGATTCTAACTTGAAAATTATTTTTCTAACTTGAAAGATAAAGTGCTAATTTCTACTATTATTCTTATAAGAATAATAGCTTCTACTAATATATCTTGCTTCAAGAAAATATGAAATACATAAATCCAGACACTCAAAAATAACTTAAAGAAGATTTTTCTCTGGTTAACAGTACAATTCCTTTCCAAAGGGATTCACCTTAGGATTCTTTCATATGGGAATTTTTCCTAATCCAGTTGAAATATGATTCAATTTTCAAGTCTGTTGGACATGAATTTTTTTTTTTTGGAACAGTAGTATTTAATGATTTCTAATAATAGTGAATTTTTCAAGGTTGTAAATATTTTCAAGGTTATATATTTTTATGAAACCATGGGTTAACAAAATCCAATGATTTATTTACTGTAGGATTTTTTTTTTAATAATAAATTTTATTTTTATATTCCCCCATATAATTGCAAACCCCCCATTCTGACCCCAATCCCTCCCCTCCCACCCCCCACCCCCCAAAAAGTGTCTCTGGTTCATAGTTTTTTGTTGATTTTGATTTTCACTTTCTTACAGTTATTAATTTTCCTGGTCCCTTATTTAAGTTTTCTAGATTCCTGCTATGAGTGAGACCATCCGGTATTTTTCTTTTTCTTTTTGGCTTATTTCGCTGAGCATGATCCCTTCCAGAGCCATCCATGTTGCTGCAAATTGCATGTGTTTATCTTTTTTGAATGCTGAGTAATATTCCATGATATATATGTACCACATCTTCTTGATCCAGTCATCTATTTTTGGGCATTTGGGCTGTTTCCAAAGCTTAGCTATTGTAAATAGTGCTGCTAAAAACATAGGGGTGCAGGTGTTCTTTGGAATTGATGTTTCTGTGTTCTTTGGGTAAATACCTAGGAGTGGAATTGCTGGATCCTGTGGAAGCTCTATGTTTAGTAGGTCCAGAAATCTCCACACAGCTCTCCATAGTGGTTGGACCAGTTTGCACTCCCACCAACAGTGTAGAAGAGTTCCTTTTTCTCCACACCCTTGCCAACATTTGCTGTTGCTAGTTTTTTTAATATGTGCCATTCTCACTGGTGTAAGATGGTATCTCATGGTAGTTTTGATTTGCATTTCCCTGATGACAAGTGATGTTGAACATTTTTTCATATGTGTTGGACATGAATTTTTAAAGACATATCTGCTGTACTTGTGTGCTATGATTTTTAGATAGTTTAGTGTTTGCTAAGATTGGGAAGAGTTTAAACTTTTAGGAAGAATGAAGTTTAAAAACTATAAAATTAGAAGGATTAACTTCTCTTGATACTGAAAAAATATCTTCTTTAAACTTTCAAATCTTATTTTCAGTTTTATGAATAAATTGTTAAGATTTATGTTATTGGTTTCTTAGGGAGAATCTTCACATTCTCAGGAAAACTTTTTGTGTGAGCCATGTACAATAATAAAAAAGATTATTTTAATTTTATATATGTTACAGGACAGGGAGAGGGATACCCCAAAACCCCCAAAACTGCCCACCCTAAATAGGTTCTGCCATCGGCCTCATCAAGACAAAACATACTTTAATGTAAAGGAACTTTAATACAATTAGTGTGCAATACAGAAAAAAGAAAGAATCGGGAAGAATACAGTTTCCAAATCAAGCATCCAAAGTTACCCATCCCCTTGTGGGTAAATGCCCAGTCAAACAGTGTTGGTCCAAAGCAGGGCCTCTGAGGCCTGAAAGCCTGCCACAAGTCTAAAACACCTTCTGGTGGATACTCATAGGAAAGGGTCAAAAACTGACTGGAAGGAAAAGACCAAAATCAAAATCAAGATCAACTCTGCCATTGTTAACCTACCGACAGGTCTCTTACCCACATCTGTTTCAACCAGGGGCCTCCCTGGTGACGCAAGGGCTTAAGACACAACCTATGAAACTAACTGCAGCCACTGCAGTGTGAGTTCGATTCTGGCCAGGGAGCAACCCACATGGCGCAGCAGACCTCTCCTGACTCCTCACCCACTGCTCCCCTTAGCAGTGCATTTCAGTTAATCTGCCTGTTCTGTTCCCCACTCTGTCTTTGGTGAATCCTCTCACCCCACCCCACCCACACCTCTGGCCTGTAACCCCGTTCTTGTATGCATAAATAACTAAATCTTTAAAAAAAATCATAGAAAGGGAGTAGCCAGCTACATGGACATTGCTCTCAGGTGAGATCCAAATCCTGGGCTTGCTTCTGTATAAAAAACTTCTTCCTTTTTTTGTTTAAAGAGTTATTTATTAATGTTTACAAGAACTGGGGTGTAAACCAGAGGTCAGGGCAGGGGTAGGTGAGCAGATTCACCAGAGAGAGTGGGGAGCAGAACAGGCAGATCTACTGAAATATACTGCTGAGGGGAGCAGCGGGCAAAGCAGGAGAGGTCTACAGTGCCATATGAGTTGCTCCCTGGCCAGCCGGGGATGGAACTCATGCTTCAGTGGCTGGAAATAGCTTGATAGAGCTGTGTCTTTAACCCCATGTGCCGCCAGGGAGGCCCTGTACCAAAAACTTCTTAATTTTATTATTCCACCTTGGGAGGTGGGGGGGAAAGGCATATAAAATGACAAGAAAATGGTTGTGTTCTGCTTACCAGCTGCTGACTGATTAAATGAATGCATGGTGGTGAATAAAGCAGTAACTGTCACTGTAGTTTGGTGTCACTACCTTGATTCTGAGATTAAACTCTGTCTTAGCACAGCATGGCAATCTAGTGATAAGGAGTAGATGTCTACTTCTAAATGAATGATACATGTCAACAATTCCTTACTTCTCATGAAGCAAATTTGTGGGAAATGGAGCTGTGAGGAGCTAGCTCATTCTTCTGACAAAAGGGAATGTGTAAGTCAAGTCATAATAATACTGAACTAGACCACCAGTTATCAAAATGAAATTTGTGCACTCCTAAAGTCTCCAACACCCTTACAAGGAACTGAAAGGAAAAAGCTATCTTTATAATAAAACTAAGAATTTATTTTTCTTCTTCACTATATTAATACATACTAGTGGTGCAAAAGCAATGGTGGGTAAAACTGTTGATTTCTTAGAAAGAATCAAGGCAGTGACACCAAACTACAGTGATAGCTACTACTTTATTCACCACCATGCACTCACCATAAAAATAAAATGCCAGGTTCATGTAAGAATGTCTTTTTAAAAATGATTAACTTTGTTGAATTCATGTATCTTATTAATATTCTGTATAACAAAATGAGAAATATGCATAAAGCACTCTGCTGCATACGGAAAGATGATGGTTGTCTAGGAGAAGAAAATTATGCAATTGAGTTATAAGCAGAACCTGCTTATGATTTCAGGAACATCATTTTTACTTGAAAAAGAGACTGACAGGCAAATGATGGATTATCAGATTGGGTATTTCGTAGACTTTTAAATTTTTTAAAGGAACAAGTAAGCCTGTCACTTCAGTGAAAACAGCAGATGGCATTTTTGCCTGTGATCAAACATGAGAGTTCAAAAGAAAATAAAAATTGTAAAAAACTGGAGACTGGGTCTCCCTGGTGGCACAAGGTTAAGCACAGCATCGTGAAGCACAAGTTTGATCCCCGCTGGCCAGGGAGAAACCCGCATGGCAAGGCAGATCTCTCCTGTCTCACCCGCTGTTGCCCTCAGTTGTGCAATTCAGTCATTCTGCCTGTTCTGTTCCCCACTCTATCTCTGGTGAATCCTCTCACACACCACCCCCCTGTACCTCTGGCCTGTAACCCAGTTCTTATATGCATAAATAATAAATAAATCTTTAAAAAAACAAAAAAACTGGAAACTGTCGTCGTGAACTTTAAGATTTCTTAACACTTAAAGACGTTTCTGATAAAATTGGTAGTAATATTAATGAAAATATTTTTATTATTTTTCATTGACTTGAAATTAATTATATAAGTTTCAAGTGTAATCATTACGAATCAACATGTGTATATACGATATTAACAAAACAATTTTCTGATCTTATAACAAAATGGGACAACATTCAGGAGATCTGACTTAGACTATTAAGAATAAGAATTAGTAAGAATAACTCTATGAACCAACATTTTCCCAATAATTAATGAATGATGTCACAAAATCAGGCACTAATAAAAGATCCATTCAAAGTTCATGATAAATCAGTGGATTTTAGCAAACAATGTTTATTTATATGACTTCATATTCCAGGTTGAAATTTACTTTTAAGAAATTAGCACTTGTAGGAGCTTGGTGTGATAGACAAGATAATACAACAAGGGACAGAGTAAGTAAATTGCCCACTATCAGAAATAAACTGCTGAGGGTTCAAATTAGAAATCTGGCTTCTAAACCTACCTCTCAAGAAAAACTTTCTAATAATATTGCTCCATCTTAGTGGTGGCATTATTTCGATGCTGAAGAAGGACATGGCTCCAACTGGAGTTCCAATCATCAAAACTTAAACTTTAGAAAGAATTGCTCTACAATACAATTTCCAACTTTTAAATGCTAAAACATTTTGACAAGCTCTACATTTAGTGGAACTTTTATTTTAAACATCATTAACAAAAATCTAGAAGGAATTATATTAAATGTACAGGCAATATATAATGCACATTTTGATTCAGGAGGTCCCATTGAAGAACTGAAATCACACACATGGGAATTCAAAGATCTTCATCTAAGCCATTGAAAGAGCTAATAACAGGGCTAGCACTCAGTCATATGAAAACAGAGGGCGGACCTCCCCGGTGGCGCAGCGGTTGAGCGCTGGGTTGCGAAGCTGCCCGCGGCCTCTGCGCCGCCGGTTCGATCCCCGGCTGCTCCCCGGCCACCAGAGGAGGGTCCCACATGGCGCGCAGACCTCTCCTGCCGCCTGCTGCTCCCCTCAGCAGTGTACTTTGGTCCTTCTGCCTGCTCTGCTCCTCGCTCTGGCTCTGGTGAATTCTCTCACCCTCCCGCGCTTCTGACTGTACCCAGTGCATGTACAAACAGAACAAACAAACAAATAAATAAAACATGCCTCTAAAAAAAAAAAAAAGAGGGCAATACTTCTTATCAGATGTGTAGAAATCTGAAGAGAAAGAGAGATAAAATATAAAAGTGTAAAAGAGACAATTTTCTCTAGAAGAGAAAATTGAAGGTGTCTTTTCAAATATTCTAGGATTATTGGGAGATATGGAACTCAGTCTAATCTCCTTTGTGAAGGTGATACTATGCCGATTTAAACCAGTATTCCAGATATATCTCATTTCAACTCAGAAATATAACAGGACCGTATTATTTCATTGCCAAACCACACCTGGAATTGAAGTAAGCAAGAAATTAAAATAAAAATGGCTGTTTTATGGGTCTGCTAATCCTAAATGGCCTGTCCTGCCACCCTGTTACCTACATTTATAAATCCTAAGCAAGGTCAAAACGGCCAGGTCAGTTAGGTACAGGAGCCCAACCCTGCAAGGTGCCTTTCAGATCAATCAAGGGCACAAAGCTGGATCCTGCTGGGAAGGCTATGCATCATGAGGTATGACCAGGAACGGCCAGGGTAGGGGGAGAGGGGGGCTGATGACCGATGCATAAAATGTATTCCCGATTTATACATTGGGAGGTATGACCTGGAATGCCTGGGTGGGGGGCGAGGGCTGATGTATAACAAGGGACCCCAGAAGCTGATCAGTGGAAGGCCTTGTTGATAAGATTGAAACCATGGGTGGGGAAATAGAGCTTTATCTCAATTACAATACCAAGTCATCAAGCAGATGAAAAGTGCCAGACTCACAACCCCTGATACTATAGATGACAGTGCACTTTTTCAAGTCTCACCCCTCCTTTTTTTTTTTTTGTCCTCCTTCCTCTCAACTGATCAATAAAAAGTCCAGGATCTTGCTCTTCAGCAGCATCCTGCATTATGTAGCCTGCTCCACGACTCCCGTTTATCAGTGTGGTGTTGCCTGACCCAACAATGTTTATTAAAGGTGTTATCAGTGGTCACGTTTTGCCCAAAATTTAGATTCAGAGAATTTCAGATTCAGCAGAAATCTTACACATGATCTACTTAATTCTCACTTTTCAAAGATGAGGAAACTGTGACCCAGAAAAATTAAGTGACTTCTTCAAGTTTTTCAGTAGTCAGTGCCAGAAATGGAACTAAAAACCACAGGCTTATTCTACCACAACTTGATCATCTAATTGCTTTTATCCTTGATTGTCTGTTTCCTCTCTGAACCTAGATTGAGGTTTTCCTAACTACAACGAAAAGGACACAGCATGCTAAAGAACTGGTTAAATAGAATCGAGGAACCCTATTTACCTTCAAAAAAAGAAGAGAAAGGTTTGTTAAATGCTAAGAAGTTCATAATAGTCTAGTCAGTTGACACAGGTTCTTAGGTTTCAATTACAGAAAAACATTATTGCCAAAGTCCGCAAGTGCTATCCTAATTTATCAGATTACTTCCTTACAAAGTGTGCTTTTGATCTATTCTTCCAAAGAAGAACAAATGTGCAGACTTCAATGCTTAATAAAGTTGAAAGCTTCTCCCTGGGGTAACTGAAATTTTTATCAAAGAGGCAAAAGACCTGGTTGCAGCTGCAACAAAGATGTGCCATATAAAGCCAAGTGGAAAGCAGTTATACATCATTGGTGGTACAGGGCCATTGAACATGGTCATATTAATTGGAATCTATTGCACAGGACATTCCACTACATGCTGGGCAAATGACCCTGAAAGTTTTGAGTCTCTCTAGTGTATTAAAAAAAAGTTCAGATGTAAAAATAATCATACAGATGGTGGATTCTCTATCCTTGAATGGGCATAGCTACCCTGAGATCTGGGTGGCTGGAAAATTTCTTTTTTAAATAATGCCCTTTGAGTGAATCCCCATATATGCATCTTCTTTTATAATCATTTGAAAACTTGTCTTCTAATAATTTCACACAGAGATTTCAGCATAGCAACATTCAAAAGAATAAAACTAATGAAACACAGCAACTTTTATATTTTCATTTTTACTTTGGTACTTCAGGAAATTTTCGATTAAAAGAGATGAGGCAGTTCAAATTGGAATTTCTTTGTTGTTCCTAAAATGAATAACTTCTAATCTAATAGAAAAATTAGAGAGATTTAAATCCAAGTTAGTATGGAACATGTTTCAAGGACATCAGGATGCAACTTTTATGCACTTGTGATTTAAATTCTTCTATCCTTAGATGCTCAAATTGTTTCTATTTGTAGGATGTGTGTAAAGATCAATCACCATGTTTGTCTTTTAAGCAGATGTCATTCCTGAACATTATCATAGCCTCTTTATCATATACCTTAAATTAAATATTAAAAGAAAACCCCATAATAAAATCAATGAGTAGCTTTAAAATGTTAGAAATATTGTGAAGATAAAGCCAACTGATTGTCAGAACTAATTGTTCTTACTATCTTTTTCTCATATTCCCAAATTTTTTCCATTTTTATAAATAAGTTGTCTAGAATGCAAATCAATAAAACTATACACGCTAAGTTAGATGGTGGTCAGAGGATGAATATCCTTTAAAAGTATCACACTTCAAGCTGACATTCATTTACTCAAAATTGAAAGCCCCAAATTCTTAAATACATCAATCTGTTCATCAAGTCATACAATACAGGCTAAAAAGATACTATACTCTATTATGTCCAAGTTCTGTTTTCCCCTAGGGACCAACACATCGGGGTGACTGGATTTTTATGAACATATTTGTGCAAAACAGAACACTCACAAAAGTCCAAACACAGAAATCACACTTAGAAACATATTTTCTTAAACTAATTAAACAGAATAACTAACTATACTTTTTTCCTTCCATAATCAGTGTCTCCTTTATACTTATCTTTCTAATGATAGGTATAATTTCAGTGATTTCTACCTTTTGAATGATTTCTTCAGAATCAATTGCAACCCCCAAAAGATGGGCATTATAATTGCCAAAAAAAACCAGGGAGGTTATTTACCACCAGATCTTATTAGGTGTGGAGAGTGTCTATATATAACCTACCTCTTTCCTAAGTATGAAATATCAATGAATGTAGCATTTAAGTTGAAGCAATATGACTCCTTGAGTCATACTCCATTGGGAAGAATGGAACTGATGAAAGACAAATGGCAAATGAAAGAGTATGATTATTTCATGATGGACCTTGCTTCCATCAAACAACTGCCAACAAAAATTTAATGGAGGGCCTCCCCGGTGGCGCAGAGGTTGAGCGCTGGGTTGCGAAGCTGCCCGCGGCCTCTGCGGCGCCGGTTCGATCCCCGGCTGCTCCCCGGCCACCAGAGGAGGGTCCCACATGGCGCGCAGACCTCTCCTGCCGCCCGCTGCTCCCCTCAGCAGTGTACTTCGGTCCTTCTGCCTGGTCTGCTCCCCGCTCTGGCTCTGGTGAATTCTCTCACCCTCCCGCGCTTCTGACTGTACCCAGTGCATGTATAAACAAAACAAACAAACAAACCAGCAAACAAATAAATAAAGCATGCCTCTATAAAAAAAAAAAAAAAAAAAAAAAAAAATTTAATGGAAATGAGAAGGTTTACATGGTAGGGTCCATCAAATTTTCTCCTTATAATGAATAACTTTATCACTAGTTTCATGAATGATTACAGTAATAGTCCTATGTGGCTATAATTTACAAAAGTTAACAATATATTACAGGAATCATTTTCCCACCAAGTCACCTATGTTGTCCATTATATTTTTTTGCACAGCTCTCTACTAAAATTTACACAGTCATAATATTCTGAAGGCAAGTGAGCAACCACAATTCTGTAAATGATTTCACCATAAAACATAGCCATAGCTAGAAAGTTGTAATGGAATATGCTCTTCCTACATTATCTAGTTTCATAAATGTATATTACCTAGTACTGTCCATACAATTTATCAGTGTGCACATTGGGTAATCAAAATAAAGAATTTTCAGCCTCCAGTTAGAGAACAAAGGTTTCGAAGCAATTGTGTTATTGTTGTATTATTTTTCTTAATGATTGACAACAGTGATCATTTTATCTACTAAAAAACCAACAAGAGAGATTTGAGGAATGCTTGATGACCTACTTAACTAAGAATCAATCACTAGCACTATGACAGAGCAGATTTGGAATCAGACATATCTAATTTGAATTCAGACTCTAGTACATATAAATTCTACAACTAAGATCAGAATATATAAGTTCTCTAATCCTCAGTTTTCTCATTTTTAAAATGAAAATGATAATACATTTAATATAGGGTTGTTATGAGGATTAAATGTGATAATATATTTAAAACCCTCAGCACAGAGTCAAACACATAGTAATTACAGGGATAAATGGTAGCTATCAGGGCCACCACCAGACTTTATAGTTCTTTTGAATTAGAAAAATGCCCTGTGGGTATTCAACTTGGAAAGCAGAGCATTAGCTGGATTTTAGCCTCCCCTAGCTACCCCAGTCATGTGCTTCTGTTCTGTGGACAAACTACACAAATGTTCTTGGAGGTCTTGGGGGCTACTATTGATGAAAGTACCTGAAATTCCCATCATTTAAATAACTCCTGTGAATAAGTTTTTTCCATCTCCCTATGGAAGTCCCTGCTATATTGATTTTGATGGAAGTTCCTGCTTATTTGATTCAAATAAGAAGTCCTTTCTCATTTGAATAAGAAGGTGATGAGATGGATTATTTTATATAGCACCAGTGGGAGTATAAATCAATGTAATACTTTGAAGGGAAAAAATAACGTTCACTAAGAGCCTTAAACCAGATTATATCTTTTGGTCAAGTAATTCCATTTTAAGATCTTATTCTAGGAATAATCAGATATACAGATAAATATTTGAATAGTGTTATACATAATGGTGAATACTGAAAACTTTACAAACATCTGATTATAGTGAAATAAAGTACTTTGCAGCCACTCAAATTACTTCACAAACAAGTTTCAATAATAGAGCACAAGTTTACAAAATTTTTGAGTGAAATAAAGTAAGAATCAGAATTGCATATTTACGTGATTCCATTATAAAAATACATAGGAGGGGGCCTCTCTGACGGTGCAGAGGATTAAGCACCTCACTATTGGGCAATATGCAGCCTCTATAGCACAAGTTTGATCCCCGGCCTGCCAGGGAGCAACCCACATGGTGAGGCAGACCTCTCCTGTCTAGCCCGCTGCTCCCCTCAGCAGTGTATTTCGATCAGTCTGCCTGCTCTGTTCCCCACTCTCTCTGGTGAATCCTTTCACCCCTGCATCTCTGGCCTTTTCCCCAGCTCTTCTATGCATAAATAAATTAATTTTAAAAACTACATAGGAAAAAATCCTGGGATAAACTAACAGCAAAATATTTACAACATTTCTCCATGAATAGCATGATTGCACTTGATTTTCAATATCTTCTTAAGACATTTTCCATAGACTGAAGTTTTTTTTTTAATTAAAAAGAGTTAGTTTTAATTTTTAACTTCAATTGCTTATAACGGATGCATTAGCTCATTAACACTGATCCTTTAATGACTCAACTTAAAGGCTTTAGTGAGCATCATGAAAGAATGAGCAGATAAAAATGGTGGGAAGGAAGATAGCAGGAATATCTAAAATGGAGGTTATTCTGAATAGTCTGAATTGCAAAGGAGAGGCTAGCTGAAGATTTAATTTTGTTTTACAATGAGCAGTTAAGTAAACAGCATGAGGGATGTCTGCTTCTTGCCAAGGTGGCATAATGATTACCATATATACTTGCCTCCTGAAATAACCAACAACCAAACAAAACACATCCAGTGAAATTCATAAAGACATGAGCTTTAGATAAGAAAGTATAGTGACTTCTAAAAGAGAGCAAACTGGGCCTCCCCGGTGGCGCAGCGGTTGAGCGCTGGGTTGCGAAGCTGCCCGCAGCCTCTGCGGCGCCGGTTCGATCCCCTGCTGCTCCCCGGCCACCAGAGGAGGGTCCCGCATGGCGCGCAGACCTCTCCTGCTGCCCGCTGCTCCCCTCAGCAGTGTACTTCGGTCCATCTGTGTGTTCTGTTCCCCGCTCTGGCTCTGGTGAATTCTCTCACCCTCCCGCGCTTCTAACTGTACCCAGTGCATGTATAAACAAAAACTAAACAAACAAATAAATAAACATGCCTCTATAAAATTTAAAAAAAATAAAAAATAAAAAAAAAAATAAAAGAGAGCAAACACTTAAAATGAGCTTTACAATTGCCCATCTTACTGTTTGGAGAGTTTCTAGCCTATGATACAAAAAGAGGTACCCCCGTGGTCTTCCTGTTTTAATGTGTTGGGAGTGCAGAGTTTGAGGAACCAAAGCAGCTAAAATTTATACACCAAAAATAAAGTTCACAAAACAGAGTTCCAGAGAGGAGAAATCTGCACTGAATACTCCAGAGGTCTGCACAGGCTATTCCTAGAGTATTCAGCTGAATACTAATCAGTGCTTATGTATAGGGAATCTACTGGGGGATGGGGAGAGTGGAAAGGGGAACATTTAAAACATTAGAAGTAGAATTCTTGGAATTCACACAGGACTGGGAACAGTTCTGGTTTCCACTACTTAGATTGTAAAACATCATAATTCAATGGAAGGTTTTTGCCTCAGAAGTGGGACAAAATTAGACCAAGAATAAATACCATTCTGGTTTTACAAAAATTGATCCAGAAGAGAAAAAGAATTTCATGTGACTCAACCATATCCCAGAACAAACATCAAGACTCTTCATAAATGTATATTACTCTTCATAAATGTATATTTTCTATTCTATAAGAATAGAAAAATAGGGACCTCCCTGGTGGCGCAAGGGGTTAAGACATAACGCAGCATGAGTTCGATCCCCAGCCAAGGAGGTGACACACATGGCACAGCAGACTCTCCTGTCTCACCGGTTGCTCCCCTTAGCAGTGTATTTCAGTCAATCCACCTGTTCTGCTCCCCACTCTGTCTCTGGTGAATCCTTTCACCCCTGCATCTCCGGCCTGTACCCCAGCTCTTGTATGCACAAATAAATAAATCTTTAAAAAAAAAAAAAGAAAAATATCTATTTTACCTACCAATTTAAAATTACAACCTTGGCATACAGTCAAAAATCACCAGGTGTTATGGATAGTGCCACTTATATGTGGAATGTAGAGAAACCAAATTAAAGGTCAGATAGAGACAAGCTTAAAAACTAACCCTTGAAGGCTGACAATAGAACTGAAGCATCCAGAGAGAGAGGGCTGTGGGAGGAGTAAAAACAAAGGACAGGAGAACAATGGACCATGGTGTTAGATTATGGGTAATTTGATGGTGGTGCATGATGATAACAATACTTTAGTGGGGGAATCCTATATTTCCAAAATACCAACTATAATGTAAGTCAGTGTTACCTCAATTCAATAAATAAGTTACCAGGTATTAGATTAAGTAGGGATATTATGACCCAAAGTGACAAGTAAAAATATTCAATAGAACTGATCCAGAAATGATGTGGATAATAGAAATAGTAGACATTAAAATATTTAATCAAAAAAATTAAATAAATAAATATGTATCTCACACATTACAAATGTGTTTTATGTTTTCAGTATGATAGAGGAAAGAATAAACATGTGGAGACATGGGAGATGTTTTTTTAAAGACACACATCAGACTTCTGGAGATGAAAACTACAATATCTGAGATGAAAAAATATACTACATAGAATTAGCTAAAGGAAGACATTGTAGAAGAAAAGATTAGTGAATAAGATAATACGTAAAGGGCCTCCCCGGTGGCGCACTGGTTGAGCACTGGGTTGCGAAGCTGCCTGCAGCCTCTGCAACACCGGTTCCATCCCCGGCCGCCAGGCAAGGGTCCCACATGGCGCGCAGACCTCTCCTGCCGCCCACTGCTCTCCTCAGCAGTGTATTTTGTCGTCTGCCTTTTCTGCTCACCGCTCTGACTCTGGTAAATTCTCTCGCCCTCCCATGCTTCACACTGTACCCAGTGCTTGTATAAATAATAAATATTAAAAAAAAAAATTGGAGCATTCTCATGAAACCTTTAAAAAAAAAAAGATAATACGTAAATATAGTCTATACAAATGAAAAATACAAGGCAGGGAGAGAAAAAAAAAAAAACCAGCAAGAACGTCTATAAATTGAAGAAGAGTTTTGAGCCACCTATATAAATCTAATTAGGTCCCTAAAAGAAAGGAGAAATGGGAAAGAGAATAAAAAAATAATTAGAAGAAATAATAGTTGAAAAGTTTGAAAATTTAATAAATATCTTAAGCCCATCGATTCAAGAACCTCAACAAACCACAAGCAGAAGAAGCATGATGAATATAAATAACAATTATAACAAGGCATAAATTGCTTATAACAATTTATATAAAGAAGATCATAAAATAGGAGGAAAAAATTATGAATAGATCAAAGATTATAGATTCCTCATTAGAAACAAAGGAAATTGGAAGCCAATGGAGTAACAACTTTAAATCACTAAAAAGAACAAATCATTGACCTGGAATTCTATGCTTGGCAAAAAAGGTATGTGCCAAAAATGAAAACAAAATAAAATCTATTTCTGAAATACAAAAGCTGAAATAATTTCATCACCAGCAAGCAGGAGAGTACTCAAAAATGTTGTAGGAAGTTCTTCAATCAGAAAGAAAATGATAACTGTGATTTCTAACTGATAACAGTTAATTTCTAACAGATAGAAATCTGGATCTATGCGAAGGAACAAAGGGAACCAGAAATAATAACTACATGGATAATTATAAAGATGTTCTCTTGCTATATTTAAATCACAATTGACTGTTTAAAGGACAACTGACTTTTTAAAGCAAAAATAAACATTTTGTATGTATGCCAAGAAAAGTACAAAGACTGGGAGGGAAAAAAGCAGAAGTATACTCTTATAAGGTTGTTTTACTAGATAAGTGATTTAATATCACTTAAAGATAGACTGTGATGGGGGCCTCCCTGGTGGTGCAAGGGGTTAAGACGAAACCTATGAAGCTATCAGCAGCCACTGCAGCACAAGTTCGATCCCCTGCCAGGTTGCCCACATGGCACAGCAGACCTCTCCTGCCTCGCCCGCTGCTTCCCTCAGCAGTGTACTTCAGTCAATCTGCCTGTTCTGTTCCCCACTCTCTCTCTGGTGAATCTTCTCACCCTCCACACCTCTGGCCTGTACCCCAGTTCTGGTATGCATAAATAAATAAATCTTAAAAAAAAAAAGACTGTGATGACTTTAAGATGTAAACTGTAAACTCCAAAGCAATCATTCAAAAACCTTCAGAGTTATAACTAATAAGCCAACATAAGTGATAAAATAGAAAAATAAAAATATTCCATTAATCTGAAGTAGGGAGGAAAATGAGGAGAAAAGTGAACAAAGAACAGTTGGCTCAAATAGAAAATAGCAAGATGATAGATTTAAATGCAAACATTTCAAAAATTCACATTAAATGTAGATGTTGTAAACACCCAAACTAAAAAGCAGAGATTGTGAGATAGGACATGGCTCAGTAATATCTGAAACCCAATTTAAATATGAAGTCAAATATAGGTTAAATATTAGCAGAAAAATAGACAGCATAATAATATCAACAAAAGTAAAACTGTAGATACTATATTAATGTGAGTCAAAGAAAATTTCAGAGCAAAGAATGTTTCCAGTGACAAAGGTTTCATATCATTTATAATGATATAGGGATCAATTCATCAAGAAGACAGTTATCTTAAACAGTTGTATACCTAACAGCAGTACTTTAAAATACATAAACAAAAAGTGATGAATGGAAGGTGAAATTGACCAAACTACCTTTACCATCAGAGATTTCAATTCCCTTTCCAATAATTGATAGAACAATTAATGGAAGTTCAGTAAGGTTACAAGACTGTAATAACATTATCAATCAACTTAACCCAATTGATATTTACAGAACAATTCAATCCATCACATCAGAATACACATTCTCTTCAAAGCATCTGGAACATTAACAAAATTAAACCATGTATTCTGGTTCATAAAGTAAAACTTAAATTTTAAATGAAATGATACAAAATATGTTCTATGAATATAATTATTTGAAAAATCAATAACAGAAATATACCTAAAATATCCTCTAAAGTTTGGAGATTAAAAGACATATCTAAAAAACTAATACTTAAATCAATAGGGAAATCACAAAGTCTTTACTAGTGACTTAGAGAAATGTAATATTTCAAAATACATGGGATACATCTAGTAAATATTGAGTAAAATTTATAACATTAAACAATGAATTTAAAAGAGAAGAAAGGTTTCAAATCAAGGTTTTTAAATTCTATCATAAGAAACCAGGAAAATAAGATCAAATAAAACCCAAGGTAAATAGAATAAAGGAAACAATATGACCACAACAGAAATCAATAAAATAGGAAACAGAAAAATATAGAATACATTTTTTAAAAGTTGATTATGTGAAAAATATTAAAAATGGCAGACAGAAGGTCACACTGATCAGGAAAAATGAGAGATGACACAAATAATCAAAATTAAGAATGAGAGAAGAGGATTAACCACCGATTCCACAGATATTAAAAGTATAAGGAAATATTATGAGCAGTTTTAAATTTAACAACTTAGATGAAATATTAAAATTCCTAAAAGACATAAACTACCAAACCATTTTCTTTGGAAACAGCAATTCTGCTCAGTAGGCAAAAGCAGGTTAGTATATAATTGAAAGAGAATAGAAGGAAGCATGGAAAATTACAGGGCACAGTCATAATGATAGTTTTTAACACCCAGAAAATTTTAGTTCCTTTATGATGAGTTCTTTAGCAAAAAGGCATCAGTAGAATCTGAGAATATAATTTTAAATGTGTCAAGGGAGATGGAAAGCATTTTACTTTTTTAATACCTTAAAAAAAGAAGTCTATGAGCATTATATACTTTTAATGTAAGATCATAAATCAAAATTAATTTTAATTCAGTGATGGGGTAAAGTGACTGATTTCTTTTATTCTCCAGAATTATCATTCTATGAAATTTGATAAATATCTACAAAATTCGTAAGTGGGCATCCATGGTGGCTCAAGGGGTTAAGATGCAACCTAGGAAGCTGTCTGCAGCCACTGCAGCACAAGTTCAATCCCCAGCCATAGAGCTACGCACTTGGCGCAGCAGACCTCTCCTGATTCACCCGCTGCTCCCCTCAGCAGTGTATTTCAGTCAATCTGTCTGTTCTGTTCCCCATCCTGTCTCTGGTGAATCCTCTCACCCCCCCCCACACTTCTGGCCTGTACCCCAGTTCTTGTATGCATAAATATTTTTTAAAAATACACAACATTTTTAGCAAAAGTTGACAAACCGATCTTAAAAGTAATGCAAAAATTTGAGTGACACACAATAACAAAAATAATCTACAAAAACAAAGAACAAAGTTGAACAGTGCACCTTTTCAAATTTTGAAATTTATGGCAAAATTACAATAATAAAAACAACTTATTCTTCTTTGGAGAAGAACAAGGTATCCTTACCTTGTTCTTTCAAGAACAAGGTGAAAATACAGATCACTGAAATATAATTGAGAGTGCAAAAATAAACCCTTAAAGTTGGTTGATTTTTGACTAGGTTCGTAAGATCTTTCAAAAAAGATGGTAAGGGATAAAAATGGACATTATATAATGGTAAAGGGATCAATACAACAGGAAGACATAACAATTATCGACACATATGTACCCAGTATAGCTGCACCAAAATATATAACAAATATTATCTGATATAAAGGAAGATATTGACAGCAACACAATAATATTCAGGGACTATAACATCCCACTTACAGTAATGGAGAGATCATCCACGCAGAAAATCCACAAGAAAACAACAGCTTTCAATGACAAGGGTTTAATGGATATAGAACATTCCACCCCAAAACATCAGAATACACATTCTTTTAAAATGCTTACAAAACATTCCCACGGATAGACTTTTGTTGGGACACAAAACAAATCTCAATAAATTTATGAAGATTAAAATCATATCAAGCATTTTTTCTGGTCACACTAGTATGAAACTAGAAGTCAATTGAAAGGAGAAAATCACAAATGTGGAGAATAAACAAAATATTGCTGAAAACAGAGCCCCCTTCTCAGTTTCTCTGTTGGAGAACCATCACCTTCCCATATAATCTTCTTGAGGGCCTCCCTGGTGGCTCAGCAATTAAGCACTGGGTTGGGAGGCTGCCCACAGCCTCTGCAGCGCTGGTTCGATACCCGGCCACTGGGTGAGGGTCCCACATGTCCCACATGTCACACAGACCTCTCCTGCCGCCCGCTGCTCCCCTCAGCAGTGTACTTCGGTCCTTCTGCCTGCTCTGCTCCCTGCTCTGGCTCTGGTGAGCTCTCTCACCCCCCTGCGCTTCTGACTATGCCCAGTGCTTGTATAAATAAAATAAATAAATCTTTAAAAAAATTTTTTTTTCTCACATTTTCCATTTTTTTGGGTTTGTTTTTTTTTTTTTTGGGAAAACTAATGTTTATTAGAGAGGAAACCCTCCCCTTTTCTATTTCTCTCTCCAGAGGGCTTTGTGTCATCCCTGGGTTTTATTTAAGTATTTATGTATTTATTACATCATCCTTCATTTTTGTACAATGTATGATTTCCCCTGAAATTTCCACCACCAGTTCACCCATGGACCAGCACCGTAGTCCCTTGTGCTCTTCCCACCCCTGTTCTGATCCTTCTCCCTTTTCCTCCCCTACAGAATGTCTCCGGTCCATGGTTGCCTGTGATTTTGATTTTTACTTTAGTATAGTTATTTTTTTCTTTCCTGATCCCTTATTTGGTTCTTCTGCATTCCTCCTATAAGTGAAACCATGCAATATTTTTCTTTTTGGCTTATTTCACTGAGCATAATCCCTTCCAGCTCCATTCACGTTGCTGTGAACATTTTCCCTATTTTTTTAAGTTAATATAGTTTTAGGTTATTTGCAACCAAGGACACTTTTACTGACATAGTGACATGTGTTAAACTCTATTTTTCTCTTCTAGTTATTTTTCTTATTTTATGGGGAGGCAGGGTAGTGGTTACTTAGAGTGTGTGGATTTAACTTGTCTTTAAGAAGTTTCAGCGGACCTCATTTGTAAGCTCTAAACAGTGCCTTCAGAGCTTCAAGGAATATCGAGAAAACTAGTGAATTATGATTATGAATAAAAAATATAATTAAGATTATTAAGGGCCTCCCTGGTGGCACAAGGGGTTAAGACACAATCTGTGAAGCTCTCCACAACCACTGTAGCACGAGTTCGATCCCCAGTCAGCCAGGGAGCAACCCACATGGCTCAGCAGACCTCTCCTGACTCACCCGCTGCTCCCCTCAGCAGTGTACTTCAGTCAATTTGCCTGTTCTACTCCCCATTCTGTCTCTGGTGAATCCTGTCACCCTGTCCCCGCATCTCCGGCCTCTACCCCAGCTCTTGTATGCATAAATAAATAAATCTTTAAAAAAAAATTATTAAAGCCTGCAGAACCTGTACCTCCCTGGTGGCCTAGGAGTTCAGTATCAGCAATATCACCATTATGAGCTGAGTTTGACCCCTGGTCAGGGAGCTAACCCACATATGGCTCACCAGACCTCTCCTGTCTCACCCACTGCTCCCCTTAGCAGTGCATTTTGGTAAATCTTCCTGTTCTGCTCCCCATTCTGTCTCTGGTGAGTTCTCTCACCACCTGCACTTCATAGAAGAACACCTCAGTTCTTCTATGCAAATACAATTAAATTAAATTAAAAAATCTGGAGAACCTTATCCCAAAAGAAACTATGGGCAATGTTCCCAGACTTTCCTTCTTAAGTCTCCCTAAATTATTTGTTTCTAAGATTGACAGATTTTATTTCTACTATATTTTGGAAATTAGATGGAATGCCCATATGTTTTAAGTAATAAACAGTAATGTATCTGTCTTAAAAACTAAAAAGAAGCTAAAAGAACTTGAATAAAGAGCACTAGTTTTGTACCCAGCAGTATGCTAAACACATAGCAATTGGACCTAAATATAACTGCTATTTTCAGATGTCTATTCAATTTCATAAGTAACATAGACATACATTCTATTATGGAAGATCCAAACAATCTCAAAGCTCCTTTCCTTTTTATAAGTATTAGCATACCTACACACATGATTTTAAAATTGAGTCATCATGAATGTATTGTTCTGTGACTTACATCTTTAGTTAATTGCTATTTTGAAAAATTTCGAAGTCAGGGCCTCTCTGGTGGAGCAAGGGTTGAGATGCAACCTATGAAGCTATTCACAGCCACTGCAGCATGAGTTCGATCCCTGGCCAGGGCGCTACCCACATGGCAGACCTCTCCTGACTTGCCCACTGCTCCCTTCAGCAGTGTATTTCAGTCAGTCTGCCTGTTCTGTTCCCCACTCTGTCTCTGGTGGAACCTCCCACACCCCACGCCTCTGGCCTGTACCCAGTTCTTATATACATAAGTAAATCTTTTTTAAAAAAAGAAAAAAGAAAAATTTCCAAGTCAGTGTACAAAGTTCATTTTAACAACTGCATAATATTCAATAGTGGAGTGCACGTAATTTATTCAATCATTTCTGTAATGGATATTTAGGTTTCCTCCAATTTTTAATTATTACAAACAATGCTACAAAGAACTATAAACATTTCTTTATTCCCATTTTTCTATAACATTAAAAAAAATTTGGAACAGTACCTAACCACAACAGCAAAATACGCTGGAACTACTCCCATATGCTTTCTTAAAGTTCTTTCTTTGATTATATAGAGAGAATTGTCTAATTTGAACAAATAGATCACTGCCTACAGGGACATTACCTAAAATAGTATGCTTAATAAATGTCTCATGTCTCAAAATGGGACTGCAATAGCTAAGTTCATGAGCTGACTAATCTGACTGGGAACGCAGGCTGGCTTTAGGCACAGTTTATTAGACCAAATTTCTTTTGCTCCTTCCTCCCACTCTTTCTTCCTTCTTCCCTTTCATACCTGTGGATATCACTAACCATTTATTAGACATATCAGAATACACATTTTAAATCTTGGTATTGCCATTAGCCACTGAGGTATATCTGTATAATAATTATTACACATGGATGATGATTACTGCTATGAGGTGTTTCTAATTTTTACAAAAAAAGACTAAAAGATCAGGTTTGAAAAGTGATTCAATTTTAAGCAGATACAGAATTACACTAGTCAAGCTGTTTGTTTTTCATTACTAGAGACTAGTATTACATTTTTATTGCCTGAAAGAAAACTCTGCCATGCTTTTCCAGTTATTATGTAGTCTATAAATAGATCTACTTTCTCATTTAGCAGAAAGGAAGCAGAAATTTGATAAGTTTTACATAAGGTATCAAATATTCCTGTGGTTCACAAGTCAACAAACCTAGCAACCACACCAAATCTCCCTCCCATATTACCAGTCTGCATTAGCAGTAGTTCTTACTTTAGCAACCTAAGAAGAATATTGTAACAGAATCAAGGTCTGAAGGCAGCAGAGGGTATTTTTAGCCTTCTAAGGGTCATGTTCTGCTCTTTGCAGTTGTGGATTTCATGCATAAAAATTCAAAAACTACTTTTCCCAACTTCATAAAATTCTGAAGGCAAAAATCATAATGAAAACTTCAGTGGGGTACCTAAAAGTAACAAAGTTTATAATTTTAAGTCTGATATTGCCTTCAGTAGTTATTCAACTTGTTTACCGTTGCCCTCAAGGTCTTCCTAGGTGGCAGTTGTAAAAGGCTTCTGTGATTTGGCAGTACAAGAACCCATAAAGGAATGAACACTAAGTTATTTCCAGTTAGCATGCCAGGTTAGTTATCAGTCAAGTGCAGCAATTGATAACATTCTTTATATGTGTCCAAGGAACTTTTGTAAACAAAACTACTTGACAGGTTGAATTCAATTTAGCCATACAAAATATAGAAAACTACCAAAGGTTTTGTAAATAAATTTCTTAAAAGGTTATAAAAATTCTGGTTTTTTAAATCTAATTATACTCTACTATAGTCCCCATATTAACATATGGAGCAATTTCTTTGTTGTTTGACCAGTTGTCTTCAAAATATAGTAAGAATCAAGTTCATATTTGTATCTGCAAAAGTGCTTACAAAATTAAGAATTTTTTTAATGCATTGATAAATCCATAATAGATTTTCTTTTTTTTTTTTTTTTTAAAGATGGTTTTTTTTTTTTTTTGTTTTGTTTTTTTTTTTAATAGAGGCATGCTTTATTTATTTGTTTGCTGGTTTGTTTGTTTGTTTTGTTTATACATGCACTGGGTACAGTCAGAAGTGCGGGAGGGCGAGAGAATTCACCAGAGCCAGAGCGGGGAGCAGAGCAGGCAGAAGGACCCAAGTACACTGCTGAGGGGAGCAGCGGGCGGCAGGAGAGGTCTGCGCGCCATGCGGGACCCTCCTCTGGTGGCCGGGGAGCAGCCGGGGATCGAACCGGCGCCGCAGAGGCCGCGCGCAGCTTCGCAACCCAGCGCTCAACCGCTGCGCCACCGGGGAGGCCCCATAATAGATTTTCTAATTCTGATTCATTCTAAATAATCTTAGGTAACGATCACATCTATTTAATACCATTTATGATTTATAAATGCTTTCTCAAATTTGATTTTATGATCACAGTATTCTAATAATAGTCAAAATTTTGAAACATTTTAAATTATTTCAGTAATCACAGAAAAATAAATGACTATTATTGTCTTTTAATTTTGCTGAATATGTAATTTGTTTGATTCCTGCTCGGTGATAGCATGGAATTAGATTGTGAAAGGTCATTTTCTATGACTAAGATTTGCCAAACATTCACCACTGACCTCTTGGGCTGTTTCCATTTTATAGAGAAGGAATGCAAGGCATGGGGATGTTGGACTCACGCTGCATTTTAGTGACAAATCAGAATTAACAAATCATGCATTTCTGGCTGTGACTTAATCTACAAAATGATCTTAAATCCCAGTTTAGTGACTGAAGACAGAAATTAATCTGCTAATGCCATAATGCATTATTGCAGAAACTTGCTAATTTAATATTTTTCCTTAGAGGAAAAGAAAGACAACATATAAGAAATATAACCAATTAGCATAGAAAAATGTGTTCCTTCACAAAGAACTAAAAAATAGATATGTATAGAAATAAGTCTGCAAGGATATACACCACTTAATAGTAGTTACTTTTGGGAATCATGATTTCTGGAAGGGAAAACTTTGCTTTTTAAATGTAAGCATTTTTGTATTGTCCACATTTGCTACAACCAAAAAGTATGACAGTCAACAAATACTTACTGAAACTCTATAGTTTGCCAGCGCTGTATTTGGAATATATCAGTAACGAAAACAAAAAATCTTGTTGTTATGGAACATAGATTCATCTTCTGCTACACTGGAGTTCAAAAAATAGCTGAGGCACCTTTAATTTCAGTTTAATTTAATTGTAACAGAAAAAAATTAACAGAGGAAACTGCTTTCTCAGGCAAATAAGTGATATCAAGTTTTGTTCACTCAGTTTTTATGACTAGAAGAATAAAGGATCCATGTGACTATATAAAAAGAAACAAAGCAAACAAATAAGATTTTAATGATAGGTAATATCCAAATGTATAAATTATCTTTATCTTCAATACTAGCCATATCTTATGAATTCAAGAAATTATTCCAAAGTACCAATCACAAAACTTAAAGTAACCTCAAGTGGGGTGAGAGTTTATACTTGTAATAGAATATCATAGGATATGGTTTCTGTTGCACATTTGAGACGCATTTTACCTTTTTATAACTTGGGTGTCAGATGAGAAAAAGGAACAAGTCTATGAAGGAGATGAATGTATAACAAAGTACAGTCTGAACTAGAGTTTTGAATCTTAGCCCAACTGGTTAAGCAAATTTGCTGAACAAAATATTCTAAATATTCTAGAATGGGGCATTTGATGCATTACAGCTGAATAAATCAAGAGGCCAAGCGAGTGCTTCAAAATCTCCCTTTAATTTAAAAATTGATTCTCCTCTTATAAGACTCATATTTTCAGTTTAATATTTTCCATTATCACAAAAGTGACTCATATTGTTCCATACTTAGAAGGTACAGTACTAATTTTTATTTCTGAACATATACATATTTTTCAAATGTCTTTCTGACATATACATGGAACACTATATCATTCATAGTGAGATTTCAATTGCATTTGATTTTTAAATGTTCTTAAATTTATACTTGAAGATTTCTCTGCTATATGCCAAATGCATTTTATCTGAATTTGGTTTGGGATGTTACAACAAAGTTCTCAAAATGTAATATATGCCTTGCACTTTATCAGTCACAGGGAAGAAAACACTAATTTCCACGTATTTACCAATAACAATCATAGTGATTAAATACAATAAATCATACTAGAAAGAGCTATTATAGCACATAAGGTAAATCTACATCATATATTAATTCCATTTTTATTCTGTTCATCTTGGATTTCATAAGCTAGAATACATATATTAAAATATATATGTATACCGGGCCTCCCTGGTGGCACAGCGGTTGAGCGCTGGGTTGCGAAGCTGCCCGCAGTCTATGCAGCGCCGGTTCGATCCCCGGCTGCTCCCTGGCCACTGGAGGAGGGTCCCACATGGCGCGCAGACCTCTCCTGCCGCCCGCTGCTCCCCTCAGCAGTGTACTTCAGTCTTTCTGCCTGCTCTGCTCCCTGCCCTGGCTCTGGTGAATTCTCTCACCCTCCCGCGCTTCTGACTGTACCCAGTGCTTGTATAAATAAACAAATCTTTAAAAAAAAAAATATATATATATATATGTATACCTCCATATCATATATGTTCTTTGTATATTTTATGTATTTTCCTCTTAATTTCTTTTACTAGAAAACTAAGACCCAAAATAATAGCCATGGAGATTTCTAACAATTAAAAGAAGGCAATGCATGTTTCTGATGTATTTAATATTGTTATTTTTAAGTGTTAACGCTTACCAGCTAAGTATTCCAAGGTTTTTAAGTCACATTTTCCCGGGAGTGAGATGAATTATATTTTATAAAGTAAGTCAAAACATTCTAGAATCTTTTACACATGAGTCTTCTAAAAGCTTCTTGGTAAAATCAAATGGTCATCCGAGAACTGATGAACTTTTTTTTTTTTTAACTTTCTAGGATACTTTATTGTTAAGTTCTACTTTTGTTTTTACTTTCCCAAACCAGAAGTTCTACTTTATGGAGTATAAATTAAATCAAAAATAAAAATTTTGAATCCATGCCTAAAACTCTATTTATGAAACACAGATTAATTGAAACATATTGGAACGATTATTTCTGTTGTGTTAGGAAGCAAAAAGAATGTTTTCATTTTTTTCCAAATTCTAAATTAATTCAATGCCAATAAAACATATACATAATACAGTTACATGTCATTTTAGTAGTTTTCAATAAAAGCCAAGTGAAAGGAAAAAAGGAATAAGTAGCAATTATTGAAGACCTAAATTTGTCAGGAATTGATACAAACGTCTTTTTATTAACCTCGACTACAATATTATGACTTAGGAAATGTTACCATTTCCTAAAGTTAAGAAAGTAACTTCATTATTATACACAATTAGTAAGTGACTGCAATGCAGCCCAGGATTGCTGACTTCAGAAATTCAGTTCTTAAGGACAATAGTCCCCTACCCATCTGATAGATTTTATTTTCTTGTCTCCTGCTTTATAGTTAATTTCCCATTTTCACCCTTGTTTTTCTTTTTCCTCCTTTCCCTTGGTTCTCTCCTTTTCCAATATGAATAGTGAAACACAAGAAAACAATAAATATTGCTTCACTGAATTGGGGAAAATCCATTGTGGATATTGTAAATATTTTACTTTACTTATTTTCAAATTCTTTAGGAGAGTGGTCGGACACAAGTGTTTTAAAGGATTTTATTGGTTAGATGTGTGGAGGAAATAGATGGTAAGTTGGATAAATTGAGCAGTTTTAAAGAGACTATAAGTTTAACCAGCATATAGGGAAATTACTTGAGATACTACAGTAGGAGTTAGGCTTCATAACCACTGCCAGATCTACAGAGGAAGGCGAAATCATGGTTTCCAGAACTTGGAGACCCAGATTTGTAGGGCGGTGTTATCTGACAGGTCCTCTGTCTTCAGGCAATGGATGCAAAAAGTTCCCGGGGGAGTGAAGCTAGTTCCCAGAATTTGACCTTCTACCAGTTCAGACTGGGGCTATCTATAGACTTCATCCATCCACAGCAAGTTAGCAAAAAGGATGCAGTCAGATGCAAGTCTGATGCAAGTCAGATCAAAGGCAAGAGAACCTGCTGAAGAAAAGTAGAATGAGAGATCAGAGAGGCTAACAGAAGCTACTCAGCTCAAGGGTGAAACTGCAGTACAAAGAGGCAGTTATTTCCTGTCTTCCAAAAGCCTTCATTTTTGCTAATGTCAGAAATTGCTTTCCCTGATTCAGTCCAACAGAATTCATGTAATTTATTCCTACAAATTGCATTTATATTAAGTATTTTATCTGTTCCTGGTTAATTTACCATTTTTTCTCACATTACTCATCATTGTTCTTACATTTTTACAATGTGTATTTTCTGTACTACTAGTGAAATATCAACATGTGAGGGGTTCACAGGTCAGAGGTGGCTTGGCCTTGTACTAGATAACACAAAGTTGAAATTTCCAATAGCCCCAGACTGTACTACTTTCTAGCCTCAGGCAGGCTGTACTGCACAATACTTAAGAATAAGGGCTCTGATGTCTGACTCTGTTACTTGCTAGCTGTATCACATTAGGTAAATTATTTCTGCCTGTGTTATCTATTTGAAAACCATGGAGTAATGATACCATCTACCACAAAAGATAATTCCAAGGTTTAGATGAATTAAACATGTGCAGTGTGACTGTAACAATGACTGACACTTAGTAGGCAGTGAAACAATGTGAGCTTTTATTATTATCTCAAAAAATGAATAGTTTTTGCCTGATGGGCTATAAGGAGACTATGTGTAAAAGTAGATAGATCAGTATAAATTATTATTAGAAAGCAACTCAAAGTAACTTTGAAATGATATAAAAAAATAACAGGAATATAGGGGAAACAAATAAGACATCAGTGTAAAAAAATAATAACAGTACAAAACACAACAAAGCAAAAACAGACAATTATAAACCAGAGACATACTGCAGGGAAGGAGGAGGGAGAGGGATCAGAGGGAGAGAGGGAGGAACACAAGGGAGTGTGGTGATGGTGCATGGGTGCCTTGGGGAAGGAGATTCTATGGGCACTCAATCTGAGGGGGTGGGGGGAAGAAAATATGGTCTAAAAAATGTAAAAAATGATAAATGTTAAAATAAAAAAAATAGAAAAAAACATTAGGACAGAAACCACAGATGTGTCCAATTTGCAAGCAAACAAACACAGAAACAAATTCATAGTATGGGATGCACATCAAATCTGCTCTACATTTAAGTTTACTATTGTATTTTCCCCATTCTATAATACTTAGCCAAGTATTTTTGGATCATCCCAAGTGACCACAAGATAGGAGAAATTTTTTTCTCCTGACTCCTCTTCGAAGCTTATCCCATATTTCAAATGTCTTGAACCAGCTGCCTCCCCTTTCTATTGCTCTAGCTCTGTTCTTATTTCATTTAATACCACTTAATTTCCCCTGCTACTAAAGACAATACCATTTTTAATTTCACAGTTTCCTAGTTAACTTTACCTAGTTCACACATAGGAACCTGGATTATTTTCCCTTCCTTGTCAGCTTTATTTCTGGAAACAATTTCTGCCTCATACAAAATGGCAGTCATTTTTTTATGTTACTCATATTCATATCTTACGTGGATCAAAAATTAGCTGCATCAAAGGTATGTGACAATAGTTAAATAAAAGGGTACTATCAGTAATCTAATAAGCTCAAAATTTCTAATCTATAGGTTATGACCCACAGTAGGTCATATTAGTTTATTGCATAGATTGTGGTATTTTTTAAATTTAAATACAATGAAATAAAAATGTCATAAAAATATCAAAATGTAACCATGAAATAAGAGCAAGTATTGTTTCAGAAACTTGTTTTAGTTACTGAAGTGCATTTATGCTTGATCGCAATGTGAAATGTATTTCTTACTCTGGTTTAAGATATAAAAAAAAGTTTGAAAAGCACTCTATCACATTTACTTGTTTATGCTTTGAAAATGCATTATCCTATAAGGACATTTTTACTTTTTCAATTAGATTGTAAGCTGCTTGAGGTAAACACTGAGCTGATCAGAGAGAAACTAGTAATGTAGAACAGCCTCCTTCTCTACCCAACAGTGTTCAATTGTATGATAAAAAACAATTAAATGAAGCAGCTATTCCTTGATTTTGTCATTATTTATAGGACACTGGGAGCAGAAAAAATAAAATGTGGTCCCAACCCTCAGAGAGCAAGAGAAAGTTAGAAAAGGAGAGCAAAATTAAACAATTTTTAAGAGTTGACAAAACACATTGTTATATTCTGTCTCCTTACAACAACCTTGGCAAAGATTTAAGACAATTTGGTCATAATTGTGGAGTTCCAGGACAACGATTTCTTCCTCACTGGCTTTTCTTTCAGGGATCCTCATGAATGACTTAATTAATATGTTCTTAAAGTAAGGTTGACAACAGAAAAATATTTTGAAACGCGGGATTCTTCAGTAGTGCAAAAAAAAAAAAAAAAAACCCACAAAAAACAAAAAACCCTTTTTAAAAAATGAATTTTATATGCGCCTCCCCGGTGGCACAGCGGTTGAGCACTGGGTTGAGAAGCTGCCCGCGGCCTCTGCAGCGCCTGTTCGATCCCCGGTTGCTCCCCGGCCACCAGAGGAGGGTCCCACATGGTGCGCAGACCTCTCCTGCCGCCCGCTGCTCCCCTCAGCAGTGTACTTCGTCATTCTGCCTGTTCTGCTCCCCGCTCTGACTCTGGTGAATTCTCTCACACCCTCTCACGCTTCTGACTGTACCCAGTGCATGTATAAACCAAACAAACAAACAAATAAATAAAACATGCCTCTATAAAAAATTAATTCTATTTATTTACTTACATGTTGTTCATTTTTGTACAGTATTATTTCTCCCTTCAGGTGTAGCCCCCATAGTTCTCCCACCACCATAGCACCCATGAACCATCACCATAGTCCCCTGTGCTCTTCTCTCCCCTGTTTTGATACCCCTTCTTCCCCCTCCCCCACTGTAGGCCTCAGAGCTATGGTTCTGCTTTCAAGTTTTGTCTTTTTCTTGACCTTTTGTTTGGAAAAACCCTTACCTTTTTCTCTAAGTAATAAGTGATGGTGAAATGAGTGATGGTAAAATGAGTCTATACTTGTCATGTTCAGTATGTTTTGAGAATTTCTGAATAACTGAATACTTTATATTCTTAGTTCTCTTGAATTTAAATTGACATGAAAAGCTTAATTTTTTTTTTTAAAGATTTATTTAATTATTTATCTATTTATTTATTTATTTATCTATTTGTTTATTATTTATTTATACAAGCACTGGGTAGAGTCAGAAGCGCGGGAGGGTGAGAGAATTCACCAGAGCCAGAGCGGGGAGCAGAGCAGGCAGAAGGACCGAAGGACACTGCTGAGGGGAGCAGCGGGCGGCAGGAGAGGTCTGCGCGCCATGTGGGACCCTCCTCCGGTGGCCGGGGAGCAGCCGGGGATCGAACCGGCGTCGCAGAGGCCGCGGGGAGCTTCGCAACCCAGCGCTCAACCGCTGCACCACCGGGGAGGCCCGAAAAGCTTAATTTTTTATATCAACCTTTATATACTTATATCATTCTAAATATATGACTGAGCTCGATGTGCATTTACCAAGGGATTAGAATCCCAACTTTACCTTAATACCTATGAATGTATTTCCTCTTCTCTAAAGTAAAGATAAAGTTGTCCACCTAATGATCATGTTTGTAAATGTGTTTATAAAATTAATCACCTGCCAAATGTCAAATTTATGAAGATTTACAAATGTGCTTTTAAATTATTACTGCCATATTTACTGACTATAGGTACATAATGTAGTTACTGTAAGATCTCAACTTAAACCTGACTTCCTTCAGGAAATAGTGTATTGCAGGCTGCCGCCCACAAGCCCATGATTATGTTATACCTTTACACCGAGCTTTAATACAATAGAACCCTCTCGAGTCCCTTTCTGGAACCTGGCTCATTTCACTGTAATAGCTTGTTCAGTCATCTTTCTGATATAAAGTTCTAAGGGAAAAAGGATTCTATTGCTCTCACCACTATGTTCCACATGTGCCTAGCACATTATATACCATAGTAAAAGTCTAAAATATTTGTATAGATAATGCAAGTCATAGTTGGAGATTCTTCTCCACTTTATAATATTTTATTTTCAGTATTGAAGATTATTACTTAAGAAATTAATTTTATTGGCAGAACTATCCTCAAGATTCTGATCATTTTTTTTTTTAAGATTTATTTATTTATACAAGAACCCGGGTACAGGCCAGATGTGCAGGAGGGTGAGAGGATTCACCAGAGACAGTGGGGAACAGAACAGGCAGACTGACTAAAACACACTGGTGAGGGGAATAGCGGGTGAGGCAGGAGAGGTCTGCCACGCCATGTGGGTTTCTCCCTGGCTGGCCAGGATCTAACCTGCGATGCAGAGGCTGTGGACAGCTTCACAGTGCTGCGCTCAACCGCCTGCACTACCAGGGAGGACTGATTCTGATCACTTTAGATGTCTCCTAATCATTAACATTTTTGCATGGAAAATGCAATAATAACAAAACAATGCCTTCACATTTCATTGAAATGTCTTCACACTACATGTGCCTATAAAACTAATGTTTTTGAATGACGTATCATCAAAAGGATGAAACTCAAGAGTTATCACAATTGTTGAGTTGCTATGAGTTTATTACATATTATTCTCCAAAAATTGTCATCATTTTCCTAAGAAGATAATTCTTACTAGAGGAGAAAACACGTTTCTGTTTCCTGGTCATGGTAGAAAAAGAATTTTACAAAGCAAATCAGAAAAAGAAAGAAAATAAATCTAAAAGTGACTTTCAGAAAACAAAACTGAAATAAAATATCAAGACTACTTGGGTGTATAAACAATTTTTTAAACTTTGCAAGCCACTTCCCAAATGAAGTCATATATCATTTAGTCATTCTCATGATGAAAACTAATTCAAGCATCATTAAAACAGTGTAATCTATTTATGGTTACTATCTTGATATTAGAGAATATATAGAATTTAACTGGTAAACTGTCAAATTCAGAGATTGAGATCTAAGCAGTATCTCCTTTTTCTCCTTCCCCACCCCCTAACTTGGGGTGGTGGTAAGGAATTCACATAATTTAAAAAAATTTCACTCAACATACACCCATCAAAAGGTTATTAGGTTCCAAGTAGAAGACTACGACTTTTTATATATTTAGCATTTAGAAAATGCTTGAAATATTGTACATATTCCAGAAATGTGTAATTGCTGAATGAATGAAAAACTGTTTTTGTAAAAATCAGTTATTTTTAAGATTATACTAAAATTTTCAAAAATCCTATCTTACCTTCCACACAAAGGTGTATTTGGTTGCATTGATTATATTAGCCAATATATTCTAACAATGTCTGGCAGAAGAAAAAAAAACCTTTATATGTGAATAAGAACCTAGTTTTATGCTATATCTCCTGCTCTTATGATTTCTTTTTTTTTTTTTTAAGATTTATTTATTTATTTACACAAGCACTGGGTACAGTCAGAAGCGCGGGAGGGTGAGAGAATTCACCAGAGCCAGAGCAGGGAGCAGAACAGGCAGACGGACCGAAAACACTGCTGAGGGGAGCAGCGGGCAGCAGGAGAGGTCTGGGCGCCATGTGGGACCCTCCTCTGGTGGCCGGGGAGCAGCCGGGGATCGAACCGGTGCTGCAGAGACTGCGGGCAGCTTCGCAACCCGGGGCTCAACCGCTGCGCCACCGGGGAGGCCCCTGTTATGATTTCGTAATAGCAGTGTCTCTTTAATATTGCTACAATTCCTTGTAAATCATTTGCTTATTAATAGGAAACAATGAAAAACTCACACAAAAAAAAGTTAAGCCAAATCAAATGATTCATCAAAACTAAATAAAATGAAAATTTTTCTTTCTACCCTAAATTAGAGATTTTCTTTCTCATTTTTGCCCTACTGTATCGACCTGATTCATTGTTCCTTATACAGAAGAATCTTCCTCTCAACATCACCAAGTATACATTTAAAGCAAAACAATTTTAATCAAATTCACATGCAGATTATATGGGTCCCAGCCAATTCCTCTTATCATAATTGAGCAGAACTGTGGTAATGCCGTGCTTTATAGAGTTTTGGAATAATTTTCTTTGATGCACATTTCATATTATTATGAAATGATATGGCCTGTTTAAAAATATGCTTCATAAAACCAATTCCCTCTCCTGTCTTATTAACTCCTGAGAGGACTGGACAGTAAAATTTTTGAAAGTTATTTATTTTCATCTTTTTGACTTTGAAATTTCCTTTATATTCAAAATCAGAGAAAACATGATTAAATTTCACCTATGTTTTAATTTCACCTATGAGTATTTTTACTCATCTAAATATATTTCAAAGGTACTACAAAGATTATATCATTTGCAGTTGTCTTGCAAAATGCCTCATAGAAATGATAGTCAAAATTAGCAAAAGCAATTCAGTCTAAAATACAAGGATTTTCAGAGTAAAAGTGAAAATGCTTATCATTTATTTACACATAAACTTTAACAATTTTAATGTACCATACATTCATAAATACATATAAAAATCAGGCAGTCTAGAATAAAAATAATAATAGAATGAGTACCAATAAGCCCATTAATCTAGGAAATAAAATATTACTAGTATCACAGAAGCTCCTTTTTGCTCCTCCTGGGAAAAATCTTTCCTTTTCCCATCCCAAGAGGTAACTGCTATCTTGACTTCTGTGTTATGATTCTCTTTTTTTATCGGGAAGCAATTTTATGCTTACTGCTTAGATTTCAAATCCAAGCAACAAACAAATCCAAACAAACACATGCCTACACAAACGGTTATATTGCTGGTTATTTATACCTTTCAAGGAGAATGGAAACAGTTTGTATGTTGTAGACCTGCTGTAACTTCCCTTAACTGAGCTTTTGTCACAAGTCAGTGAGTAAGACCTTAGGTGAATAATAACAACATCTATCAGGAGAGTTATGCGGGTCATCATGGAGAAGATGGAGACAGGAAGACGAACAAACATACAAAAGATCATTACTCAAAAATAATCATTAATATAGCCAAAACATGACAGGAAAACTATATACTTTTTTTTAGAAGTATATACAAAATTATAAATATACTGTGTGTGCTATGTGCAATATGCTAAATGTTTATTCCCCCCAAACTGATGTTAAAATCCTAACCCTCCTTCCCCAAGCTGATGGCATAAGAAAGTGCAGTCTTTGGGAGGTGAGTAGATCCTGCCGGTGGAGCCTTCATGAATGGGATTAATGTCTTTACAGAGGAGGTCTCAAAGAGCTCCCTCTCTGCCATATGAGGTTAGAGTGAAAAGACAGCCACGGAATAGGAAGTACATCCTCATCAGTCAGTGAATTTGCCAGCACCATGATCTTGGACTTTCTAGCCTCCAGAACAGTGAGAAATCTGTTGTTTATAAGTCCCCCAGTCTGTGGTATTTTTTTTATAGCAACCCAAATAGATCAAACAATTTATCTTGATTTATGTTAGAAAGAGCATCCAGAAGTTAAAAATATGATAGCAGAAATGAAAAAACTCGACAGAGAAACTGAAGATAAAACTGAGAAAATCTTCTGGGAAAAAGGGTGAAAAGACAAAATGAAGACTAGACAATAAAAGAAAATAATATTAGAATATCTGTTTAGGAAATATACTGTCTACATAGTAGGCACTCTTAAAAAGTGAGAACAGAGGAAAAAGGGGGTGAGAAATCATCCATTAAATCATTCAAGAACATGGCCCAGGGCCTCCCCGGTGGCGCAGCGGTTGAGCACTGGGTTGCGAAGCTGCCCGCGGCCTCTGCGGTGCTGGTTCGATCCCCGGCTGCTCCCCGGCCACCGGAGGAGGGTCCCACATGGCGCGCAGACCTCTCCTGCTGCCCGCTGCTGCCCTCAGCAGTGTACTTCGGTCCTTCTGCCTGCTCTGCTCCCCGCTCTGGCTCTGGTGAATTCTCTCACCCTCCCGTGCTTCTGACTGTACCCAGTGCATGTATAAACAAACAAATAAATGAATAAAATACATGCCTCTAAAAAAAAAAAAAAAAAAAAAAAAAAAAATTAAAAAAAAAAAAAAAAAAAGAACATGGCCCAAAAAGACATGTGGAACTAGATCGAAAGATCTTAGCTGGTCCAGTCTATAACTATAAACAGATCCATGCCAGAACAAATCAAGAATTTCCAGAATGCTTGAGACAAAATATTACAACTTCCATAAATAAAAGAATGGTCCCATAGAAAGGATAGGGGATTAGAATTGCTTTAGACTTTTCAATAGCAACATTGGAAACAAGAAGATACTTGAGCAATGTATTTCGAGGTTGGAAGGAATATGATACCTGAATTAGTTTTATAGTCAGCCAAGCTACCATCAGCTATAAGAATAGAAGAAAAAATACTTCAAGACATAGAAAAAATGTAGAAGGGCCTCCCTGAGGCCTACTGTTGAGTCTCATTGTTTTCACCGCTGGCCTGAAATCCCTCCCTGGCCAGGGAGCTAACCCACATATGGCACAGCAGACCTTTCCTGTCTCACCTGCTGCTCCCTTATCAGTGTATTTCAGTAAATTCGCCTGTTCTGCTCCCAAGTCTCTCTCTGGGAATCCTCTTGCACCCTACACCTCTGGCCTATACTCCAGTTCTTCTATGCAAAAATAAATTTAAAAAAAAGAAAAAATATAAATATAAAAATATTAAAAAAATGTAAAAATTGAATTTTTTCCCCACATTCGAAGGGAGGAAGCAACTGAAGAAAAATGTGGTCTTTCAATCACAAGTTGCTCTAATCCAAGATGTTGGTGAAGGGTGATTTCAGGATGATAGTTCTATTCTTGGTGAAGAGTAAAACCAATCCAGTTTAGAGGAGGCAAAAAGAGAAAATATTGGGCCTCCCTGGTGGCACAAGTGTTAAGATGCAACCTGTGAAGCTATCCGCAGCCACTGTAGCATGAGTTCAATTCCTGGCCAGCCAGGGAGCTACCCACATGGCACAGCAGACCTCTCCTGTCTCACCCCCAGCTCCCCTCAGCAGTGTATTTCAGTACATCTGCCTTTTCTGCTCCCCACTCCATCTCTGATGAATCCTCTCACCCCTCCCCCACATCTCTGGCCTGTACCCCAGCTTTTGCATGCTAATAAATAAATCTTTAAAAAAAAAAAAAGAAAACATTGCTGACAGAAACTTTCAAGATGAATTCCTTAGAATATTTGTTATGAATGAACTTCTGGAAAGGATATTTAGACAATTAATGAAGTTAGTTTTAGGTTGAATTGTTAAGTTGCTAGAACAGTAAGCATGTTTTTAAAAATGATTAAAAGCTGTAGGAAACTTATAAAGTCATCCCAGAGGGCCTCCCTGGTGGCGCAGGCGGTTGAGCACAGGGCTGTGAAGCTGTCTGCAGCCTCTGCAGTGGCGGTTCGATCCCCACCGGCCTCAGAGCAACCCACATGGCAAGCAGACGTCTCCTGTCTTGTCCGCTGCTCCCCTCAGCAGTGTATTTCGTCAGTCTGCCTGTTCTGTTCCCTGCTCTGTCTCTGGTGAATCCTCTCACCCTCCTGCGCATCTGGCCTGCACCCCGGTCTTGTATAAATAAAAATAAATCTTTAAAAAATAAATGAATAAAAGTCATCCCAGAAAAGAATCCTCATTTACTGTGGGTGTAGAGTACAAAGCTCCTTCAAGTCAGACAAGAGCAGGATGCTTGATTGCCCTGGGGCAATAGGTAAACATCCCAGAGACAAGACCCGGACCACCCGGGGGCCTGTGACTGATGTGCTTTTTGCCCCAACAACTGTCTGATCAGTGGGAATCCTTGTTAATATGATTGGAACCAAGGATGGGAGTCGGGTGTATATCTTTGGACTCACTCTCCCTCAAGCCCAAAATCCAGTGTTCTGTTTGACCCAGCTTCTCTTTCAATAAAAAGGCCAGCATCTTGCTCTAGGGGGGGCATCCTGCATTGAGCATCATCCTGCATCCTACAGCCTGAACCAAAACTCCTGTTTCTTTTATCACTGTGGTGTTGCTGACACAACAATTTAACTTGTGACCCAGCTCTTATTTATTTTTCCAACTTAAATTCCAGTAAGACTTAATTGGAGGAAGAACAATGGAAATTCTGCATGGGCAGTAGAGAAAGAGAGATATGAGCTCCTTCATAGTGGGAAGCCCACATACTATTTAGGCATATAAAAGATAGTAAAATAATAATCTAAACCACTAAGTGTGGTTGTTGCTGGGAAAGGAGAAATAATTACTAAAGAAAGTTGGGCACTGCAGTTTCTAAAATTCCTTGACCCAAATCAATTGATCCTTTTCGCCTGTTCTGTTCCCCACTCTATCTCTGGGGAATCCTCTCACCTCCCGCACCTCTGGCCTGTACCTCAGTTCTTGGAGATATGAAATTTTTCAAAGAAAAGAAAGTGTATCCTGTGTGTTCTATAGAGACTCCAGAACTAAGTCTGAGATCTAGTAGCACCAGTGGTAACTGAGAGAAATAGCAGTATGTTCAGAAGGTGAATAGACACAATTTGATTCTTAAGTTAGATTCCTGTCGAGGCTCACGTTATCAAACCATCTAGTTTAGCCCACCAAGTTGATTTGGTTTTAATATTTTTCATCTAAGTGGTGGTCTCCCAAGCAGGATGTTGTCCATTATCTGTGAAACTGTTCACAAACCAAGCAAATCTTTATTGGTCAGTCAAGAGTTTTTTATAGGCACTAAGTGGCAGTAATTCCTTTTAGAGTTCCTGAGTCAGTTTTAGAGGAAAAAAGACTCCCTGCCTCTCCTATATTTCCTTCTTGCATTCCCCTGGCAGTATGGTCACATATAAATTATTTCTATTTCCATACATATGTGGAACTCTTCTGGACACTGCTATTCCCATGAGAATTTTCCTCTGATTATCATTCTAGACATTATAGCTAGTTGAGATTTTAAGATCATTTTATGTCCTTCAGTTATTGGAATGGCTTCAATTAATGTCAAGTTAGCTAACTAATGTCAGAGAGCAAGGTATCAAACACCCCTGAAATGGAAATTCTCTAGCTCAAAGTCCCAACAGTCTTCACCAGGAGGCATTCACAAGTTATTATCAGCTCCAGTATACATCCCACACAGAGCCACTGCACAGGGAATATGTCGTCATCTCATTGCTGCTGCTATACTACATTGTGTGCACTCGGGCAATGTTATTAATTTCCATGTCCAATTAACATTGCTTGAAGGGCAGATCTATATACTTTCTGTTTTACAATATGAGGAAGGGAAAATGTCCCCTAGTCAGACACAAAATGTTCATCTCCAAAATACAGTAAAGACCCAACCACACCATATAAAGACTGTTCAAATATACCAATTCTCCTATATTTACCTCAATTCCAAGAACCCTTATATTACTAACTATAACTTCTATTAGGACTCCTTCAACAAGTTGCATTTTCAAGGTGACAAAACTAGACAGGGAATGTTAATTTATATAGAAATTTAGTTAGAGCCACCTGAGCCTTTGTAAGTCATGTACTTTTTAATTTTTCCAGTGTCATTACTAGAAGTAGCCCACAGATTTTAAATTAAATTAGGGGTCTTTTGTTGGAATTCTTTCTCTTGTATATCAAGAAAAGACTATAGAAAACATAAAAGAATATGTTCAGGTTGGTCAGGAAATTCTAAAGTGAGGACTCCATTGGATGCAAAACATAATAACCCTTTTAATTTAGAAAGGAGAGTTCCACCTAATAGACTGTCTGGGCCCAAAATGAATTGCAAAAATGAATGTTTTTTCAGCCAATGGTACCAGAGTCATATGCTCTGGAGAACTACAGGAACGGGGTGCAGAGTGAAGATTATTGGCTTGAACCTGAGACTCTCAATATAGAATAGCTGGAGTCTGAACCAGTGGGTGAAACAGGCAGGATTACCTGTGTTGCCTTATAGACAAGGCTAAGATTACTTAAAGGTGAGGATGGAATATCCTAAACACCAGCTGCCCGACCCCTCACAGAGAAAACCAAGATAACAAATGAACACTTGCATAAACGAGTTTTTGAACCTGTTGCTAACAGGTGCTAATACTCTGCTGGAAAAGAGAAGAGAACAACTACCAGCCTGTGACCCTTTATCAACTAAAGTCCACAGCCAGCAATGCATGTAATACTCAAAAATAGCATAGGGGTAGAAGCTGACAGGAGACTGAGTAGCTGGTCTCGGAGGAGAGGATCATTATGGATCCCCATACAATTCTGGCACAGTAGGAATCTTGAATCCCTACTACTCACTGGAGGTTTTCCCCTTGGTTGCGCTTCTGCCCTGGTCCCTTTTAACCTGCTACCCATGACTATAATAATTCTCGGATTTCCTAAGCAGGTGCAAAAGCAACAGTCTGAAAATCTATCCCTATAACAATCCATAAAAGCTAAAAATGAAGAGACAGACATATCACAAAAGTTGGAGCTAAGAAAACTCTGACAAGATTCTCAATCCAGTGGAACATTAGACTATACCTGAAGAGGAATTCAGGTGACAATTACAACATTTATGGAATACAAAAAAATAATGGAGGATATAAAGTAGCAGCATAATAAAGATGAAGAAAATATGAGGCAGTTTTAAAAAGTAGGAATTAGACCTAAAAAATACTGTAACCAAAGTAAAAAATACTATTGAGGCCCTCAACAATAGACAAGTGCAAGCAATGGAGATAGTTATATATATAATATGTTTTATTATATACATGCGCAGGCACACACACATATTTAATGCAATCATATTCAAAATAACAGCAATACTTTTCAAAGAAATTGAACAAAAATATTGAAATTTATATAGATTTACAAAAGACCGCAAATTGCAAAAGCAGTCCTGAGAAAAAGAGAGAAGTAGAGGTATCATATTATCTGATTTCAAACTTTAAGGAAACAATACTAAAATCAATATAGTATCACCACAAAAAAGATGCATAGGGCCTCCCTGGTGGCGTAGGGGTTAAAGACAGTGCTATCAAGCCATCGCTAGCCACTGCAGCATGAGTTCGATCCTGACTGGCCAGGGAGAAACCTACATGGCACAGCTGACCTCTCCTGACTCGCCCGCTGCTCCCCTCAACAGTGTATTTCAGTAGATCTGCCTGTTCCGCTCCCCACTCTCTCTGGTGAATCCTCTCACTCCCCATACCTCTGGCTTACACCCCAGTTCTTGTATGCATAAATAAATAAATCTTGGGGCCTCCCTAGTGGTGTAAGGGGTTAAGACATAGCACTGTGAACCTACCCACAGCCATTGCAGCACGAGTTCAATACCCGGCCAGGGAGGTGACCCACATGGTGCAGCAGACCTCTCCTGACTTGCCCACTGCTCCCCTCATCAATATATTTCAGTCAGTCAGCCCATTCTGTTCCTCACTCTGTCTCTGGTGAATCCTCTTACCCCTGACACTTCTGGCCTGTATCCCAGTTCTTGCATTTATAAATAAATAAATCTTTAAAAAAAAAAATTTTTTTAAAAAAGATGCACAGATCAATAGAATAGAATCAAAGCTCAGAAATAAATCTACATGCATATCAGTACCTAACCTATGTTAAAGCAACTATGACCATACAAAGGAGAAAGAACAGTCTCATTAAAAGTTAGAGGTGGTAGGGGCCTCCCTGGTGGCACAGAGGGTTGAGCGCAGCACTCTGAAGTTATCCATAGCCTCTACATCATGAGTTCTATTCCCGGCCTGCCAGGGAGAAACGCACATGGCGCGGCAGACCTCTCCTGCCTCGCCTGCTGCTCCCCTCAGCATTGTCTTTGGTCCATCTGCCTGTTCCTCTCCCTGCTCTCTCTGGTGAATTCTCTCACCCTCCTGCACCTCTGACCTGTACCCCAGTTCTTGTATAAATAAATGTTTAAAAAAATAATAAAAATAAAAGAGGTGGGAATAAAAAATAAAAGAATGAAGTTAGATCACTCTAACTCCACACATAAAATAAACGCCAAATGAGTTAGAGATTTAGATAAAGACCTACAGAAATAAAATATATGGATAAAAAAACGGTAAATTGTTCCGTGACTTCAATGATAAAGATGTTTTTGGAAATTTGACCCCTCTGGTAAGAGAAGTAAAAACAAATAAAACTGGGATTACTTCAAATAAAAAAGAATCTGTATAGCAAAAGAAAATACAAGAGTATTAAAGACATCCCTAGGAACCCTCCAAACCTGCCTGCTTTAAATAGGTGCATCTGGGCCTCCCCAGTGGCGCAGCGGTTGAGCGCTGGGTTGCGAAGCTGCCAGCAGCCTCTGCGGCGCCGGTTCGATCCCCGGCTGCTCCCTGGCCACCGGAGAAGGGTCCCACATGGCGCGCAGACCTCTCCTGCCGCCCGCTGCTCCCCTCAGCAGTATACTTCGGTCCTTCTGCCTGCTCTGCTCCCCGCTCTGGCTCTGGTGAATTCTCTCACCCTCCCGCGCTTCTGACTGTACCCAGTGCATGTATAAAACAAAAAACAAACAAACAAACAAATAAATTAAAAAATAAATAAATAAATAAATAGGTGCATCCACTGCATCAAGACAAAACACATTCTAGTGCTTAAGACCTTTAACAGAAAGAAACTTCAATATAATTAGTGTGCAATAAAGAGAAGAAAAGGGAAAGACAAAGAATATAGTTTCCAAATCAAACACACCCAAAGTTACCCATCCCTTTGTGGGTAAATGCCCAGCTAAACAGGGTTGGCCCAAAACCGGACTGCTGAGGCCCAAATGTCTGCCACAACTCTAAGGCCCCTTCTGGCGGGGACCCATAGGAAAGGAGAACAAGGGGCCACCCAAGTCTGGAAGGAAAAGAGCGAAATCAAAATCAAGATAAATGCTGTCATTGTTAACCTCCCCATGGGTCTTTCACACACATCAATTTCGAGAGTCTTCTTCCATGTCCCCCAAGTCCTCCTCCCTGCTCAGCTCCACCATTTCTTTGTAGGGCAGGGAAACTGCAACTCCCCTTTCCCTGGGGAACACCTTCTTACACTCCTATTGAATGGGAGAAAATATTCACACAACAGTACTGGGGTAGGTAAAGTATCAGGTTTTTCTGCCCTCCCACCATTGGGCTTAATGGTGGATCCTTGCAGCCCTGAAAGCGCGCCTGATGGTGGACACCTGGAGTAGGATGTGGGCATAGTAGGTGGGTACACCTGGGCTGAGAGACTGGGTGTATAAGGGTGGCACACCAGAGTGCAGTGGTGGTGGTGTGGTGTCGAGGATGGAGGGGTGCTGTGGAGAGTGACAGAGCGCGACGGAGTACGGAGTATGGCGACTACAGAAGGCGGAGAGCATGAAGACAACAGGCCTGCTAGAACCGCTAATGAACCTACCCGGTATGGGTTGGTTGTGTTACAAGTACTTTCAAAGGTTAATATCCAAGATATAGGGCCTCCCCTGGTGGCGCAATGGTTGAGCGCTGGGCTGAGAAGTTTCCCGCAGGCTCTGCAATGCCTGTTCGATCCCCGGCCACTGGTGAGGGTCCCACATGGCGCTCAGACCTCTCCTGGCGTCTGCTGCTCCCCTCAGCAGTGTACTTCATCATTCTACCTGTTCTGCTCTCTGCTCTCATCCTCCCGCGCTTCTGACTGTACCCAGTGCTTGTATAAATAAATAAATCAATAAATCTTAAAAAAATAAAAAATAAAAAAAATCCAAGATATATAAAAAACTCACATTATTCAATAACAACACAAACAAGTTAATAAATGGGCAGAGAGCTGAAGAGACAGGGGATATCTAGGTGAAGGGTAAGTGATTTTGAGGCTTTTCTGCCGTCCAGCCATTAGGATTGATGATGAATCCTTGTGGTCTTGAATGCATGCCTGATGGCAGACACCTGGAGTAGGGTGTGGGCATGCATAAGTGGGTACACCTGGGCTAAGGCTGGGCTTACAAGGGTGGCGTCACGGGGACACCAGTAGAGCAGAGAAGCAGAGACAACTAGAGAATGCCTGAGAGCCCAGATAGAGTGAAGACTTGCTGGGGGCTGGGAGGCCTGCCAACCTCCCAACGCCTCCCCCCAGCACCCCTGCCTGCTGCTGTGTATCCAGTAAATCCCAGTAAAAGCCTGCAAAAGTCATTGAGGGCTCCAGGACTCTCTCCTCCTTTACCCATGTCTGCTGGGATCATAGAGATCCTGCACTGTGCCCATTCCTGCCACTACAGCAGGTCACTAAATATATGAAAAAAAATTTACCATCACTTCCAATAACAGATTCAGATCAAAATCATAATGAGATACCACCTATATCCATGAGAATAGAACATATTAAAAAGTCTTCCACCAACAAGAGCTAGAGAGGATACAGAGAAAAAGGAAACAGACTGTTGATGGGAATGTAAACTGGTATAAGCAGTTTATGGAAACCACTTTATTGTTTTATGGAAGGCAATCTGAATTATACCCTAAAAAAGTAAAAATGTAAATATTGTGTGACCCAGCAATCCCACTCCTGGGCATCTAACAAATGTGAAAACATCAATGCAAAAAGCTGTATGTTCTACAATGTTCATAGCAGCATTGTTTACAATAGCTGAGAAATGGAATGAGTCTAAATGCCCATCAGTACACAACTGGATCAAGAAGATGGTATATTCACACTGTGCAAAACTGTTCAGCCATAAGGAAAGATGAGAGGCAGCCAGTTTCAGCAAAAAATGGAAGGAGTTTGAGAGAATTATGTGTAATAAAGCAAGTCAGAATGATAAAAAGAAATACTAGACATTTATGTCACAGAAGATTTAATTAAGTAAAATATTTACTTTATAGAAACTGGTGTACATCAGTGAGCACCATGAGGTGTCTGAGGTTCAGAGGGAAAGGGGAGGAAAAGGGACAAGTGGCTACAAGGGATAGTAAGGGGTGGGGAGTATAAAACTCTTAGAAAAAATTTCCTCTTTGAAAATTTTTAGATTCCCCCCCCCATGGAAATCTCCTTTTAACTCTAATAATTCATTATCTTATGACACAGAGTTTAAAGTAGAAAGCATAACTAATTCCATCTAATAAAATTTGTAAGCCTTTCCCATTAATTTTAATTTTAGAGACTTCCTAGCTGTTTGAGGGAGTTAATGTTAATGATTATTGTTTTACTACTAATTTTTAATTCACAGGAGAACTCCTTGGATTTCTGTCAAGAGTGGGAGAGACCCATATGAGGCCCTCTCTTGGAGAGGAAGAGAATGTTGCAGAAAAATTTACTTCAGACCTTTGAGAGCAATTTCTTTCTAGTGCCCCAGTAGATTGCAATTGAGACAGCAATTACTGAGCCAGCATTTGATAATAGACTCCTATGAGGGCACCATGCTGAAGGTCCATGTTATTTTGGGTCTCTGGCCCTTGAGTTGTTGTAGTTGTAAAGTTAATAGTTTGGTTGCTTTTTCTTTACCATCTTGTTTAAGGTGCTTTCATAATGCTCAGCCAGCATCCCGAGTGTCCTAAACCACGAGTCCTCCCATGCAATTTTCTGACCTTTTATCAATCCACTGATCTCAGGAGATATTCTGTATAATGAGTGCAATTAGAGCAAGCTGGGTGACACCTTTTTTTTAATGGAACCGCAAATAGGAAAAAAATGGTTTCAAATGCATTATATGTCTGTCATAGTGTTACAGAGCAACCCCGATATAAAACAGGTTGCCTGACTATGGGTCCTCACAGTCAGGGAGGGACTTAAAAGGGACTTATTAATACTTAACTGCAGGAACACACAAAAGGTTAATAAAACGCTTATTTATAAGGGAAGGGGAAATGAGGAAATATACAATTCAGGGAGAAAAGAGGGAGATAAAGTCTGAAATGTATCCTACCCATTCTGCTGACTTGCAAAACCAATGGCACGCTGAGAGCTGGTGGAGAGCCAAGAGCCATGAAGCCAAGAGAGAAGCCCAAGGCCCAGGTGTCTGATTTTATACAAACCTGGCAGCTTAACTCCGCCCTCGGACCCCAGCAACCCTCCCTTTGGTAATGATGGGATTTGTCATTTCCAGTGTCTTGATGGCTTTGGTTTGGAGTGGGGGTGGAGTCCACAAAGTCTGTATGGAATTAGCTCAGGACATCATTTCCACCAACAATAGATTCAACCTGTTTGTTTCTAAGAGAAGACCTTAGGATTTACTTGTAAAGGTTCAGCTGTTACTATGAAAGTTGTTTCTTATCACTGAGCTGTTGAAAACTGTGGATCTAAAATATGGCTCTTGGGTTTTTTTTTTTTATCTTGCTTCCGGCAACTATCTTTGAACTTCACTATTTTCTTTTAACATGTATAAAGCTGATAAAGCTCTGGCAGACCTGGGACATAGACCCAGAAAATGACCTTACATTCCTCAAAAAACTTTTATGGTTCTATCTAGGTTTAGGAAATTCTCTAATTATGGCTCTTTGTTCAGTTTTTTACCGCAGGGTGAGGAGATACTGGATGAGGTTCATCTGTAACCTTGGGAGGTTTTATTTTAAAAGATAACTCTCTAATACTGTTTTGGAATGGAAAGACAATTAAGATCATGAATTAGTGGTAAAAGGGATGGGTCAGGGAGCAGTAGGAATCAAGTCAGTCATCTTTTGTTTTAGGTAACTTCTTGTGCCTTTAATTTTTAATTAGCCTTTTGTAACCAGCCTTTTAAATGAAACTTACAGTCTCGAAGCCTTTTGTAACTTCTGCATAACAATCAAAGTAGGCAGGCCATTTTAACTGCAGAACAGGTTATCAGAAGCGCTGGAGGGGATGGGGGCAAAGGGTGGAAGGGATCTAATGGACTATGGCAATGGATTATTAGTACCTTTGCAAAGGTCTGAACCTGTACAGTGTTGTAAACCAATGAAATCTTGATAAAAAATAAATTTTTAAAAAAAAAACAGAAAGGCTGGCCTCCCTCGTGGCGCAGTGGTTGAGTGCTGGGTTGCGAAGCTGCCCATAGCCTCTGCAGTGCTGGTTCTATTCCTGGCCGCTGGATGAGGGTCCCGCATGGCATGCAGACTTCTCCTGCCGCCCCGCTGCTCCCCTCAGCAGTGTACTTCGTCAGTCTGCCTGCTCTCTGCTCTGACTCTGGTGAATTCTCTCACCCTCCCACGCTTCTGACTGTACCCAGTGCTTGTATAAATAAATAAATAAATCTTAAAAAAAATAAAATAAAGTAAAAAAGGCATTTCATTTTGTCCTGAGATCTCTTACTCTCAAATGCATTTAAGAGTGATTTTAATTAGAATATTATCCATAATGGCCATTGTAATACTAACTCATTTTTGGTAAAATTTTGCCATGGTTTTAGATTTCTGTTACTTTCAGACTATAATTCTCAAACATAAAATAAGCAGCTGTGCAGGAAAAGTGGACCATACAACTCTTTGGACCTACATGATCCCATATCTTTTAGGAAGGCCTTTGAGTTTCCTGGAACCAAACTAATCCATAAGCCCATTTGTTTCTGAGTTTGACTTTTGAAATTCTTCTAGCAAGAGCATTTACCTCATTTGTGTATTAACAGAAACCAATGGTAATCAAGAAAACAACTGTGTAAATCATCAGTAACAAATGAACAAGGGTGTGGGTACAAGATTTAACCAGTAGAGACCTCCCCCGTCAGGCAAGGGGTTAAGCACTGCACTGCAAAGCAATCCGCAGCCTCTGCAGCAAGAGTTCCATCCCCAGCCCACCAGGGAGAAACCCACATGGCAAGGCAGACGTCTCCTGTTTTGGCCCGCTGCTCCCCTCAGCAGTGTATTTCAGTCAATCTGCCTGTTCTGTTCCCGCTCTGTCTCTGTCTGGTGGATCCTCTCACCGCTCCCCTCCCATCTCTGGCCTGTACCCCAGCTGTTGTATGCATAAATAAATCTTTAAAAATAAAGAAAAGAAGAAAAAATAAACTAGGATCATTATATACCCTATGGATCATAATAAGATGTTGTATAAAGTGTTGGGAAGAAGCCCTTAATGGTGATTATAAATCATTGATAGGTATTTCATTTGTTTACGTTTTCCTCACTAAGATCAACATTTTCAAATGAACATTGAGTACAAACTGTTATAGGACAGGGAGAGGGGTAGCCCAAGCCCCGCAAACCTGCCTATTCTAAATGGGTTCTGCCATCCGCCGCATCAACACAAAACATATAAGACTTTAATGGGAAGGAACTTTAATAAAACTAGGAAACAATACAGGTAAGGCAAAGAGTCTAGTTTCTAAATGAAGCACCCAAAGTTACCCGTCCCCTCGTAGGTAAAACTCCATCCAGATGGGATTGGCCCAGAGCAAAGCCCCAAAGCCTGCCACAAGTCTAAAGCATCTTCCAGTGGGGACCCACAGCAAAGGGTCAGAAATAACCAGACAAGCCCGGAAGAAAAAGAGCAAAATCAACATCAAGATAAAAGCTGCCATGGTCACCTCCCCATGGGTCTCACCCACATCTGTGTCACCCAGTCTACGACCAAAAGACAAGCGCAGTTTCTTCACGTGTCTCTAGGATCCATGTGCCTCCTCCAGGTCTCCTGGCTCCATCCTGCTTCCTTCCTCAGTCTCTTCTTCAGCTTCTCCTCTTCCTGCTCAGCTCCACCCTCCCTTGGGTGGGGCAGGGAACCTCCCCCTTTCCTGGGACCACCCTGTTACAAAACCACTACAATAATGAGCATTTTTGCAGCCCCTATTTCCTTTCTTTCCTGTCTTTGGAGACATGTTGGTCCAATCTTATATATTTTTTAGAAACTCTCCCCAGAAAGCATGGGTCGGTGGGCATTTCCCGGCGAGTATGGAGGGCCAGCAAAGCATCCTTTCAAAAAAGCTTTTCTGTTAAAATTATAACACATAAACAAAAGTGTCCTCCTAGTATCATTTCCAAAGGCCTAGCCTGCGGAACAAGTTTTAGTTCTCTTAAAACAGATAATCAAAGTATCTGTGTCTGAATGCTTATTGTATTAGGGTACTCTCCTAGAGAGTACCGGCTGGGAGAAAAATCAATCAAATTGATTCTGCTTTGATCCTATTTGTAACTTCGTATGCACTGCAGCAGGGGTAAACGAGGATTCTGCTCTTTCCCTGATTACTTCTAACAACGGGTATTAACTTAAACTGTTGCAGGTTGCGGAAAAACCCCAAGTTGAGAATACTTAAATTGGCTTTTACACAGATAAAGTGGTAACAGGTGGGGAGAGGACTCGGCCGAACCGAACCGTGTGAGAAAGCGCGAAACTGTGGATTTGTGTCAAGAGAAGGGCACTGGTTTCTAAAGAGCAAGATGCAAGAATGTGGGGCACACAGTTGACATATTTTTACGTCCCTTTCTCCCCACAAAGATCGTGCCACTGGGCAACTGGGGAGCCCCCAAAGTTGACCCCCCCTAGGAGGGCAAGCTAGCCCAGGGTTAACAACACTTCCAGAAGTTTAAAGGCAGAACGCCCAAGGGAAGCGCCAAGCGAGCCCACACGTGCGGCCCGCAGGGTCCACCCAGGCAGGTCATTCTCGGGGGGCAAGAGGTCCCGGGCGGCCCGACCTGGGCCCGCAGCGGGCGCTGAGGGGCGGGGACGAGGGCGGGTCCGCAAGGTCGCGCGATTGTGCCGGGAGGCGAGCGGCGCGCGGGCGGCGGCGGGCGGAGACCACGGCAACTGTTGTAAGCAGCGGAGGGATCCCACCGGGAGAGTCGGGACTGAGCGGCGAGACCCCGAGGGTGTGGGGCGGGGGATCCCAGTCCCCGCCCTGTTTTCCCCGCCCCTCCCCCCGCCTCCTTGACGCCCCTCCCCCCTCCTCCCCGCTGGTTGGAAAGTTTCTAGAATCTCTTCCCAGCGGCCTTTGCGGTTCCAACATGGCGGAGCTGACGGTGGAGGTTCGCGGCTCCAACGGGGCTTTCTACAAGGTACCGACCCTTTTACCGCTTTGTCGGGGCTTCCGGGGGCTGGGGCAGGCGCGGGGGAGGGTTGGCGGCTCCTAAGAGTGGGGTTTGGGGCCGAAAAGGACAACCAGGCCAAAGCCGGAGGCCGCTGTGTCCCTCGCTTCTCCTTCCTCGACCCGCGGTTTAACGGTCTCGGGGGCCCGGGCTCCGTTATGTTTTGAAACAAGAGGTCGGACACCTTTTGCGTTTTCCTACTCATGGGCCTTAATTTTGGATGCTTGTGCGGCCTTAGGCGGGCGGAGGAGGAGAAGCCGAACGGCTGCCGGGCGGCCGAGAGCTCGCCGGGAGCAGGCCTGAGCGCCTGGAGGTGGGGGAGTCGCGAAAGGAGGTGGTGGGATTGTGTGGTCGAGGCCGCTTCCCCGCCCCTTGGCCTGGGCCGGGCGGGAGCGCCTCGGCCCGCAGCCCCGACCCCTCCCCACCCCCTGGGGGGGCACGTCGCGGAATCCTAGGAATTCACCTTTGTGCTAGGGTTTGGGGCTAATAAACTTTAGAGTCCGAAAGGGAGAGGGTACCGGATTGAGGGTTGGAATGGAGCGAAAAGTGAAATACCTTGAAATGTGGCGGGATGAAATATTTTTGCGGCCTTTGAGATTGGGCGGCGCCTCAGCCCCTCTGTTACGGAAGAAAAGGCGAGAAGAGTTCAGGCTTTGAAAAAGGAAGCGTTCCCATGTGAATTGGATCGGGGGAGACAGGTGGGGAGGTGGCTAGATTCTTTGTATCACTTGGCCGGTGTTTTGGGAAGGTGTTCCCCCACCCCCCATCCCCACGGGTTTTTTTGTTTGCTTGCATCGGGAAGGAGGCCATGCATTACTATGGATTGGTGCTGGTGAACGGAAGAGGAATGGAGTAGGGGCTTCAATTGTTGGGGTCACATCACTGAGAATGAAGTCCTTACCATTTGGCTTTTGCCCCTATAACAAGCCTTTCTGATTCTCCCTTTTTCCTAAAGTATGCCACGATGTTACAAGATCAATACAAGCCTCCCCAGCTGTTGTCTGTCAGTCATTCTCGCTAAGCCAGCATCTCAAATGTTTGAGAGTCCTGGCTATTTTTATGAAGGGCCTTCTCCTAACGCAGGAGTGAGTATTGTGCTTACACAGTAAGTAGTAGTAGGCTCTCCGGGTTTCATTTCATCGTACCTTTTGTCCCAGAGGACTTATTTTTGTGGTGGTTAATTTCCTGTTTTTAGCGTTTTTCCTTTTCTAGGTTAGGTCTTAGTTATGTGGATTTGGTTTAGCTGTGTCACGTGGTAATGGCATAGTGGGGAATCACTGTTGGCTTATAGAGGATCTCTAAGCTTTTTACAAGTTTAAATCTCTTTAGGTGGTCAACATAAAAACTGGTGGAAAGTAGTCTTTTAATGTGTGACAAGTTGTATTAGCAGTGTAGGTTTAAAACGGTGTCAGAGCACTTAAATGAAATTCCAGTAGATATTTCATTGACTTTTGTTAATTGCTATCTAGTGGTTGCGTTTTCTTAACAGCTGCAGATACAGTTGTGGTACTGTGCATAAACTGTTAAACTTTTGTCGAGGGTAGAAAGGTTTATCATTTAGTATCAATCTCCCACTCCTGAGTAAGTTTCAGATTCCTGACTAATTGGCTATACAGTTCTTGTAATGGAGGTGTGCACTTTTTTCCTGGTACATTGAAAAAAAGAAAAGGATTGCTTTGCTTTATTTTTCAATATGTAGATGATAGAACATTTTACATAAACCAGGTGTTTTTTATAGCAGATGGGCTGCTATACAAGCTACATTGGATAAGATTTTGAAATCAGTAGTTTGAAAGTTATTTAGTAGAGATTGCAATTTTTTTTTTTAGTATTATTATTATTATTATTATTTTTTAAAGATTTATTTATTTATTTATACAAGCACTGGGTACAGTCAGAAGCACGGGAGGGTGAGAGAATTCACCAGAGCCAGAGCGGGGAGCAGAGCAGGCAGAATGACCGAAGTACACTGCTGAGGGGAGCAGCGGGCGGCAGGAGAGGTCTAGCGCGCCATGTGGGACCCTCCTCCGGTGGCCGGGGAGCAGCCGGGGATCGAACCGGCACTGCAAAGGCTGCGGGCAGCTTCGCAACCCAGCGCTCAACCGCTGCACCACCGGGGAGGCCCAGTATTATTATTATTTTTTAATCCGCAGCAAATCAGGCATTCCTGTTTGGAACTTTTAAAGTATTGTTGATCTCTATCCAAATTTTCAAATCTATTGATTTTCAACCTTGGTGGTGTTACCCATTTCTAACAAAGCAAGGTGGGGCTTTTTTTTTCTTTTACTAAAATAATTACAATTAAATATGCACAAGCAGTTTGTTATTTTTAACTATTTGAATTTTTGAGATTAATTTGCATATGGTAAGAACACCCCTTTGTGGGTGTACACTTACATGAACTTTGATAAAATACTAGCAGTTTTGTTACCATCACCTCCATGACATAGAGATGGAATAGTTTTCTCATTTACAAAGTTGCACTCAGGCCTATTTATTAATAGTGTCTTAACCCCCAATTCCTAGAATGTTTCTGTCCCCTCATAATTTTGCATTTTCCAGAATGTCCTATATGTAGTCTCATCAGTGACTTTTGAGTCTGGCCTGTTGCATTTATTGTAGTAGCAGTAATTATTTTAATATTTGATCAGCGAGAGACTTTTTTTTTTTTTTTTAGGATTTATTTATGCATACAAGAGCTGGGGTACAGACCAGAGATGTAGGGGGGGGAGAATGAGAGGATTCACAGAGACAGAATGGGGAACAGAACATGCAAACTGACTGAAATACACTGCTGAGGGGAGCAGCGGGTGAGTCAGAAGAGGTCTGCTGCACCATGTGGGTAGCTCCCTGGCCAGCTGGGGAAGGAACTCATGCTACAGTTCTGGAAAGCTTCATAGTGTGGTGCTTAACCCCTTGCACTTACCAGCGAGGCCCATGATCAATGGGAGATTTAGAAGCTTTCAGGAAAAACCAAAGTTGCCTTGAGATAACTGCTATTTATGTTTTCGTGTCTTTTTCCCCCCACTGGTGTTTCAGTGCACAGATGATTTCTGATTTCATCCTTTTACTCCCGCCTGTATATACACTTGACTAAAAGTCAAGTGTGAATGGTCATTCAAGAATTTCAAAGTCAAGGGGTTAGTAGCTGATACTGTCCTGCCTTGAAAGGAGTGTTCTGTACACACTGATAAAAGTTTTTCTTGTGGAGCTGTAACTTCATCTCATTGGAACCAGTGAGGAGCTGAAGATCTGATCGAAAATTGAGATTTTTTTCCAGCAGGATTTGCACAAGTGATGGCTTGAAAAATACATAGCCCTGCTTTTTGTACTTATCAGTGGATCTAAACTAACTTAAGAGATAAAAAGGTTGGTATGGTGGGCCTCCCCTGGTGGCACAAGCGGTTGAGCGCAGTGCTGTGAAGCTGTCCGCAACCTCTGCAGCGCCGGTTCCATCCCAGCTGCCAGGGACGGTTTTTTTTTTTTAAAAAAAAAAAAAAGCTTGGTATGGTCCTGTTTGAAACTCTGTAAGTTTAGGTATGGGAAAGAATGGGAGATGGGTTAATTAAACCCTTGATAGGGGATATAACTGTACATGAAAGTATGCATTCATAGCTTTTCCTATCTGAAACAACAATTTAGTTATATTGCTAGTCATTTGGGGTGCCTTTTTTTTTTTAAGCTTTGCAGTAGAATTTATGGTCTGTGTGATTATGTTAAGCTGTATAGACTGTTAGCACAGTCTTATTTTAGAACATTTCCATTACCCCCCCCCCTCAAAAATCTTGTGTCCATCTGGAGTTATTAAAGTACTTTTTTAAAAAAAAAAATTATTCACTTAAGAACTGGGGTGGAGGCCAGAGGTATGGGGAGTGAGAGGATCCACCAGAGACAGTGGGGAACAAAACAGGCAGATTGACTGAAGTACACTGCTGAGGGGAGCAGTGGGCAAGTCAGGAGAGGTTTACTGTACCATGTGGGTCATTTCCCTGGCCAGTTATTGAACTCTGTGTCTTAACCCCTTGCGCCGCCAGAGAGGCCCTAAAGTGCTATTTAACTGATGTATATGAAATTAAGCATTGCAGCTTGCATAGCCGTGGGCAGAATATAATTTAAATAGAAGTTGGATGTAAGTCACTCATTTTCTGGCTTATGTAGAGGAAAGTTTACGTGGTGTTCTAAGGAAACATGTACTCTCTAAGATGCTAAAATTTCAGGGCTTCTTTATTGTAGATTTAATTACTTTTAGTTAACTGATTCTGAGTATCATAATAGTTTTGTAATTTCCTTATTTTGCTTAATTTAATGTTAGAACAAATTTGAGACTAAATTATGCACTGGGTTTATTATCACTAACGGTGCTCCATAAAGTTACATTAAAGGAGTTGTGTTCTGAGTGTGTACCGTTTTTAGATTTAATACAGTATATTGTGTTGATTTCCTTGTAGAGATAAGTAATTGAGGAAAGATAGTGGCTGTCTTAATGATTGCTGTTAAAAATATGCAGTTCCAAGTATTTTAAAGATAATTTTTAACTACAGATTTTAAAATGTTTTTTTTTTTTTTTTTTTTTTTTTATAGAGGCATGTTTTATTTATTTATTTATTTGTTTGTTCATTTGTTTTGTTTATACAAGCACTGGGTACAGTCAGAAGCTCGGGAGGGTGAGAGAGTTCACCAGAGCCAGAGCGGGGAGCAGAGCAGGCAGAGGGACCGAAGGACACTGCTGAGGGGAGCAGCGGGTGGCAGGAGAGGTCTGCGCACCATGTGGGACCCTCCTCCAGTGGCCGGGGAGCAGCCGGGGATCGAACCGGCACTGCAGAGGCTGAGGGCAGCTTCGCAACCCAGCGCTCAACCACTGCGCCACCGGGGAGGCCCTAAAATGTGTTTTTTTAAAAGAATGTTAAGGAAGAATTAATTGACAAGATAAGTCAATTTTTTTAAATGAACTATTTTTCCTGTAACCTTTATTTTAGTATTTCCGTAACAATAATATAATTATGAAAAATCCGAAAAGCAATAAAGGAAAAAGAAATCTACACAAAGATATGTTGTGAAGAGTTTAGCTTTATATACTTAAAGAAAAAAACTTTTTTCCCTATTTTTACTTTTAGGCACCTATGTATTTTCTGAATCATCAATTGCTAGTATGTGCTTTCTGTTAGATAAGTTTATTGTATGCTATTAAGTCTATTCATGTTCACTTAAGTTTCTGCTTTTTTCCTGATTTTCTTTTTTTTTTTTTAAAGGATTTATTTATGCATAAAGAGCTGGGGTACAGGCCAGAGATGTGGGGGAGTGAGAGGATTCACTAGAGACAGAGTGGGGAACAGGCAGATTGACTGAAATACACTGCTGAGGGGAAGCAGCAGGTGAGACAGGAGAGGTCTGCTGCACCATGTGGGTTACTCCCTGGCTGCCTGGGGATCGAACTCATGCTGCAGAGGCTGCGGATTGCTTCATAGTGCTGTGCTTAACACCTTGTGCCACGTGGGAGGCCCCTCCTGATTTTGTTCTTTCAAGGAATCCATGGAGTATATTATCTCCATTGTACATTTTAAGAAATTGACAATAATGATTAATTTGTCCAAGATTACACTGCCACTGAAATGAGATTTAACTCTAGGACTTCTCACTTACAGTTGCCTGGGTTAATATAGCATTAGAAGTTCTTTAAAAGGCAATGGGCTTAAGTTCTAATTAGACAAGGCAGACAGTTGACTGGAGGATCATAACTCAAGAAGTGCGTTTTCTGCTACAGTGTTAAGGATGGAGCAAACCAGCGTGGGTTTGTTTTTGTTTTGGTAGTGGGAAGAACAGTATTTGATGATTGAGCCCTAATTCTTGTATTAGTGCATTGTGAGACCTTGGTTTTTCCATCTTCAGTATGAGGCAGTTAGATTTCTTTCAACACAACCTACTAAGGGGTAGAATCTGCTAGGTATATGCTAGTTCACTAAGATTCCATCTAGCCTCTAATACTAGTAACTATTTATTGAGTACTCAGGCTCCATTAGAATGTGCAGGTACGTTATGTGAATTTCTCTTTTCAGCATCTCAGTCAGTGAAAAACAGTGTTAGCCACCAATTGAGGAAACTGAGGCTAAGCAAATCAAGTCCATAAAATTAATGAGACTGATTCAAGATTCAGAGTGATCTTTAAGATGCTAGAGAGCCTGATGTCTTTAACCTTTATAATTTGATTTCTTTTTGAAATAGCTGTGTGACTTCCCAAATTATCAGTTAAAAATTATTAGTAATTAATATATTGACAATTAAAAGGAATGACTTGGGAGAAATTATTTGTTTTTACTTTACAAAAATTGGCTATTTCCACTATGGTAGCCACCAGTCATAGGGCTAAAGTGTAAAGTGGTCTGAGTTGAGATATGTTTTTGAGTGTGAATTGTATACTTGATTTCAGAAACTTAGTATAAAACACAATTTAAAAATATTTTCAGGCCTCCCCGGTGGCGCAGCGGTTGAGCGCTGGGTTGTGAAGCTGCCCGCAGCCTCTGCAGCACTGGTTCGATCCCCGGCTGCACCCCGGCCACCAGAGGAGGGTCCCACATGGTGCGCAGACCTCTCCTGCCGCCCGCTGCTCCCCTCAGCCGTGTGCTTAGGTCCTTCTGCCTGCTCTGCTCCCCGCTCTGGCTCTGGTGAATTCTCTCACCCTCCCGCGCTTCTGACTGTACCCAGTGCATGTATAAACAAACAAACAAAAAAAAACAAACAAGTAAAATAAATAAATAAAAACATGCCTCTATTTAAAATAAATAAATAAAAATACTTTCAAGTATGTTGAAATACTTTGGATATGTTGGCTTAACTAGGCTATTATTACAGTTTCACCTGTTTTTACTTATTTTAATATAGCTACTAGAAATAAAAAAATTAGTTATATGGTTCAGTTTATAATTTCTGCTGGATAGTTCTGATTAATGCCATCCTTAGCTGTTAGATATGTTGATTACATAAGGTATTTTGGGAAATAATATGAAATGCATTAATATGCACATAAAAGCTCACTCAAATGTTTTTATATGGTGGCATCTTTTGCTAATCTTACTGCTTAGTATTTTTGAGCATCAAGAAATGCTTCAGAAGAGTCTTTGGTAGATAGTTAGCTAATAGTAAGAAACCGTGTTGTGATGGTTCTGCCAAATTTAATATAAACAAAATATTTACAGGTATCACAGTCTCTTCACAACTTATTTGTTCTCACATTTAAGAGGCTTGAAAGTCATCACCAAATTGAGCCAACATTAAATTTCAGTTAATAAATATCAGTTGTGGGCCTCCCCTTGTGGCGCAGCGGTTGAGCGCTGCAGCCTCTGCAGAGCCGCCGGTTCCATCCCCAGCCACCAGTGAGGGTCCCACATGGCGCAACAGACCTTTCCTGCCATGCCCACTGCTCCCGTCAGCAATGTATTCCATCAGTCTGCCTGTTCTGATCCCCACTCTGGCTCTGGTGAATTCTCTTACCCTCCTGTGCTTCTGACTGTACCCAGTGCTTGTATAAATAAATGAATCTTTAAAAAAATAAATATCAGTTGTTTCAACTTGTCTCTCATACTTTAGCTTCAGGATTTTTTGCTTAGCTCTTTTGGAGGATGAATAGCAGTCTCTGACAGTGGTAACTGTTGAAGTTTATACTTATTCTTTGCAGAGGAACCTGGGTTCCTTTGTCAAGGTTTCTTCAGGTTCAGGAATCTTTCAGACCCCTCTCTTCATTTCTCATTTTGGCCAATTTGAGTAAAATGTTTCTTGCTTCATAATTTTGCTTTTTCAGTTTTTCAGGTTATTTTAAAGTCTTAAATTATAAAGTGACTTGATATGTGTTCTTAAGTATATGTTAGGTCTTCTGTACAAATTTATTGGAACTCTTTGTTGGGGGGAAAGGATCCTGAACAGACTCCACAAACAGGTTTTATGGACCCACCCCCACCCCAGAACAAAGGGATTCAAGACACCAAGGACTACAAATCCCACAATGTCACCACCACTGAAGGGAGGGTTGCTGGGACTTAAGGGTGGAGCTAAGCAGCCAGGTTTGGACATCTGGGCGGGGGGGGGGGGGGGTGTGTCTTTGGTTTTTCACCAGCTTTTGTGTGCTGTTGGGGTTCCAGATCAGCAGAATTGGCAGGACGCTGTCACCAATTTATTTCTCACTGAGTTGTTCATTTCTTCATCCCCCCCCCCTTTTTAAGATTTATTTATTTATTTATACAAGCACTGGGTACAGTCAGAAGCACAGGAGGGTGAGAGAATTCACCAGAGCCAGAGCAGGGAGCAGAACAGGCAGACTGATGAAATACACTTCTGAGGGGAGCAGTGGGCATGGCAGAAGAGGTCTGAGCGCCATGTGGGACCCTGGCCTGGCGGCCGGGGGCTGCGCCACCAGGGGAGGCCCTCTTCATTTCCCCTTTTTGTAAAGAAATCCTTTACTACCCTTTTTATGTGTACCTGCAGTTGAGTCTCATTGTAAGTTCCTTTTAAAGTGTGCGGGTGAGGACCCACAGTTATGCCAACCCATTTCACATTGGGGTTGCCCTGTAACATCTTGACTTCTGGAAGCTCTGATTTGTTGTGTAATCTTAGCATTCTTGCATATACACAAAGCTAACTATCTGATTCCTTTTTTATTTTATTTTTTTAAAGATTCATTTATTTATACAAGCCTGGGTACAGTCAGAGGCACAGGAGGGTGAGAGAATTCACCAGAGCAGAGAGTAGAACAGGCAGAGTGACGAAGTACACTGCTGAGGGGAGCAGCGAGCAGCAGGAGAGGTCTGAGCACCATGTGGGACCCTCGCCCAGCCGGGGATGAAACCGGTGCTGCAGAGACTTCGGGCAGCTTCGCAACCCAGCGCTCAACCCCTGCGCCCCCAGGGAGGCCCCACTATCTGATTCTTATTTCAAACTGAAGTTAAAATCTTTTTAGGGGTTATGTGTTAGGCTGGTCCAGTTAAGACGTCGTAACAGAACTTTTTTTTTTTTCCCCAAGATTTATTTATACAAGAACCTGGGGTACAGGTCAGAGGCGCGGGAGGGTGAGAGAATTCACCAGAGAGAGCGAGTAGCAGAACAGGCAGATGACAGAAGACACTGCTGAGGGGAACAGCAGGCGAGGCAGGAGAGGTCTGCGCCATGTGGGTTTCTCCCTGGCCTGCTGGAAATCGAACCTGCATTACAGAGGCTGCAGACAGCTTCGCAGAGCATCGCTTGCTGCACACCCCCCCACCCCCCAGGCCCCATTGTAACAGAACTTTATGCTTGCAGAGAACTATAGGGAACTTCATCTCTCCAACAGGAAGAACTGGTGATAGTTTTGGGTAGCTATAAACTTGTGAATGTAGCATGCTAAGAGCATTTATTACTAGTATGCAAGCATAGTATATATTTACACTTTCTTACGAAATGCTAACATTTTCATTGTCACTTTAAAATTTAGAATAATGTTCAGTATTAATGAGTGCTAAAGACATACCTTGAGTAATTTTTTTCCTTTAACAGAACTTACTGCGTCATCGTGTGCAGTGATTTCTGTAATAAGTGATATAATTAATAAATTGGCATACTTTATTTTTATAATGTATCCTTTAATTTGAAATGACTTAGTTATGTAGGGGTTTTTTGGTAAATATTTATGCATACAAAAACTGGGGTACAGGCCAAAGGTGCAGGGGTTAGAGTATTCACCAGAGACAGCGGGGAGCAGAACAGGCCAACTGACTGAAAAACACTGCTGAGGGGAGCAGGGGGCGAGTCAGGAGAGGTCTGCTGCGCTATGTGGGTAGCTCCTGGCTGGGGATTGAACTAGTGCTGCAGTGGCTGCAGACAGCTTCATAGGTTGCATCTTTACCCCTTGTGCCATCAGGAAGGCCCAGGAATTATTTTATAGTGTAATAAAATTTCACTGATTACTTCCTAAAAGATTTATTACTTATTTCCTCCATTGGTGAATCTCAACTCTACATCCTTGCCAGAAGTGGGTTTTATAATTACATTGTCATGTTTTAAAGACTATTTATGCATACAAGAACTGGGGTGTAGGCCAGAGGTGTGAAGGGTGAGAGGATTCGCCAGAGAGAGTGGGGAGCAGAACAGGCAGCTCTCCTGAAATACACTGCTGAGGGGAGCTGTGGGCGAGTCAGGAGAGGTCTTCTGTGCCTTGTGGGTAACTCCCTGGCTAGGTATCAAACTCTTGCTGCAGTGGCTGGAGATAGCTTCTTAGGTTGCATCTTAACCCCTTGTGCCACCAGGGAGGCCCAAGTTTTATATTTTTTATATGCTGAAAACTTTTCTCAGTAAGGCTCCCACATTTCTAGTTTTGGTTAAAACAACCTGTGTCCAGGTTAAACATAAAATTTCCTACATTTTCTTCTAGTTATAAACTCATCAATATAGTTGCTGTTAAACATATCAACACTTAATTTTGAATATTCATAGACATTTGTGATAGCACATTGTAGTAAATAATCTTTGTTTTATAGTGGAATTACTATTTTTTTCTTCTCAGTCAATCGCTGTCACTTCTAGGACTGGGATGGGACTATGGTATTTAATATCCAGGAGAACTTGGTGCCATTCAGGGTTGACATAATTAAGAACCTCCTGATAATTGCTCTGAATGTCTCTGGGATTCTCTGGAAAGACCATTCAGAGTTCCTGGGGACAGGAAGAGAGGGGAGGGAGTGTAGCATTGTGACTTTTGAAGCAAATAAAGTCAGTTAGGACTCTGCTTTCCTTACGTTACTGCCCAAGACCCTGTCTTGTTTCACCTACCACATAGTAGTCGATCTGAAACAATCTTAGTTTCTTTAAATAGTAAGAATTTATTTCTGGGGCCTCCCTGGTAGGCTGGGGGTTAAGTCTCAGCCCTACTACCTTTATGGCCTGAGTTAGATCTAGCCTGGGAGATAACCCACATATGGCTCACCAGACCTCTCCTGTCTTGCCCACTGCTCCCCTTAGCAGTGTATTTCAGTCATTTTACCTGTTCTGCTCCCCACTCTGTCACTGGTGAATCCTCTCACCCCCTGCACCTCTGGCCTACACCTCAGTTCTTATACGCAAAAATAAAAAAAAAATTAAAAGATTTTAATTTTCCTAATAAGGAATTCTTTCTGTATCTCTTTTAACTATTACACAATCCAGAAACAAAATGTTTTATATTAAATACTTTAAATTACTTGCAAGAAAAGCTCCAGGAAGATTTACCATGCTATTTAAGGGAGGAGGGAGTAGTTTTACTTACTTCTAGCATACCTTTGAGTGCCTAAGAATACCTTAGTTTTTAGTTAAAGATTTAGTTCCCTTGGTTTACAAACTGAGAAACTTTTATATATAAAAATACTTATTATAATGATGAGCACCTGGATCTGAGAGCCCCTAAAAGCCTTTCTCAACATAATACTTTCTCATTTGAAGGCAGAGAAATACCAGAAGTATCATTCTAGATGCATTAGAGAGAAGTTAGCTTATTGTACAAAATAAATGCCTTAGCGACTGGGATGTATGCTCTTAGAATCATAATTAAGAAATGCTGCTGTTGTATTCAGTTTTCTTTTTTTAATCTCATAAAATAAGTCATGACACTTGCAGGTTGCAGGAAAGGACAACAGTTGATTCTGATTGTTGACATGTTGATTTGAGGTATAAAGTAAGCAAAGGGTGTAGATGTTTGTCTTGTTAAAAGGGTATAGGTTGTTTTTCCAGGTATAGATCTGGGCGCGGTGGAAGAGCAAGGTACTTTAATTGTATCTAATGTGTCATTTGTAAGAGACACTAAGAAGAAATGTTAATTGGTGTGGCAGTTTTATCTTAGAGTTCTTGTTATTTAAACATCATCTTTAAACATTTGCATACATATAAGGGAAAATAGAAGCCAAATAAAGTTTGATTAAAGCATCTTCACAGTCAGAAGAATGTGTTTCTTCACACAGTATCTTCCTCAATACTTGGAGTGCACTGATGTTGCAAACGCATTTAAAGCGCTCTCCCTTTTAAAGAGCTTTCCTCTGTTTATAGTCAGGATTTTCTTTCAAGAATTTTCATCCACTATGCATATTTTGATACTAGTGCTTTCTTGATTTTATCAGAAGGTGTCAACAGTACAACCTTTTGGTAAGAGATTAGTCTTTCATAAAATGGTCCTTCATTGGTTTTCTGACTGAGATCATAGAAGGGTTGCAGTCAAGTGATTGCCACAGAAAATTCCAAGCAAGCTAAGTTTGAACGTGTTTAAACAGAGATGTAGCCTGACTACCATATGGTTGTCAGCTGTTCTATGCACCCTTATTAATTGTAAACAGCACCCTGACTTCAGAGATGCAAAGTACTTAGGAATTGAAGGACTGGAAGGGGTCCGATTGTAAATCAGTAAATTGATAATTGATTAGAGGCTAACAAGTGACTTTCAAATTCTTGGTGGCAGTTTTCAAACAAAAACCTGAGGTGAATTTCACACAAATTATGCTATTAACTTTTTTGTCACAAGGGTTGTATTTTTGTAAACATTGTAATCCACAGCAGTAAACTTGGACTTGATATAGTCAAGGAAAATGCTTAGTTAACCCATTCAGAAAGAAAAGCTCTGCAGGATCTAACAAACACTGAGCCCAGTGCATCTAATGTGTGATTTATTCTCATGTTTATTTTGGGAAATACAACATTATACCATCAATTGCAGTATTTTAACACATTGGAAAAGGCATCAAAAAATGTTGTTTCTAGCTTTTATGCCAAATAAGTAGAAGGGAAAATGAAAATCTGTAAATTTCAGTTGATGTGAAATGCCAGTGATCCTGAGAAAAACATTAAAAAATAAAAACATTGATAGACATATTAAAGCTAGAGTGACTCTTAAGTTATATAAGAATTTTTTTTTTTTAAGATTGATTTATTTATGCATGCAGGAACTGGGGTATAGGCCAGAGGTGCCAGGGAGTGTGAGAGAATTCACTAGAGACAGCGGGGGACGGAACAGGCAGATTGACTGAAATACACTGCTGAGGGAGCAGCAGGCAAGACAGAAGAGGTCTTCTGTGCCATGTGGGTAGCTCCTTAGCTGTCCGAAAATCGAACTGCTGCAGTGGTTGGTGATAGCTTGATAGTGCGGTCTTTAATTCCTGCACTACCAGGGAGGCCCCTACATAAGAATATTCTGTCAATAAAGTTTGAAGGAAGCAGTGACATGAGAATTTTTTTGCTTTTGTTTGCTAAGATAATAAATGTAACTAGAAGTTTGATTCCTGACCAATTCTTCTTGCTTCTACCATTTTAGATTATTGTCATAAAAAAACCTAATCTTTTTTTGAGGAAGGTTGTACTATTTTGCCCTCCTTTTGCTCAATCTCTTACCAGTCAAACTCTCCTCTAAGAATTTTGAAATTTAAGGTTTATAGCTTTTAGGGTATACACCTTGGGAATTTACATCTGGGCTTCCATTGTGAACTATGTAATTGAGGATTTTAAACTGTGTGGTTTCTAGTAGTAGGTTGCTCACCTTTAAAGTCTGTTTTCACCTTTATAAGGAACATACATCTAGTGTTGTAATAAATTGTAGTAATAGGTCGGTCATTAGTGGGATTTTGAAAATTTTGAAATGATACTTTGCAGTCAAAGCCGTTACCTAGCCTACATGTTAGTTCAGTGGAAATGCTCTCAAATTAATGCCTCTTAATAGATTTGTAAGTCACAACCCAAGAAAGACCTCTCATAGAATGATCAGATTTGGATAAGTTTAAGATAATATTGCTCCCTGGGTCTGGAAGGTCTAATAAAATAATTTTTTTTCCTTCAGAATCATTAAGTAATTTTTGCAGAGCCAGAGTCCTTAATTCATCTGTTTTCACTTTAAAAAAAAAAAAAAAAAAAAAACTATAGTTACTGGCATCCCTGGTGGCACAGGCGGTTGAGCGCTAGCACTGTGAAGTTGTCCGCAGCCTCTGCAGTGTGGGCTTGATCCCTGCCAGCTGGGGAGCTACCCACATGGTGCGGCAGACCTCTGCTGCCTCCCCTCTGCAGTGTATTTCAGTCAGTCCACCTGTTCTGTTACCCGCTCTGTCTCTGGTGAATCCTCTCACCCTCCCACCTATATGGCCTATACTCTGGTTCTTGTATAAATAAATCTTAAAAAAAAAAAAAGACACTATAGTTATCAGTTTTTCCATTTCTGGAAAGCATTCATACCATGTTTCTTTCTTTATTTTTTTTTTAAGATTTATTTTATTTATTTATTTATACAAGCACTGGGTATAGTCAGAAGCACGGGAGGGTGAGAGAATTCACCAGAGCCAGAGCGGGGAGCAGAGCAGGCAGAAGGACCGAAGTACACTGCTGAGGGGAGCAGTGGGCAGGAGAGGTCTGCGCGCCATGTGGGACCCTCCTCCGGTGGCCGGGGAGCAGCCGGGGATCGAACCGGCGCTGCAGAGGCAGCGGGCAGCTTCGCAACCCAGCGTTCAACCGCTGCGCCACCAGGGAGGCCCAATACCATGTTTCTTTAATCCCTAGTCTTGGGTGAAGGGGAGTGTCATTTTTCCCCCTAATCCCATAGCCATCAAGTCCAGAAACTTGATTTTTTTCCAGCTGCAATGTTCTGTAATTTAAAAAATGTATCCTTAAATTAGGCAGATATTTTTTTGCATCTTGTTCTTTCCACAGGCCACTTAAGCTGCCACCTCTCAATTGCCAAACACCTTATACAAATGTTAAACAAAATGAGGTTGATCTTTATACTCTGATGAGGGAGATTTTACAAGATATTTGGAAGGATGAAAATTAAAGTTCAGAGCAAATTGTAATACATGGGCAACATATTAAAGAAGGTTTATATCAGTGTATTAAACTTACGGCTCTTTTCTGTGAATTTTAAGCTTGCTCAGATGCTTTTGCTAACTCACCTGAGACTTACAAGTTGGGAATTTAACTGTTGTGTGTTGATTCACCCTCCTTGTATGTGATGTTTATCACATTTCAACTTTTAGGTAGTATAAACTTTTCCAGCTTTTTGTTTGTGATTTTTTTTTTTTAATATATAGTCAGGCTTTTTTTTTTTTTTAAAGATTTATTTATACAAGAATTGGGGTACAGGCCAGAGGTGCGGGAGGGTGAGAGGACTCATCAGAGACAGCGGGGAACAGAACAGGCAGACTGACGAAATACGCTGCTGAGGGGAGCAGCGGGCAAGACAGGAGAGGTCTGCTGGCCATGTGGGTTGCTCCGAGGCCCGCTTCACAGAACGGCGCTCAACTACCTACGCCACCAGGGAGGCCCATTTTTTTGTTAGTGATTTTTAGTGGGTTTGCATTTTTGGTTAGAAAGGCCTTCCTTACTCTAGTTACTTATTCATGAATAATAGAATGTTTATAGGTCTTACAAAGTTTGAGCTTTCATTTATTTTTGGTGACCATCCATTTTAATTTTCCCCCCAAATTATAAGTGTCTTAATATCATTAAAAAATAATCCGGTCTTGGGCCTCCCCAGGTGGCCTCCCCTGGTGGCACAGGGAGTTGAGCACTGTGCGTGGTTGAGCACTGCACTGTGATGCTGTCCACAGCCTCTGCAGCGCCAGTTCGATCCCGGCCCGCTGGTGAGGGTCCCACATGGCCCGGCTGACCTCTCCTGTCACACCTGCTGCTCCTCTCAGCAGTGCATTTCATCAGTCTGTCTGTTCTATTCCCTGTTCTGTCTCTGGTGGGTCCTCTCACCTCCCACGCATCTAGCCTGCACCCCAGTTCTTGTGTAAAATAAATCTTAAAAAAAAAAACCAGTCCTTCCACTATTTGTAATATCCATTGTTTTGAAATTTTTTTAAAAAGATTTATTTATTTATTTATACAAGCATTGGGTACAGTCAGAAGTGTAGGAGGATGAGAGAACTCGCCAGAGCCAGAACAGAACAGGTAGACTGACAAGAAATACACTGCTGAGGGGAGTAGCGGGCGCCACAGGAGAGGTCTGTCATGCCTTGTGGGACTCTGCCATTGGCTGGGGATCGAACTGGTGCTGCAGAGGCTTGGGGCAGCCTCGCAGCCCAGCGCTCAACCGCCGCACCACCTGGGGAGGCCCTGAATCTTTTGTTTTTAAAATTTTTGTTTTGTTTTGATTAAAGTACATTTTAATATTTGGTAGCTATTGGGCCTCCCCTGGTGGCTCAGGAGGTTGAGCGCCACGCTGTGAAGCTCTCCCGCAGCCTCTGCAGCACAAGTTCGATCCCCACCGGCCTTGGACTCAAATGCACACTGCTGAGGGGAGCAGCGGGTGAGACAGGAGAGGTCTGCTGGGCCTCGTCTGTTGCTCCCTGGCTGGCCAGGTTAGGTCTGGGGATCAATTCCTGCTGTAGAGGCTGGCAGTAGCTTGATAGTGCTGTCTTTAACAAACCCTATTCCACCAGGGAGGCCCAGGTTTAGGTATAATTTTAAAGTAGATTTTATCATTTTATAAACTTACTCTTCTCTCACCAGGAGAACTAAGAATATTTCAGTGGAATCCATTTTAGAGGCATCTTGAAACTGTTATAATATCAGGATTTTTCTGAGAACTTGATGTGGCTTACTTATATATTCTTAGAATTTGTGTTTAGATTCATTAGCTGAGTTTCAAGATTTCTCACATAAATCTTAGACGTTTTTTATTGTTGTTAAGGGCATTGCTAGGACTTTATTTTGGTTTCTATCATAAGAATATTTTTCATCTATTTCCCAGCTGCTTGTTGCTTTTAATGTAGAAACCTAATTGATTATTGGTTAATTTGCTACCTTACTGAAGCTTTAAGTTTAATTTTAGCTAGATACTTTTGAAAAAAAAAAAAACAACACTTCAGATAGTGCTTTCATTGCTCAGGAATTCCTGCTTAACTCCTTATGGCATTTTTTGTTTTTTTTTTTTTTCCCCTATATGACCTTCGATTGTTTTGTCAGGAATAATATTCTGAGATACTTTGATTATGCTCAGATGTGTTATATCCCCTTGTTATTACTTAATGATGCTTATTTTAAATTATAAAGATTTCATTTGTACATGTGTTAAACTGAGTGAACAAAATTAGAAGAATTTTATAATGATGCTTTATAATGATATGCAAATATTTGCATATATGTAGGAAATAAAATAAATCTCAAGGATTTTCTTCTGGGAAATATTGGGTCAGATGAATGTTAAAAGGAAGATACAGTAGGAGACTAAATCCCTAAAGCTTGCATAGAGTTAAAACAAAAGCTCTCTCCCTGTGCCATGTGCAGACAAATGTACCTGTTATTTAGTGTCTCCAGAGTCTCAATGATCTTGTCAAAAAACTAGCCCTGCCATTTCCTGTCTTTTGAGAGTACAGGAATTTAGCATCAGTCTAGTGATTTTTTTTTTATAATTTATTTTATTTTATTTTTTTCTTTAAGATTTATTTATTTTTTTATTTATACAAGCACTGGGTACAGTCAGAAGTGCTGGAGGGTGAGAGAATTCACCAGAGCCAGAGCGGGGAAGAGAATAGGTAGACTGACAAAGTACACTGCTGAGGGGAGCAGTGGGCGGCAGGAGAGGTCTGCGCGCCATGTGGGACCCTCACCTGGCAGCCGGGGATCGAACTGGCATTGCAGAGGCTGTGGGCAGCTTCACAACCCAGCGCTCAATCGCTGCGCCACCGAGGAGGCTGAGTCTAGAGATTTTTGACAGTACAAAATGCCTTTAAAATTGTGGACTGTGTGAAATAGACAAAAGTTTATAGAAATCTGGCCATTAGAAGTACCTTATACATAAAATCTAGGATTTGGGATTAGACCATGTTCCCTTTACTGTTCATTACAATTCAGAAACATTTTAGGATCTGAAGGGTATTTACAGTGAAAGTGAGTGTTCAGAACTGTATTTTTTTCCTTAGACTTTTGAAAAATGTATCCAAACAAAACTGATGCTGATGTTTGTGCTGGAAGTTAAATGGGAGTAGAGGTGGGAGGGATATTAAACATTGATTTTTATATAAAAAGGTTTCTGTTATAATGAAGAGTAGAATTTCCTAGTGGGCTTGAATTCTGATTTTGAATTTATCTTTTTGTTGTGTAAATTATACAGCAAAAATATTAATTTGTGAAACTTTCCAAACTGCAAGTGTGATGAGCTGCAATTGTCAAAGCTAAAAATATGGCTAACCTTTGATGACAAAGATATTTTAATTGGAAATTGTCAGTTTCTGACATACTCTTTCGTGTAGAAATGGCAAGGGTGTATACTATTGACTTGCTGGTGATATAACTATGAAAGCGCTGACCCAAAATAATTGCTGAAAGTGAATGTTTAGGTGAACTAGAAATAGAAAAACTGGCCAGGCTGTCATTATTTATAGCACAGTCCAATAATCAGAGCTTGAACTGGAATGGCAACTCACTTTTTAGCTTTGGGAGGTGAAAGAGGGATAAAAAAGTCTTCAGAATTTTAAGACAGGAGCTATTATAGTAGCACCCTAGAAGTCCCAAGGAGGTATTCTGAGTTTTAGACCTCATCTGGGATATTTGCATGAAATATTACATAGTAACTAATCAGTTAATAAGCAGGTACTTGGAGTTGAAGAGACATTAGGGCCAAATTACAAAATAATAGAATTGAGTAGCAAATGTGGGAGGAGGTCACTGAGAGACTTTTAAATTTATGAGTTACCTACATTCTGTGGTTGATTTATCCTACTATTAAAGAAACTAAGAGAACAGATTTTATTTTCATTTCCATCTGTTACTTTCTTCTTTCCAAGACTCTGTATGTACATTTCCAGATTTTTAAGGTGATAATGGTGATTTGCTTGTTCTTTGAGCTTTTTTTTTTTTTTTTAAGATTTATTTATTCATGCATATAAGAGCTGGGGTACAGACCAGAGGTGTGAGGGGTGGGGGGCGGGGGAGAGGATTCACCAGAGACAGAGTGAACAGAACAAGGGAATAGAACAGGCATATTGACCGAAGTACACTGCTGAGGCGAGCAGTGGGTGAATCAGGAGAGGTCTGCAGCACCATGTGGGTAGCTGCCTGGCCTACCAGGGCATGGAACTTGTGCTGTAGAGGCTGCAGACAGCTTCATAGGTTGTGTCTTAACCCCTTGAGCCACCAGGGAAGTCCTTGTTCTTTGAGTTTCTACTGTTCAGTCTTTCTTTGCTGATTTGTTTGGAATAGTGTCTGACATACAGGAGGGAATTTAAATATTAGTAGTTGTTGCTTTGTTTTTTAATAAGGTATTCCCATCTGTGTAAATTTCCCAAATTTTATAGCAATATGCTCTTTATTCATCTAGATTTATGCCATGAACTTTAGGATTATTAAAAATAATCCTTTAGGATTATTTCAGAGGACTTTAGTGAGGAAGATGAAATAAACAGATTTATTCATTTCTGCCATGTTTTAACCAGGTACTGAAAGTATGTTTGCTAGTTTTTAGTGCAAATCCTGGAGTTCAGTGTGATAAACATGTTGTAATAAAGAATGTGCTAAGTACCTAGTGGTTAGGTTCCAAGTGTATTGTAAGCATTTGAGTGAGGTTGAGAATATTGCAGTGACAATTGGCAGTAATAAGAATTGTTGTTTAATGTTACTTGTAATTATGCAAGTGTCAAGGACTGTTTGCCCCAGGTTATATAGTGGTAGAGTAAGAATTTGAACAGTTATTCTACAACTAAATCCTTTCTTCAGCGTATTATATCTTTTTCTTTCAGTTATACTAATCAAATGAATAAAAAGACTGATTTCAAAATTAATTCTAAGGCTAGAAAAGGACTAGTGATTTTTTTTTTATTGTTCACCATAAGCCTGTTTCGTTTTTGTTTTTGTTTTTTTAAGATTTTTATTTATTTATTTATTTATTTATACAAGCACTGGGCACAGTCAGGAGCACGGGAGGGTGAGAGAATTCACCAGAGCCAGAGCGGGGAGCAGAGCAGGCAGAAGGACCGAAGCACACTGCTGAAGGGAGCAGCGGGCGGTAGGAGAGGTCTGCGTGCCATGTGGGACCCTCGCCCAGCAGCCGGGGATCGAACTGGCGCTGAAGAGGCTGCGGGCAGCTTCACAACCCAGCGCTCAACCGCTGCGCCACCGGGGAGGCCCATCATAAGCCTGTTTTATCATAAATGGAGGAAGAGAAGTTGGTAGGGGAAATGAGGTTAAATTAATAGCAAGGCAAGTTTTCAAAATCTAGCCAGTGCCATTTACTTATTTTTATTGCCAGTATTTGTAATAAGAGTGAGTTCTTGCTCTCTGTTAGGTGCTTAATTTTTGTAATTTCATGAGTTATGATGAACTCAGGTTAAAACTATGCCCAAGAATGTTTAACTGATAGAATCAGCCTGGCATGTAAATCCTGACAGTCTGACTCTAGAACCTGTGCTGCATACTGCTTTACTCAAGTTTTAGTGTTAACTAATGCCTTTGATGTTTCAGGAATGTGTTTTTATGTTTCCTCATTCCGAGGTGATGATACTGTATGAAAACTGAGGTTCAACGACGTTAAATATCTTACAAGGTCATAATATCTCTTAAATGATGGCAATAGAAATCAAATACAGATCTAATTCTAAGTTCTCTGTTATTTTCGGTACTCCATATTGTCTTTGTATTTCTTTTTTTTTTTTTTTTTTTTTTTTTAAAGATTTATTTATTTATTTATACATGCACTGGGTACAGTCAGAAGCGCGGGAGGGTGAGAGAATTCACCAGAGCCAGAGCGGGGAGCAGAGCAGGCAGAAGGACCGAAGTACACTGCTGAGGGGAGCAGCGGGCGGCAGGAGAGGTCTGCGCGCCATGTGGGACCCTCCTCCGGTGGCCGGGGATCGAACCGGCGCTGCAGAGGCTGCAGGCAGCTTCGCAACCCAGCGCTCAACCGCTGCGCCACCGGGGAGGCCCTGTCTTTGTATTTCTTATATAGGCTTTTATAGTTAATGTTCCTTTTAATTGAATGCTCATATGCCTTTGTTTTTTTGCAGGGATTTATCAAAGATGTTCATGAAGATTCCCTCACAGTTGTTTTTGAAAACAAGTAAGTTGTTTATTGATGGAATTCTTAATTTTAAAGACTAGAGGTACAAACTATTTGCTTTTAGGTGTTCTGAATTGGGAAATGATTTTGCTCTTGGGTGGGGGTATCTTTGGTTGTTTATCTTAAGAATTCAAAATATTCAAGCTTTGATAACTCTTCTCCTGCTTCCCCCCAATTTATTTCTCATTTATATCATGACTTTTCTTTGCCAAGCCATATGTGAACATGAGTAAGTAGTTTTTGCAGAAGTAGATAGGGTTCATGAAATTATAATAGGCTTAATTTTTTTAAAGGAATAATTCTTTTTTTTTAAAAGATTTATTATTTATTTATACAAGCACTGGGTACAGTCAGAAGTGCAGGAGGGTGAGAGAACTCACCAGGGCCAAGGCAGGGAGCAGAACAAGCAGACTGACGGAATACACAGCTGAGGGGAGCAGTGGGCGCCACAGGAGAGGTCTGTGTGCCATGTGGGACCCCCGCCCGGCGGCTGGGGGTCGAACCGGTGCTGCAGAGGCTGCGGGCAGCTTCGCAGCCCAACGTTCAATCGCTGCGCCACTGGGGAGGCCCAGTAGGCTTAATTTTTAATAGCTTCTTGAGACTCATTAATAAGATAAATAGTTTTTTGGAAAAGACATATCCAAAATAATACAGTGAATTTTCAGAAAATATTCCATTGAATGTAAAGTGTGAAAATGAAAAACCAATTTTACCTCCTACAAAGAGAGAATTTTTTTCCTGTTGGCCAGCCCTTAAGAATTTTAGATTTATGTCTAGTACTTTATTTTGTCTCACCACCAACCCATAAATCCTTTTAAATCCATTCCCCACCCCACCCCTTAGCTTCAGAAACTCACTTCATTTATTAATCTCTTATAGATTTTTTTTTTTTAAGATATATTTATACATACAAGAACTGGGTTACAGGCCAGAGTTGTGGGGGGTAAGAAGACTCACCACAGGCAGAGTGGGGAACAGTACAGGCCGACTGAGTGAAATACACTGCTGAGGGGAGCAGCGGGTGAATCAGGAGAGGTCTGCTGTGCCATGTGGGCAGCTCCCATGCTGGGAATTGAACTCGTGCTGTGCATCTAGCTTAATAGGTTGTGTCTTAACCCCTTGTGCCACCTGGAAGGCCCCCTAATATCTTCGTTTTTGTAAGTATTTTATCTGATTGTCCAGTATTTGTTTTTTTCTGACTTTACTGCACATAATTCCCTTTAGTTCCCTTCAGTTTTTCTGTAAATGGCAACATTTTTATCTTTCCTTATGGTTGAAGACTAAGTATTCTATTGTGTGATTCTACCACATCTTTTTTTGTTTTTAAAGAGTCATTTTACTTATGAATGCTGGGAACTGGGCTACAGGCCAGAGGTGCAGGGGGAGGAGGGTTGAGAGGATTCAGCAGAGACAGGGAAGGGCACAGAATAGGTGGATCTATTGAAACACACCACTGAGGGGAGCTGAAGGGAGCAGGGAGACAAGACAGGAGAGGTCTTGTCTGCACCTGTACCAGGTGCTCCCTGACCTGGGATTGAACCCATGCCCCAGTGTCTGGTGACAGCCACACAGTGCCTTGACTCCATCCCCTGCACCATTGGGGAGACCCTTTTTATTTAAAATTAAAACAATTTTTTAAAAAAGATTTATTCATTCATTCATTCATTTATTTATACATACATACATACATACATACATACATACATACATACAAGCACTGGGTACAGTCAGAAGCGTGTGAGGGTGAGAGAATTCACCAGAGCCAGGGCGGGGAACAGAACAGGCAGACGAAATACACTGCTGAGGGGAGTAATGGGCGAGGCAGGAGAGGTCTGCGCACCATGAGGGACCCTCGCCAGCGGCTGGGGATCGAACCTATGCTGCAGAGGCTGTGGGCAGCTTAGTAGCCCAGCACTCAACCGCTGCGCCACCGGGGGAGGGCCTAAAACAATTTTTTTAAAAGATTGATTCATTTATGCATACGAGAGCTGGGGTGTAGGCCAAGAGGTGCAGGGTGGGAAGGATGAGTGGTTCCACCACAGGCAGATTAGGGAGCAGAAAAGGCGGATTGACTGAAAAACACTGCTGAGGGGAGCAGCTCCTGGGGAGACAGGAGAGGTCTGCAGTGCCATGTGGGGTTAGCACCCTAGCCAGGGATCGAACTCATGTTGCAGATAGATTCATACTGCTGATACTTAACTCCTTGCACCACCAGGGAGGCCCTTTTTCAAAAAAGTTTAAGGTAAATGCAGATCGTTTTTCAAATGACTACACCAGTTTACATTCCTACCAACAATATAATAAAGTTCCTTTTTCTCTGATCATCCTCTCAAGCAATTGTTTTTGTGGGTCTTCTTAATATGTTTCATTCTCACAGGTGTGAGATGATATCTCATGGGTTTAACCTGCATCTTCCTTACAAGAAGCAAGATGAACATTTTCCCATGTATTGGCCTGCATATCCCCTTTGGTGAATCTGTTTAGCTCGAATGCCCTTTTTTTAATTTTTCATTGTTGAATTGTATTAAATTTGAATATATCTTGGATATTAACTCTTTGTTCATACCAAATTGTGAATATTGACTAATTCATTTGAATATCTTTTTAATCTACTTAAATTTTCTTCTGCTGTGCAAAAACCTTTTAATTGACATAATGGTAATTATTTTTGTTTTTATTCATTTTCCATAGTGGTTGATTTTTCAGAAACATCTTTATCATTGATGTCATGAAATAACCACCAATGTTTTCTTCTATGTATATGATTGCTACAGGTCTAAGGCCTAAATCTTTTATCTGTTTTGAAAATTAATATTTGTGAATATGCTTAACTTTTATTTATATATATATATATATATTTTACACCACTTTTTTTTTTAAATGCATACAAGAACTGGGACACAGGCCAGAGGTGTGGGGGTAGGGGAGTGAAAGGAACCACCAGAGACAGAGTGGGGAATAGAACAGGCAGATTGACTGAAATACACTGCTGAGGAGAGCAGAGAGTAAGTCAGGAGAGGTCTGCTGCGCCTCAGGGGTAGCTCCCTGGCCCGGGATCGAACTCGTGCTGCAGTGGCTGAGGACAGCCTCATAGGTTGCATCTTAACCCCTTGCACCACCAGGGAGGGACCCCCCCCCCACCCCCGCCATAGAATTTCCTTCACCATTGCACCCATCCACCATCACCACAGTCCCCTGTGCATCTCCTTCCCTTCCTCTAATCTCTCTCTCTCTCCTCCTCCCATGCAGGATGTCTCTGATTTATAATGCTGTTTTGTTGTGTTTTGTATTGTCCCCCCCACCACCATTTCTTTCTTGGCTCTATATTCTTATAAGTGAAACCACCCAATATTTTTTTTTTTCCTTCTGACTTATTTCACTGAGTATAATTCCTTCTAGCTCCATCCGTGTTGCTGCGAATGGGATTAGTTTATCTTTTTTGACTGTTGAATATGCTTAACTTTCAAAACGCTCGAATGTTGAAATGATGTTGTAGATCTTCCAGATGTCAGGTAGTAGTAAGAATAAGTATTGTATCTTTAATCACTTGAAATTAATAAGAATTAGTGTCAATTTTATAGATACTTTATGGGCTAGATAGTATTGAAACTGTTGGGCTTGATTAGGAAGGGTTGTAAAGGAATTTTGTATAATTGAAGGTCAGAAATGAACTGTTCAACTTTTAAACTGCTGCTGGCTGACAGGGAAACAAATGTTGAGATGATTTCTGTCTATGTGCAGTTGTCATTTAGGTAGTAATGATGACAACAAAGAATCCAGGAATCTTTTACTTGTTTACTGCTGTTTACCCCAGCATTGGTAGATAGAAGCTATAGGAATATTTTATGTGCTGCAGGTGTGCCTTCCAGACATGTGAGTTGGCTGTTAGGGCATACGAGTAGCAAAGAATTTAAAATTTTATCAACTCAGCTTTTTAAAAAAACAATATAAAAAATGCCAAACAACACTTAATTTGTTTTAATACATTTATATTTGCTGCAAGTATTAAAAGTAAACATTTTTTTAGTTTTAATTATAGTGAATATGTTCATTGTAGAAAAAATGAATGTTTGGTTTTTCTGTAAACATGTATACTGAAAAAGAATTATGCACTTTATATTTTATAATCTATGAAATTGTATTCCTTTGGATGAGTGATATATTTATTAAAATGTTTAAATTGATTCCATTACTGTTTATTGACCACAGTATAGGTGTGACATTACTTTGAATTTAACTTATTGCTATGAACTTACCTATTTTATTTGCAAAATAATGTACGTATTGTTCTGTTATGATTAATAATTTGAATATAATTGCTATTAATTATAAAGTTAAGAGCCATGTGAATGAATCTGTTCTAAAACAAACTGCTTGGAAAAATACAATACTAAGTTGTAGTTCTTGAGAGCACATTAAATGACAAGTTAACAGACAAATGTACATTGCTAAGCATAGAGTATTTAGCTTCCACATTAGGTACTGTTAGAATAATATATTTTAAAATATAATTCCTTTTCTAATCCTTCAGTTGGCAGCCAGAACGCCAGGTTCCATTTAATGAAGTTAGATTACCACCACCACCTGATATAAAAAAAGAAATTAGTGAAGGAGATGAAGTAGAGGTATGTATTTGTAAGTTTATTTGCTTGCCTGCCTGTACAAAATAATTTTTTTTGTAGGAGAATTTGTATAGCTGATTGAGAATAAATCTTAATTCATTTCCTCTATTTCTACTGGTAATGACTGTGTGATTTGCAGTGTTTGAGTTTCAGAGTTAGCACGGGGATTCATGTCTTCTGCCATTTTTAGCTTTGTGGCCTTGGGCAAGTTACTTTTACTAAGTGAAGATAATTTGAAGTTAAGGATGATAGTGCATTTGAACAACATTGCATGGAGCATGGTGCACAGAGAACTGTGTGGTGTTGGATGCTATTTTCCTTGTTTCTGGTAATTAAAATTTGTATTTTTGTTAAATATTGATAGTTGTCATGCTTTAATATAGTGATCATTAATACAGTTTACATGTAATGTGAAATTTTATAATTAGTTGTACTGTTATGTTGAATATTTTACAAATGTCTGGAATAATTTAATAGCACAGAAAAACAAAAAAGAAATAAAACAAAAATGATTTGCCAGAGATTGACAATACCTCTTATACCTCTGTTCTTGCCTTACATATCATTCATTCCCAGGTTCCATGATCTCCCTCCCTTACCCTCTTTTAAAATAAAAAAGTAATCATTTTGTACTGCTTTGTATTTTTCTTTGTATTTTGCTTTTTTCACACTTAGATAACCTGTTTTTTTTTTTTTTTTTTTAAGATTTATTTATTTACGCATACAAGAACAACTTGTATGGGGTACAGGCCAGAGGTGCCGGGAGTGAGAGGATTCACCACAGACACAGTGGGGAACAGAACAGGCCGACTGACTGAAATACACAAGCAGGAGAGGCCTGCTGCACCATGAGGGTTCACTTCTTAGTGGGGGGTTGGATAGCTTCATAGTGATGAGACTTAACCACTTGCACCACCAGGGAGGCCCACCTGTCTTTTTAATACTCTACCGTTGTTGATTGATAGGTCTGCTCTTACTAACAAAGCAACCAGGAAATGTCAAATAGTGGTGTAATGAGTTTGTTGAAGATAGAAATTTTATTATTGATTTTTAAGAAATTGATAAAGTACCTCTTAGGGGCTCATGTTTCTCATAAGGAATTGACTTGATAGTGTTGAGAGATTTTCATGTGTCACTTTTGCCTGGGTTATTATGTAAGATGGGGTGGGGAACTAGGAACAAAGGAGAACCTCTGCTGTTGAGCTAGTTATCTAAATGCTTTCGTAAACACTGACTGAACAGTACAAGCTTGGCACCAGACACAGGTCTGAGCACTTATAAATGGACTCATTTTATTCTTCCTAATTTTTAAATGGTAACTTTTGAATTCTTCCTGGTAATTGGATGTTAAGCTAGGAACCAGGAAATTGAGCTGCTTTAAATTCCTGACAGCCTGATTGCATTTCTTTTCTAAAATGCTGTCTAGATTTTAATTACTTGCTTGTAATTTACTGTGTAGTTTCTTGCTGGGTCTCATAACATGCCACAGATAATCTTGTCATGGAATAGTGAACGTACTCCTCAATACATAGTCTTCACATGACTCAGTTTTTTCCTTTGACAATTGGCTTTACCAAAATTTGTTCTAAATTTTTTTAGAATTAGATTTTATCACTTTACCATTCATTTATAAAACTGTCATTTCAGAAATACATCTTCATACTGTGACATGCACGTGCTTCACTCATCACTAAAGCTCCATTGTTACTACTCTGTCACTTTACCCCCTTCTACCTCCCATTCTCTTCACCCCTCCCCTTCTCCTCTGGTAGCACCCTATATTTCACTGAATCTGAGTGTAGGGTACTTTGTGGGATGCAATGAATTGTAGCATCAATGCTTCTGATTCCTACTGTACCATGCTAACTTGCACTTTAGACTCTGGTAAAAGTGTTTAATATTATATCCTTCCCTAATATCTTTCTATGAAGATGGATAAAAGAACTTGATTGTTTTTTAAAGTTTATTACTTTTGGAATTCTGGTGATCAGTTTGTTCAGACAAGTTACCAACTTGGTTTTGGAAATGCTCAAGAAGTAGAGGTCAATTGTGACAGTTTTTTTTCATACATTTTGTTAAGAAACTTTCTGGTAGTTTCAAAAGATTGGTGGAGTGCTGGGGCCATTGTTAGAGTGTGCTTTCCCTAATTCCAGTTTAAGGATGTCCTTTCCAGTAGTTCCTGGATGATCTGTGTACCCCACCTCCCTAATGTGTATAAAACATTGATGTTAAAGATTGGGTGACTCGGAAATTATTTACCACAGATTGTTATATTTCATTTTGTTTCATGATTATTTCCGATGAAATTTGCTCCTTAAAATTGTAAGAATCATCTGAAATCAAGATGTTATTTTTTTCACTGTTGAAATTGATATAAGGAGGAAGTTTAAAATTAATCTTGCCACCCACGGAAACTTTTTTGGGGGGTGGGGCCAAGAGGTTATAATTCTTTAGTTAGAAATCTACCTGTGTAACCTGGAATGTTTAGCACTTGTAGTTAGTGTTTTATATTTTGAAGCAACTTCTTATTATTAATCTGTAAATTTTTATAAGTCTGATAAGAGGATGCTAATGTCTTAAGAATTTTCATGTCCTTGATCACTATTAGTAACAGCATCTTTTAAATCTGTTTATTGGATGCTCAGTGCCTTGTGTGGTTTTTTTGGGGGGTGAGGGTCCATGTTTATAGTTTTTATAGGAAATCTTTGTATTTTATCTGTTTATACTGAGTTTTCTCCCCAATTTTAGAAAGACTGTTGAATGAATGGCTTTTGTTGTTGAATGGCTTTTGCTGCTAAGAAGTCGTTATTTTTATTTAGGTCTGCCAGGATTTTTGGTGTGGCCTCCAAGATACCCTTCTTAGTATTTCTATAGGTATGAATTTAAAATTAAAAACAAAACTTTTTTTACTGTAACTGAACTGAAAGCAGAAATGAAAGTAGAACTTCTGGAAGAACCATTTCTTCTTGCTGCCTCTTGTACTTTTCCTAGAACTTGACCTATCACTGGGCCTTGAGTAGTAAGAGCTGGGTCTTTGAAGATATCCTGATGAGGACTTTGTTTTTTAAGGATTTATTTATTTATGCCTTCAAGAGCTGGGGTGTAGGACAGAGGTTCGGGGCTGGGGAGAGGGATGTGAGGATTCACCAGAGACAGAGTGGGGAGCAGAACAGGCAGATTGACTGAAATACGCTGCTTGAGGGGAGCAGCAGGCTGAGAAAGGAGAAGTCTGCTGAGCCATGTGGGTTGGCTCCCTGGCCAGGGATCAAACTTGTATGCAGTAGCTGCAGATTGCTTCATAGTGCTGACACTTAACCCCTTGTGCCACCACGGAGGCTCCCTGAGGACACTTTTGTTTAAGGAACTGTCCATATCTTGTGGATATGAGGTGACTGTACTTGCAAATTTTTTTTTTAAAAAGATTTATTTTTGTTTATACAGTAGCTGGGGTACAGGCCAGAGATGTGGGAGGTTTGAGAGGACTCACCAGAGACAGAGCAGGGAGCAGAACAGGTAGATGGACTGAAAGCACTGCTGAGGGGAGCAGTGGTTGAGACAGGAGAGGTCTGCCATGCTGTGTGGTATCTTCCTGGCTGGCTGGAAATCAAGCCCGTGCTGCAGAGTCTGCGGAGAGCTTCACAGCGCTGCACTCAACCCACTGCGCCACCAGGGAGCCCTGTTACTTATGAATTTTTACAAAGGACAAATCTTTGAGCTTTTCACAGTTTTCATTTTGCTGTTAACTTGTAGGAATAGCAGTCAGTTCAAACAATGATAGAACGTTTTCTGAGGTTCATCATCAGTGTGTTTCAGGATGACCACATTGCATCAGGGTCAGCTCCACCTTCCTGGGTTTCATGAACTTGCCCATTTCAACAACCACTCAGGTCTACATCTGAAAGGCTAGACTTTTTTTTTTTTTTTAAGAGTGCTTAGAACAGGGCATATTTTTTAGGATAATTTTTAGTGTATTAAATCATTGGCCATTGTTTCTGCTAGTCACAAGTCTATAATAGTAATAATAATAGTTAATATACACATGCTTTTTAAAGCATATTGTTTCATTTTAACATAGCAGCCCCCTGAGAACCTGTTCTAAACCTGTGCATACTTTATTAACCTTTCCAGTTTTCTATAGCCTAAATATTGGGAAGTAGATAAGCATTATTAATCCTGAATATTAATCTTTACTATATCTTGCTGTGTTCACAGGGTGTTGCAGGTTTTAAGAACCCCTGTTCTTTTTTGGTGCTAGGAACCCTTCCTCCTCTTTGAAGAAGGGGAAAGGTGACTGATAAAGCAATTAGTAATAAGTTTTCCACAAAAGATGATATGGGAGAGAGCTTTTTGTTGCGGTCTTAAGGCATTACTTAAAGATCCAACCTTAAGACATTTTCATTCTTGAAGGTCGGGAATGGTTGAATGTTGACAGTTTCGTGTGGTTTACTCTGTAACATAGTTTTACTATAAAAATGTTCAGCTGCTTGAGGCTTATGTTTCAGTTAGCTTATGAGACCTCTATAAAGTTACAGAAAAAATTATAAAGTAGTATTATCGTTTAAGTGTGACCCACTGATTTTGTAGGGGAGCAAAAATCTGTCATTTCAAAATCTTTGCAAAAGGTCAGAAGATTTTTTTTTTTGTAAAGATTTATTTATACAAGAACTGGGGTATAGGCCAGATGCGTGGGAGAGTGAGAGGATTCACCAGAGACAGAGCAGGCAACAGAACAGGCAGGCTGACTGAAACACACTGCTGAGGGGAGCAGTTGGTGAGACAGGAGAGGTCCGCCGTGCCATGTGGGCATCACTGCTGCCGGCTGGGATTGAACCCGCACTGCAGAGGCTGTGGACAGCTCCATAGCGCTGCGCTCAACCACCTGCACCACCAGGGAGGCCCGCAAAAGGTTCTTTTTGTAGGAGGGGCTCTGAAGGCTGAGTGGAGGCTGCCCTTTGAAAAAGACATTTTGTGGTGGCAGTACAAATTATAGTAGGAAGTTGATTTTGAAAGCTCTGAAATTCAGAAGTTGATTTTTAAACCCAATTATTTGACTTAAAGTGGTGGCATATATTTAAAAAATCTTAACAATTAACAGTCAAAGTTTTTTCAATGTTGTTTAATGGTTGACTTTAAAGATTGCTAAGAAAATGATGTCTTGGCTTACACCATTGGAGGTAGTAGGAAAATGAAGAGTTCTTTCTTCAGTGATTTTACATGTGAGATGCTTTGTATTTAAGTATAGACAACTGCCTTGTTTAGCAAGTTAACGCATGCTACATGGGAAGCTTGACATCTCAAGCCAAAATAAAATTTTACAAGTTATTCTGAGTTTTCCCCATGAGCTTAATATATTTGATGTTAAAAACTTGTATTTTAATGATGAAGTTTTCTGGCTGAAGTATTAGCAAGTTTTTGTTTTTATGACATGTTTTTCCTTTGTCCCATCTTTTATGGCAAATTGTCAAGACTTCACATCATACAGGATGTTTTATTTCCATTAAAATTTTATTGCTTTACCTTTTGTTTTCAAAACTTAGATAAAGTTTGAACCTTAACATGCTTCACTACCCCTCCATCAGGCTTCATGAAGGCTGATATACTGTCACTTTTTCCCTTCTGTCCCCACCGCCCTCTCTGCTGGTAACCACCGTGGTTTTTATAGAATCTGAGTTTTTATTTGCAAGTTTGTTTTTTAGATTATATTCCACAAGTGAGAGAAACTTTAATTGTATTTTACTTCCTGACTTAGTTATCATAATCACCTCAAGCCTCATCCATATTAACCCAAAAGGCACCATTTCACCTTTTTTACATAGTGCATATTATCCCATTGAGTATATATGCTACAGTTTCTTTATCCTGTCATCTGTTGATGGGCATGTAGATTGATAACCGTGTCTTAGATATTGTTGAGTAATGCTGCTATGAACATAATAGTGCGTAAGTCTTTTCCATAGTAGTGTTTTCTTATTCTTCAGGTAAATACCTAGCAGTGGTATTGCTTGGTCATATGGTAGTTCCATTTTTAGTTTTTTAAGGCATCACTATACCCTTTTTATATAACGTGTGCACCAGTTTCCATCAATGGTGAATTTAACGGTCCTTCTCCACAACCCCAACACTTGTCTCCAGTCTTTTTGATGTAGCATTCTCACAGGGCCAAAGACCTGTATATTTTAATTAAAATGTTGGGATAGGTGCCTTGAGAGAAGTTAGGCAAAGGCAATAAGAATAATTCAAGATAGAATATTTTCATTGTATAATTTTTAAAATTCTGTATGTCCACAAAAGTTACATTATACACGTGGCTTACTTCTTATCTTTAAAAGTATTTGGTTCCTAGCAACCCATTGGATATTTTTAGCTGCTTGTATTTAGAATCACTCCGAAATATCAAGTCCATGGTTAGTCTTAGTTCTTTGGAAAGGTTCATACATTAAAGATTTTCTTGGGGTTTGCCTATTTTCCAGGATTTATGAAATCCATTGTTATACTAATGCACTAATATTATTGAATTGGTAGATAAATTGCATTAGTGTGGTCTTGATGTTAAGTTTACTTTCCTAATGTACGCTTTCTTCATAGATGATAATGAGATGAAATGGTGGTTAATGAGAACAGTACCCAATAACTATCCCATCTAGTAGGCAAATGGGCCAGTATGGTTAACTAAGTATTCAGTTTAGTGGTGAGCATTATTTTGAAATTTTTTTATTGTTAATTTGGTGAAAACTGGTAAAAATTCTCTACCTTTGGTGTTAATACTATTATTTCTATTTGGATGTAAATGTCAAAAGTATAGTTGAACATTTATAATGTGACATTTGCATCCAGATTGGAATTTCATTTTGATTACAGTTTGATTGTGTGCAAGAATTGAGAGATCATTTTGCAGTGAGATTTGACTTGAAGTGATTTCATAAAAAGGGTCCTGAAATAGGTTTTTGGAATGCTCCTTGAACCTGTAGCCTTCAGTCTGAGTATTGCTGTTTGCAGATTTCTCATGGGCAGTTCTTTGTCGATTGCTTTTTAAGTTCTTCCTTGGGCCATTTTTTTAAAATCTGAAATGCTGCTTTGGAATAGTTTGGAGATTTAAATGGAATCTGAAAATGGAATTTCTATGAAGTGCCCTTACTGCAATGGCAGTCAAAAATAAGTAGCCATTGGGCCTCCCCTGGTGGCGCAGCGGTTGAACGCTGGGCTGCAAGGCTGCCTGCAGCCTCTGCAGCACCAGTTCGTTCCCCGGCCGCTGGCAAGGGTCCCACAAAAAAAAAAAAAAAAAGTAGCCAACATAGTAATTTAGGGCATAATTTTCATGATTTTTTTTTTTTAACATTATGATGGGTTTTTTAAGTGATTTCTTTTTTTTTAATTGTGACATTCTCCATTTTTATCAAGAATATGCTTTGACTTGCAGAACTTGAGTGGAGCCAAATTCATAGTGTTTCAGTTCAGACTCTTAAATTTAATTGACTTTGTCAGAGTGACTTTGTCTTTCAAGGGTAAAATCATTAATTAAGCTTACCAGAGATGGATGTAAGAATAAATGAAATATGGCATTTTAATGTTCCATGAGAAAGTTTTAAGGCAGTCCAGAATGGTTTCTTCTCTTTTCTGCCGGTAAATTTAGATGTAGGAATCCAGATTCCCAGAAGATTATCTGTGGTGAAAATAAAAAATAGAACAAAGAGATTTAGGTACTATAAAAGCATGGGGTTTTTTTGGTGGTTGTTTGCTTGTGTTGGGTTTTGTGGTTTATTTATTTTTTTAACCTAGCAACTTGAGGCCTCTATCCAATATAGATCAACAGGAGATAACACTAGTCTGTTTAGCTGAGCTGCCTTTTTAAGAGACTGCTTGGAATGGGAACTTTTACCTATTCAGAAATCAGAAAAATAGTCATTAGCATTTAATCATTTGGGTTCAGCAGACCATTTTTATTGTTTTTCATATTAAGACATCATATAATTTTATAGCAGTAAGAATAGAATGGTGGTGGCCAACATTGATTTTTTTTTTTTTTTTAGTTTTTTACATCATTGTTCATTTTTAAACAATATTTACTTCCCCCCACCTTCTCAGGTGTAGTCCCCATAGAGTTTCCTTCACCAATGCACACATGCACCATCACCTCAGTCCCCTGTGCTCCTCCCTCTAATTTCTCTCCCTCCTCCTCCCCTGCAGTATGTCTCTGTTTATAATTGTCTGTTTTTGCTTTGTTGTGTTTTGTACTGTTACTATTTTTTTTACACTGATGTCTTATGTGGTTCCCTTATATTCCTGCTATAAGTGAAACCATCCGATATTTTTCTTTTTCCTTCTGGCTTATTTCACTGAGCATAATTCTGTCTAGTTCCATCCACGTTGCTGCAAATGGCATGAGTTTATCTTTTTTTTTTTTTTTAATAGAGGCATGTTTTATTTATTTATTTTATTTGTTTGTTTGTTTTGTTTTTACATGCACTGGGTACAGTCAGAAGCGCGGGAGGGTGAGAGAATTCACCAGAGCCAGAGTGGGGAGCAGAGCAGGCAGAAGGACTGAAGTACACTGCTGAGGGGAGCAGCGGGCAGCAGGAGAGGTCTGCGCACCATGTGGGACCCTCCTCCGGTGGTCGGGGAGCAGCCGGGGATCGAACCGGCGCCGCAGAGGCCGCGGGCAGCTTCGCAACCCAGCGCTCAACCGCTGCGCCACCGGGGAGGCCCGCATGAGTTTATCTTTTTGATTGCTGAATAATACTCCATTGTGTATATGCCACATCTTCTTGACCCAGTCATCTATTTTTGGGCATTTGGGTTTTTCCAGGTTTTACCTATTGTAAATAGTGCTACAATAAACATAGGTGTATAGGTGGTCTTTTGAATCAGTGTTTTTATGTCCTTTGGGTAGATCCCCAGTAGTGGAATTGCCGCATCATATGGAGCAAAAAATTGCTTTTTTTTTTTTTTTAAGGTTTATTTATTTATACGAGAACAGGGGTACAGGCCAGATGCGCAGAAGAGTGAGAGGATTCACCAGAGATAGAGCAGGGAACAGAACAAGCAGACTGTAGAAATACACTGCTGAGGGGAGCAGCTGGCGCGGCAGGAGAGGTCTGCTGTGCCCTGTGGGACCCTCGCTGGATGCCAGGGATCGAACCGGCGCTGTAGAGGCTGCGGACAGCTTCACAGCGTAGCACTCAACGGCCTGCGCCACCAGGGGAGGCCCGGTAGCTCCGTTTTTAGTAGACTGAGGAACCTCCAGACAGCTTTCCATGTGGTTGGACCAGTTTGCACGCCTACCAGCAATGTAGGAGAGTAGGAGAGTTCCTTTTTCACCACATCCTCACCAACATTTGTTGTTGCTTGTTTTTTTGATATGTACCATTCTTACTGGTGTAAGGTGGTATCTCAGTGTGGTTTTAATTTGCATTTCCCTGATTTTTTAAAGATTTATTATGTGTACAAGAACAGGGTACAGACCAGAGGTGGAGGGGGAGGTGAGAGGATTCACCAGAGACAAAGTGGGAAACAGAACAAGCAGATGGACTGAAATATACTGCTGAGGGGAGCAGCCCGAGAGTCAGGAGAGGTCTGCACCATGTGGGTAGCTCCCTGGCCTGGGATCGAACTCGTGCTGCAGTGGCTGCTGATAGATTCATAGGTTGCATCTTAACCCCTTGCGCCACCAGGGAGGCTCGCATTTCCCTGATTATAAGGGACAACTTGGATATTTTTAAACTTAAGTTTGGCAAATCTGTATTTTCCCTATTTCGACAATACATCTATCTTTTAAGTTCTTTGTTACTGCTCATCATTTATGCATATAGTGGAACATACCTGCTTTATAAATATATTTATAATGAGTTCTAGCTTATCATTACTAATGTTTCCTCTTACCACTTCAATCCTCAGAATGCAATATGTAAGAATATTTTGGAACTGTTGATTTCTAATTTTATTGAACAAAATCTAGTCATATTTGTATACACAATTGCTTTTAGCGTCTTTTCACTTATGAATTATATCAAGTAATTTTGAAGCTTTATTGTCTGAGATTCTGTTTATAATTTCACAGTCGTCACTAGCATCTAGAGTGCTATTGTTTGTGTCTTTACCTCAGCCTTCTAATTTCACTAATTGTGAAAGTCCTAAGTTTACTTCTCTTTAAAATTAGGCATGAAAAATAAAAATTCTGAATTCTAAACTGTTCAACAATAATAAAAGTCTAAGAATGGTATCTCCAGTCTTTTTATTTTCTTGGAAAGATTATTAAACTGGAGGATGTTTCATTTCACTGTAGTATTCTTCCAGGTGGTGATATGACCATTCTGTTTTCTTGAGACTTTTTTTAAAAAGTATAATTGATGCATGAAAATGAGATGGCAAAGTGTTTCAAGATAGAGGAAAAGTTAAGATCATTAGATTCTATCTTATATTTATAAAAGGGTCTCTGATAAATACCACAACTGAAAAATGGATGACTTTTATTTTAATAAAAGCAAATTTTTGTATTTTGGAAGACCTATAAGAAAGGACAAGCTATGAAATAGATGTGCTCATAAAAGAAATGCAAATGTTAAAATTGAGTTCAGGTGGAGCTGATCGTTGGCATATAGTCTTATATTTCCTCATAGCCTTTTTTAAAGATTTATTTATGCATACAAGAACTGGGGTACAGGTGAGAGGTGCGAGGGGTCAGAAAATTCACCAGAGACGGGGAACAGGACAGGCAGACTGACTGAAATACACTGCTGAGGGGAGCAGCATCGGGCGAGACTGGAGAGGTCTGCTGCTCCTTGTGGGAAGCAGAGGCTGCAGATAGCTTCACAGTGCTGTGCTTTAACTCCTTGCGCCACCAGGGAGGCCCCAGAATTATTTGCCTGTTGGTGGTAGTTTTTATTCATATCACAGATTATTAACTTGTATAGCTTTCTCTGGCCATCTCTGCAGGGTCAACCTCAGTTTCTGTGATCGTCATTTTTGAGGGGGTACTTCTTACTTGTGTCTTCACAGTCCCTTTGCCCCCAGTTTTCCATGCATTACAAATATATCAAAGAAGCTGCATAAGAAATAGCTCTAATCCCTAATGGAAATTTTCCTAATCTGTAATATTAAAGCCCTGATAATTAGGTAAACAATATGCAATTTTTTTTAAAGATGGATTTTGTAAGATACTCCTGCTCTGCTGTGGACTAAATGTGTGTAGGTTTTTATTCAGTTAGGTTTCTTAGCTAGGGAACTAATGTCCAATTGAAGGACATTAAAAATTGGGTTTATCGTGTTAAGTTCTTATCCATCTGATAACTGAGATTATCACAACGCAGTACTTGAAAATGAACAGTATTGAGAGAAACAGAAAGACCCATGTTTTATAACACTTACGTTTAGTAAACCTGTATGAATCTGGAATTTGATTTTTTTGGAGCAAAGTTGCTTAAAGTTTAAGTGTATGGAACCACAATTATGTTTAGTACACCTATTTCAATAAAACAGCATTCTTGATTCTTGAGTTCACTGGGATTTGACATTTATAATAAATCATTATTTACAATGTTGAAATCTTTTGGAATGAATGGATATGGTAATTTTCCCCCCTTAGGTATATTCAAGAGCAAATGACCAAGAACCATGTGGATGGTGGCTGGCTAAAGTTCGAATGATGAAAGGAGAAGTAAGTGATGCTAACACCTGCTTTTGTGATTGTTTCTAAGGAAATACCCCAATGGCTGGTTTTGTGTCTAAAAACGCACTTCAGAAATAGTGGATCACACTTTTAAAAATGAATCATATTTTTAATTTCTATTTGTGTCTTGAATTTGCAAATACCACAGCTGCCTTTGAGAGGTATTCCTTGAATATGTGATGGCTGCTAAGGTCCAGACTTGTGTAAACCTGTTACCTAGTTTAGGAAAGTCAGATTAATGTTTGCCTAAGCTTTGCTTAGTACTTGTGCTGCAAAGGGGAGGAGTGGCGGTGTCAGTCTACTGGTTAAGCTGAGCACAGTAATTAGAACTTCATTTAAAACTCATTATTTTTGTTCAGATGGGGTTTTTAAAGTTTTTTGATATCTTTTAGTTTTATGTCATTGAATATGCTGCTTGTGATGCCACTTACAATGAAATAGTCACATTTGAACGACTTCGACCTGTCAATCAAAATAAAACTGTCAAAAAAAATACCTTCTTTAAATGCACAGTGGATGTTCCTGAGGATTTGAGAGAGGCGTGAGTAATTTTGTTTACTATTGAATTGCTTTGTGAATTGAGAGGATTTTCAGTGGTACAAAAATCTTTTTTCCCCGAACACCAGTCAAAAACTTGCAATAGAAAGTCTTTCTAATAACCAAAGTTTTAATGGGTGTTATAAAAAATGAAATATTAAGTTAGCAGTATAACTGCCTTCTGAATTTAATCTTGTTGAGATGTCTTACACATGAATTAATTTCTTTCTAGGTGTGCTAATGAAAATGCACATAAAGATTTTAAGAAAGCAGTAGGAGCATGCAGAATTTTTTACCATCCAGAAACCACACAGTTAATGATACTGGTAAGATAACTCTGTATTTTAAAAAGGTAGTTGATGGATATGGCACAGATTTTATATAATTAAGTATTTCCAAAGATAATCGCTAACTTGGTGCAAAGTGGATTAATACATTGTAGGAGAAAAATCTTGCAGTTAAAGATGTTAGTCTTGTTAAACTCTTTTGGAATAAAGAAGTAAAATGAAATTCTTAATATGATAATCTTACCACAAATTTTAATGTATGAAAACCTGAATTTTCCTCCCACCAACCATAATTTGAGTAACAGACCTAATAATATGGAAAATCAGAGAAAAAAATGACTCATAGGGTATTGTGGGGGAATGTTCAGTCAGAAATGTGGAAGGTCAGAATCAAGGAATGCTTTATGTGGAGGGGGTCATGTTTGTATTATCTAGATAAACTATTAAGTTTTTGGGTGTTTAATTTCTTTGTTTCTAGTCTGCCAGTGAAGCAACTGTGAAAAGAGTAAATATTTTAAGTGACATGCATTTGCGAAGTATTCGTACAAAGTTGATGCTTATGTCCAGAAATGAAGAGGCCACTAAGCATTTAGAAGTAAGTAGATTTGCTCCTAAAAGATATCTTGTATGTCCCATTAAGTTTCATAAATATATTATTCAAGTTCCCTGAGTTAAACAACTTGATTATTAGGTAAGGCAACTTGGGACCTGTTTTGTGACTAAGCCTGGAGTCTTTGTGTCCTTAGAGAATTGATTTTTTTTTTTTTTTTCTATTTCTGTTCTCAGACCATAGCCTTTTGTTTGCAAAATGCTGCAGAGTTTTTTGTTGGGACTTGGTAAATGTGACAGCGAACTTAGAAACTCACTAACAATATTCATGAGAACTATATTGTTAGTTCTTATTTACTCTGTCCTTAATCTTTTCTTTTTTACCTCTTCCACCTGTCAGTCATGACACACTTCCATTAGTAACTAGTTCACTCTGACAGTTCTCCTGTAAGGGGTTGGAGGACACACAGTATGTTTTTCAAAAGACCATGTGATTGCTTCTCTATCTTGTGCTAAATTACTCCTGTTTTCCCCTCTTCTTCATTGTCACACTATCAGGAAATTTGTCTTATTGCCCTGAGACTTGTCCCTCCTTCTCCCCCCCAAAACACATATACTCACACACTTTCTTCGAGAAATTGAAGTGTTTATCCGTAATACAGATTTTTCAGTGCCTTTATTTATTTAAAATGATAAATTAAAAGGGATATGCAAATAAGTTTTAAAACATAAATCATCTGTTAGAGAACTGACCTATGTCATTAATTCTGGAAAATGTTTCAGAATTATTTTTCTGTGGCTGTGATTAAATAGGTTGATCAATTTTTTTTCTCTTCCCATTATATATGATCCAAATGAGTTTCCTTTATTTCTTTTGTTCTTAGTTTTTCTTATTTGTGGCAGAATACACAGCATAAAATTAACCATCTTAACTGTTTTTAAGTGTGTAGTTTAGTAGTGTTAACTATGTCCATACGGTCGATGGAGCAAAACAATCCCCCATTCCTCCTTTCCTTCATCTTCTGGCAAATCTACTCTTTGCTCCTGTACATTTGATTACTTTAGACTTCTAAATGCCACTATGATACTTTTAGGTATGACATACCATAGGTATGTCATGTAAATGGAATCGTACAGTATTAGTCCTTGTGACTAGTTTATTTAAGCATAATATTCTCAGTGTTTATCCACATGGTAGCATGTGTTAGAATTTCCTTAACTGAATAATATTGCATTGTTCACATATATAACATTTTATTTATATTTTCCTCATTTAGCAGATTTGAATTGCTTCTACCTCTTTATCATTGTAAATAATGCTAAGCAAAAAAAGATTTATTTTTATCTTTAATATTAAATTTTTATTTACCTCTTTTACTAGTGTACAAAACAACTCGCAGCAGCTTTTCATGAGGAATTTGTTGTGAGAGAAGATTTGATGGGCCTGGCAATAGGAACACATGGTAGTAACATACAGCAAGCTAGAAAGGTTCCTGGTGTTACAGCTATTGAGTTAGATGAAGATACTGGAACATTTAGAATCTATGGAGAGGTAAGCTGTGCTTTGTCCCCCCACTTCAAGTAACTATGGTAACATTTGTTAACTGTGATCCCAACTGGGTTTCCTTTATTCCTTTGTTCTTGGTTTTTAATTATGGCAAAATACACTTAACATTAAATTTTTCTTAACTATTGTTCGAGTCTATTATCTGGAATTGTAATATCCTAGGAAAACACTAATATTAGCTTAATATATAGTGTGTGAATGTGTTATGTATATTGAAGTCGATATTGTGTAATGGGGGAATGAAAGATTGAGTAATGTGTACCATATTTTAAATACCTTAACTCTTCTGAATTTGAGTTTTATGTGCGCCACAAATAATTTGCTCATATATTATTTGACTGCTTTGTGTCAAGCATTCAATAGCAGATAGCATATAATAGAAGAGCTTTTATAGAAGTTGAATTTGCACAATATTTTGTCACTGGTTAATTTGATAGTTTGAGTACACAGTAAAATAATCAATCTGAAAAAGAAAATCAGGGGCCTCCCCTGGTGGCACAGGTGGTTGAGTGCAGCGCTGTGAAGCTGTCCACAGCCTCTGCAGCATGCGTTTGATCCTGGCCGTCAAGAAACCCACATGGTGTGGCAGACCTTTCCTGTCTCGTCCACTGCTCGCCTCAGCAGTGTATTTCATTCAGTCTGCCTGTTCCCTGCTCTGTCTCCGGCGAATCCTCTCACCCTCCCACGCATCTGGCTTGTACTCTGTTTCTTATATGCATGAATAAATAAAAAAAATCTTTAAGGAAAAAGAAAAAGAAAATCAGGCTTTTCATTGAGACTGTGCTTCACTATATAATAAAGTGAATTAGGCTTTTGTGGTGGTGAATTTAACGAAGTAACTAACAATTCCATTCTCCCTGAATTGGAATTATGCTTCTACCACTTGAATGGGCTTGGAAAAAGTTACTTTCCTGCATAACCTTCCCCATTGTAAAGTGAGAATAACAATAGTGCTTACCTTACAGTTTATGAAATGTTTTTAGTTTTTATTGTATATGATATAGTAAACATGCAACACACTTGATCTGCAGGTGTTAAAGTGTAAACATTAAAAATGGAAAGTTAACTGTTAGACTGTGAGTTTTCTTTTACCTTCACTCTGGAGAAGGCCCCATCTTCTTGTTTTTAAAAATTGTATCTTAGAAATTACAAATTTGAATAATGTGATTTGTAGTTACTTTAAAAGTGAATCTCTGCAAAATCAGTTTTTAAAGTCATTTCCAATTTTGATAATGAAAAAGACAATGTAGATGGCTTAAACAATTTGAGAAACTTGTCTTTAACATTCAACTAGAGAAATAAAAAACTTGGAATCTAGACCAATATATGTAGGCTTTGGTTAAAATTTGTTTTTTGTTTTTTGTTTTTTTTTAAGATTTTATTTATGCATACAAGAGCTGGGGTACAGGCCAGAGATGTTGGGGTCGGGGGTGGTTTGAGAGGATTCACCAGAGACAGAGTGGGGAACAGAACAGGCAGACTGATGAAATACACTGCTGAGGGGAGCAGCTGGCAAGACAGGAGAGATCTGCTGTGCCATGTGGGTTGCTCCCTGGCTGGCCAGGGATCTAACTCATGTTGCAGAGGCTGCGGATTTCTTCAAAGTGCGATGCTTGCACCACCAGGGAGGCCCGAATTTGGTTAAAATTTGGCTAACATAGGCAATTTAAATTCTGTCGCTAATTTTGTTACAATAGCTAATGTTTTAATTTTAATAGTACTTTCCTTCTAGCCTTTTAATGATTACTCTTATTTTTTTTTAGTACTTCATGAATTACTTGACCTAAAACATCACTTTAATGGGATAGGCAGAATCTGTACTACAGCATAAACATTCACATTCTTCTCTTTTTTTTTTTTTTCTTTTTTTTTTTTTCTTTTTTTTTTTGGATTGTGGGTTGATTCAGGGTTGTATTTCATGTTTGTTTTCTGTCTCCTGCCTACAGAGTGCTGATGCTGTCAAAAAGGCTAGAGGTTTCTTGGAATTTGTGGAGGATTTTATTCAGGTTCCTAGGAATCTGGTTGGTAGGTACTTCTACTAAATGTTAAATACTGTTACATACAGTGACTTAACTGAAAATTAGTGTTGTATCTGATGTTTTTCACTTAGAGTTATAGATTTTTTTGGATAACACTAGTTTTCATTTTTTTTAGTGAAAACACTGTCATTTGTTATCTCATTATTGTCATGTTCAAAAGTAAAAGTTTTCTTCTGTACAGGGTGACCCACTAATAAGACCCAGTTTGTCATTACAGTTTAGTTTTTCTTAATCCTTTTCCTCCCTTGGGTTTTTTCATATTCTCATCTCTCATATTTTTTGGTTTCATTCATATATCCATCAGACTTGTCATAGTACTTTTTGAGAAGGTGTTTGTGATAATTTTTTTCTTTTGTTTAGTGCAGAAGAAAAAGTAACAGTGGATTAACAATAGGGTAATAAACTTCTACACAGTAGGCCCTGAATAAATAATAATTGGTTGTTGCAAAGGCATAGAATAAGGTAAGAAGTCATGGGCAGGAGAGAAGGCTGGTGATGATATGAGGGGAGGTTTCACTATTAAGCTTTTTTTTTTTTTTTTAAGATTTATTTATTTATGTATACAAGAACTGGGATACAGGCCAGAGTTCGGGGGTGGGGCGGGGTTGGTTGTGAGGATTCACCAGAGACCGTGGGGAACAGAACAGGCAGACTGACTGAAATACACTGCTGTGGGGAGCAGCAGGCGAGTCAGGAGAGGTCTGTTGGGCCATGTGCGTGGCTCCCTAGCCAGGATCGAACACATGTAGCAGTGGCTGCGGATAGCTTCATGGGTTGCTTCTTAACCCCTTGTGCCATCAGGGAGGTTCCCTTTCACTATTAAGTTCTTGAAACCATTAACGAAAACTATTGTATCCATGAATTATCAGTTACAAAAGTTTGAGTCAAAGCTATATATATGTTCCATTTAATGGGATGAAATTTTAATAGCTTTGCTTCAATGTCCTTTACATTGTGTTATTTGTCCTTGCAAATGCAGTTTTGGAAAATGGAAAAACTTGGATCATACATTAAATACTCTGATTTCCAAGAAGTTTAATATAAAAATAAGCATCAACATTAGGTATTGACCTTCACTAGGAGGGGAATGGGTTTTTGTCACCTTTAGTGTCACTTGTTTTTCACTTTCTTGAAAAAGTTTGAGTCCATTGATACATATTCCATCCACATTAACATATAGACCATTCATATGTCTAATTCATATTCATATGTAATCAGGCCTGGCCTGCCTTTAGGAAATGATTTCTTTGCTATAGGTGTGTTATATATAAAAACACGTGAAATGGGGAAGAAAAATCAAAAAAGGATCCATTGTGAAAGTTGGTTTGGTTTTTTTGGGGGGGGGCAATAACAAGTAATATAATCTAGGACAATAGCTTGCAAGACAAGAATATGTATGTTTTCTTGTTATTCAGCTGTTATTTCCATAAACTCTCCAGTTCTGCACAAACATTTGCGTAGCTATGACATACTGCCAATAAAATAAGCTCTACTTTTTCTGTTTTGTTAATCACCGTAAAGTGAATTGCTGGAGAGATGAATTGAGATGTTGAATAGAAGCTTAAAGATTTTTGTTTATTTTTTTAAAATGGTAAACAAAATGTTACTGACTGTAATTGTCAAATGAAATCCTCTGACAAGAAAGCTGCTTTTTGTTTAAATAATACTCAGTTATTGACACCTATCAATACTAACATTGTGGTTGCTGCTTTACAGAACATAATTTAACTTAACGTTTCTTCACTTGTAAAAATGATTTGGAGATGAGTGTGTGCGAGGGAATCTGTTTTCTTTCCAACCCAACAATTCAAAGAAGATTGCCTTGGTCTTCCAGAGTTTGTGGCATTGTTAATTTTGAGTAAAAATTTCTGATATTTCAGAAATAAGGAAATAGGATATATTGGTAGTTCTTGGATTCTTTATTTCTTAATTTGTGCAATGATGATGTGAGTACCTGTTTTGTGTCTTTTTTTTTCCTTCTACCCTGTCTTGGTACTTTGGTGATATGGGTTGTTTGTGTACTCTTTAGAAAGTACACATTATAGCAATTATTATATATTGGTGAAATACTCAGAAGTAGTGTGACAATTTCACTTGGTGATTGTTTATAATAATACTACATTTCCCTCCAAAATATTTTATGGGTAAAGCAATCTTTTGCAGTATAGTATATTCTTAGTCCAAGTGAAAGAGAAAAAGAGGACTGAGAAGTAAAAGGGAATGATGACCTTTGGTGGTAAGTTCAGAGAGAATTTCCTTATATATTTGGTTCCAAGAGTTCTACAATTAACCATTTTTACCTCTTCCAAATCAAAAGAAAACTTAGGTAAACATTGACTTGAAAATGAATTGAAATATTTCACCTCCTGGAAGCCTTCCTTAATACTTCTCTACAATGTCCCTTTACGCTCAATTTATACTACAGGTTTGCTTCAATTTGTCAATACACTTTGGAATTTAAGCTCAGAAAACAATTACTTAAAATATTGATGGTCTCTGGTCGTACTAAAAACTTGAAGGTAGGTTCCTGCCAAGGACCCCAGAAGGGTGATGGAGGTGCACTCACTGATTGTATATAGTTCATAAGAAGGATGGGACAAAGATTCTGGGGGAGGGACTATAGTCTTTCAACCTGAGGTGGTGTTTTTACTGAAAAGTTATTTGCTGCTTTTTAGTGGGCTTAAAGATGGAGTTACTACTTGAGCTTCACTGTGTTAACAATGAGGGTTGCTTTTATGTGCTGCTGCTAGGGCTGATCAGAGAAGACATAACATGTGAATTCCCTGCCACGCTCCATGTTTTTTTTATTTAGAACTTGTTCAGTTGCTTTAAATTTAGATTTCTAATGAGGGTGGAAGTTTCAGAGTAGGGACAAAATCCTATAATACTGTCTTTTCTGTATTGACTGGCTTACTGTTGTAATTGTTCCCTTATTTATTTTTTTAATGGTAACATTTCTCAAGCTTGCAATAGGAAAAACTTCCATTTTAACTCCTTTCAACAAAATTAATTTATTGTGGAACTAGATTGTTGAGGATGTGGACAAATACAGTACTGCTGTTAACTTTGTAAAAGGGTGTATCTGTTCCTTATAGTTAACTTTACCTGAATATTTACATCTGTTACTAGGTAACACTACCCAGTATTGCTTTGTTATTTTATGAGTATATATTAATCTTTATAACTAATAAGTTCTAAGGGGAAAAATTTTCATGCCTCCCCTTTAGTTTCTCCTTTAATTATTGCATACTCAATAATTGCCATTAGATAGACTTACAGGTTAAGTGTGGAGAAGATAAATAATTTGAACTTTGTCATTTTATATTTCTTATCTAGCATGACAGCATATATACATGGTTACTGTATTTGCATAACTGAGACTTAAAAAAATTCTTGGTGTAAATGTAAAATACTTGCTAAATGTAAATATTTTTATTTCAATGAAGAGACTTCATTTTCAGTGTATCTTCAAGTCACAGATATCTTCTGAACAAATAGAAACTTGAAAATAAAAGCAGTATTGGTGGATTTGTTTATTGCTTGACTTAATACATATATAATAAACATAATGTGATTAATGCCAAAAGTTTTTTTTCCTTTATCCAAGTTTTTGAAATGGGTTGGACTTGATTTTTAAAAATAGAAAAATTACATAGGTCATTAAAACATGTTTTAGACTTTTTATACGGTTTTATGTTTGAGCGTTGTCAATTAGTTAATTGACAATTAATAATAGCCCCAGGGACACTGGAGTGAAGGAACTTTGAGAATAAGGATGAGATTCCTCAGTAGTCTGTTGGAATTACATAATTGAGAGCAAAAAGGTGTCGCTTGACCTGGTTTTTATAATTTGGTAATAAGCCATAATTTTGGGAGTGGGTATTGAAAGGATAGCAGTATTGGTTTTTAACTTAGTATCTTTTCTCTTTATTAAAGGAAAAGTAATTGGAAAAAATGGCAAAGTTATTCAAGAAATAGTGGATAAGTCTGGTGTAGTTCGGGTGAGAATTGAAGGAGATAATGAAAATAAACTACCTAGAGAAGATGTAAGTATTTAAAATGCATTTGCCTGTTTTTTTTCGTTTTTTGTTCTTTGCTGACTGATGTTTACTTTCATTTTGGAAATCATTTTGGAAATAGTTGTATCTGGTGAGCCAATTAACACTGATGTATTTTTAAAATTCTTTTACTTATAATACTGCTTTTATATTTAAAAAACAAATCATCTTTCAGTTGTAGGTCTTAGATTCTTGGTTGGTTACTCAGTTTTTCATTAAAAAGGCCAGTTTTTGATTGAAGGTTTTCAGTTTGATAATTTCACAGTTTTATTTTTAAGAGTTAAAAGCTTTAGAACTTGACACTCAACAAATTAGTCTGTTTTAAAGGAATTCATGATAATAACTCATGCTTTTCTTCAGCGTCTAAAAGCTTGTTGCTTTTTAAAATTGGAGTCTTAAAGCTTTTATGTTGCTGATAATTCTGTTTTCTGGAATTTCTTAATTAGTATCTCTTTTTAAAATCAAATGTTGATATTTTACCCACCGTGCTGTTCTTTATTCCTCATACATCCCTTTAAGGATATTTCAGCTTTTTGACTTCAGTAGTCAACTCTGTATACTCAACTTTGTATGCCTAATTACATAAGTCAGAGATTATCTTTGAGTATCTTCCAGAAAATATACAATCACAATTTTGCACAGTATATTTCTATTTGGAGCATTTGTTAGCCTGTTGGATACAGTTAGTTTAAAAAAGGAAAACCATAGACATTTAACACTGAGGAATAGTCTCACAGTATTTGATGTTGTAAAGACAACTTGTTTAAACTAGTTACTTAGAGTGTGAGGATAAATATACACTTAAAAAATAAATTAGGAAAAACAAATGTCTTACAGGTGAGTACTTGGGTATTTTCAGTGATTTCATCCTATGCTATTTCAAAAAAGTATTGTAAAACTCAAGGAACTTTCACTTTTTATACACTTTCCCCCTTTTTTATTTTAATAGGCCTTTGAGATGGATGAAACTATGTGGCGTTATAATATTACGATTGTTACTTTATCTCCAATATATAAAATAATGGTAGCTCATTTGGCATAGAACCACCACCTATTGGTTTGAAGATCAAGGTGTTTATTGTATTGGCCAGGAAAATTTCTTAGGGTGATCCTAATATGTAGTCTTACCTTAGTTGGATTTGTGCTGGTTGCTTTCTAGTAGTATTTACCATCTTGTTGGAAATTAAATAAAGTTTCTGTAGTTGTGATCACTACTATATTTCTGTGCCAGGGTCAAGAAGTACAAATGCTTACAGAGAACCCAATCAGATTATGTAAATAAGTAAGCAGGTTATGATGTAAAAGATAGGGAGAGGAGAGGATAACTTGTCTTTCTATAAAAGAAACAGCTACTCAGCTTTAATTGCTATTTGGGAACACATGTATGTGTTGCTGTATCTTTGGCATTTTTAAGAAATGCTGAAACAGTATCTAAAATTTTCAAAACATTGAGTGTTAGAAAATTTCTGAATGTTGGTATTGATTTATCTCAGGTCATTGTTTCACAATTTAAGCTGTCTCAATCCTCTGGGGACTCAGTTCTTTTACTTCGAAGTGTTTGGTGACAGACCACTAGCCTGCGATGCCTTTATCACCTGTATACCATAACAATTATTGTCTGTATAATTGGGTATTTAGTGATTTTTCTTTGAATCTTTCATCAGCTCCTGTTCATCTTAACTGTCTCCTAGCCAGGGAATGAACTTCTTGAAGTCAAGAAACTAAATCTGAATTCTCATATTCTTCATACTTCCTAGGCACTTCACAAATACTTTTTAAATCATCTAAAGTTTTTAGAAATTAGATTTGAGGTTTTAATTGTTAAATATGCATATTTATATAAAATTTATAATAACATGGAAAGGTACAGTGTGAAAAATAATTGTATCTATGTCTTGCCTATATCTCCTGTGTCATGCCTAGTACTTTTTAGGCTGTTACCAGATTGCCTTTTTGTGTCTCTTGGTGGACTGCTTTTGTCTGTTTTACATAATTTTTGTCTTTTATTATTGAGCTGAAAATTCACTTACAGAAGACAAAGATTAATTTTGTCATCCATGGATTTATTGGTGTTTTTTAGGTCTGCATTAGTTAGGAATCTGTCATGTGATCTGTAATGCTTGAAATGAAGAAATTTAGTGCTTTTTATTTAGATATAACTATATAACTTTGTATTTCATGTTTTCATATATGTGGAGAATATTTCTTGTTTCTTCTGGCTTGGCTTTTATTTTTCCTGGTGCAGATATGTAAATTTTTTTATATTGGGTTTTTTGGGGGGGGGGAGGTGGGGCTTCATAACTTAAGAATTGTGCAGGTTTTTTGTTTTTTATTTTAAAGATTTATTTATTTATACAAGAACTGGGGTATAGGCCAGATGCATGGGAGGGTGAGAGGATTCACCAGAAGATAGAGCCGGGAACAGAACAGGCAGACTGACGAAATACACTGCTGAGGGGAGCAGCGGGCTTGACAGAGAGGTCTGCTGCACCATGTGGAATCCTCGCCTGCCCGGCAGGGATCAAACCGGCGCTGCAGAGGCTGCGGACAGCTTCACAGCACTGAGCTCAACCGCCTCTGCCACCAGGGGAGGCCCACGAATTGTGCAGATTTATGGCACTTTTGGTGTAGTTTCTTTCCTGTTTGTAGATCATTCAGAAATCCACTTATATTTTTGTTCCCCAGTTTGGATTTTTTTTTGTGTGTGTGTGTATAAAGTTTTTACTCCAATTGGAATTTTTTGGTGTAAGTTATCCAGATCAGAGGTTTTTTGTTTTGTTTTGTTTTGTTTTTGTCTGCTAGTTGGTTGTCCTGATGCCATCTAGTAACTATCAACACTCAGTTTAATATTTTTTAAAAATCCAGAAATTTCACTGAAATAACTTAAGGCCATACCATCCTGAATGCACCTAATCTCTGAAATCGCTCTTAAATGAATTCATTCACTGTAATCATTTACTCTTGAAATGTTTTTCTTACTATGGCTATTCAATAGCCATTATTCCATAAAATATGTGTTTTTAAGGATTTCTTTTTACCTGTCCTTTGCTTTGGAGGTAACAGTGATAATTACAGGTCAGAGTCAAGGCATTTGTATAATCTTATTCCTTGTAGATCATCTGTCTGGAATTACTATTTGGTAAAGTTCTGTTAATATTTACTTTAACCACAGTACTGTTTTTTGTGATTTCTGAGTTTCTGCAACCTGGTACGGCATAATTCACGTTCAACTTTATATTCCTTTGTTTTTTATTCATATCACTAGTGCTATGCCATGAGATCATTACACGAATATTGAGTATTTTTTCTGAGATTTTGATTGCCTTTATAGCAGAGACTTTATTTTTATTCTTCAGCCTAACTTTTGACAATTGGTGTGTTATTTGGAATTAACTGGACATGAAATTAGCTGAAACAGTTGCTAATTTTGTGACTTTGGGCAAATTGTTTTCACAGCTCAGTTTTACTCAGTAAAACTGAGTAAATTTTTCTCAAAATTACCTCTTAATGAACATTACAAAGAAAAGTTATAGAATACACGAAATAGAAATGTTTTTAAAATTTTCTTACATTCCCTTTTTCTTGAGGAATCACTTTTACTGATTTGGCATCTTTTTGTCTGCATATGAATGAACATAGGATGTATAATTCCTCACACATTTGAGTCCCTTGTTTCATGCCTTCAGAGTTGTAATTAGTTTTTTACAGTCACTACAACTTTCTGTAAATTATGTGATACCTTTGTTCTGTACTGTCTTTAGACTGCTTAGCTGTGCCCTTAGCCCCTATCTACTTTTTTGATTTCTCACATCTAAAATTTACTAATTAAAAAAATTAGCTTATAAACAAATCATTGCGTAGTTTCTTATATAGATGCAAACTTTTTTGAGCCACATTTAGTTCTTATTCAGAACCTAAAATTCTTAAGCCAGTCTTTTAAAATAACTATTAGGAACTATTCTATAAAAGCAAGAAAATGAGCAGAGACACTGAAACTAATTTGGGGAGTTCATTTTGGTTTTTCTCATTATCCAGTCTACCTTCCACTTTTTTTTTTTTAAAGATTTATTTATTCATGCATACAAGAACTGGGTTACAGGCCAGATGTGCGGGAGGGTGAGAGGATTCACCAGAGACAGAGCGGAAAACAGAACAGGCAGACTGATAGAAATACACTGCTGAGGGGAGCAGCGGGTAAGACAGGAGAGGTCTGCCACTCCTACCTTCCCACTTTTTAGATCCTCCTTTCGAAATTTGGCGAAGTAAACTAGGTCTGGTTTAACCTGTGACTAAGTATTTACCCACATCATTAATTGCTTTATTTTATATTGTATAAATAATTTGTGCTCTATAATGGTACTTGAAGTATCCCATCCAATACATAGACATTTAAGATTTTGTTTTCTGAGAATATATTTATCATAGGAATAACTTGGGCAATGCACTTTTTTTCCTTTAAGCAGTTACCTGTAAGTTAATACATTTAGTCTGGTAAATTCATGCCAGTTTGAAGGAAATACAACTTTAAAAGTTGATTTATGTACCAATTGGATTGTTGGGTTATAAATTAGAAAACCTGACAGAAATAGATTTCTTTAATTAAAATTTTTAGCACACTAAAAGCTAGCCCAAATTTATTGAAAAATCTCAATATTTCCAAATTATAGTTATTTTCAGCAATTTGTTTTTACAATTTAAAGTTTAATTGCTATATAATTGCTGTATGATTTAGAAATTGGTATATCCAAATTATTTATTGATATGTCAAATTTAGACTATTTTAAAATATTACATACTGAGGGCATTGTGTTTTCTTACAGGGCATGGTTCCATTTGTATTTGTCGGCACAAAAGAAAGCATCGGGAACGTACAAGTTCTTTTAGAATACCATATTGCTTATCTAAAGGTTTGTATACTGTTCATATTCTTATGTCATTGTTGCTCCACAAATTGAAGTTAGACATCATTAATTTTATATTTGGTCATCGTAAATTTCAAATTAAAAATTTTTTTGTTAATTCATTTTCAGTTATATTGTTTTTCTACTTGAGTTTAAAAATAAAGGTTCTTTTTTCATAATAAAATTATTGGCCTTATGTGTAATGTTTATCTTTCCTCTGACCTTTATATTTCTTTCTCTTTTCCTTTTTTTTTTACCAGAAACCCTATATATTTATCTTTAAATATTTATCCCTTTTTTTTAAAGATTGATTTATTTTTATACAAGAGCTGGGGTACAGGCCAGAGGTTGGGGAGGGGGGTGAGAGGATTCACCAGAGACAGAGTAGGGAACAGAACAGGCAGAACTGCTGAAATACACTGCAGAGGGGAGCATCGGGCCAGTGAGGAGAGGTCTACTGTGCCATGTGGGTTGCTCCCTGGCCAGGGATCGAACTCGTGATGCAGTAGCTGTGGACAGCTTCATAGGTTGTGTCTTAACCTCTTGCGCCACCAGGAAGGCCCCTTTATTTCTTTTCTTACTGTTTAAGAAATGGTCATTTTTATGTTTCTGTAATTAGTCTCTTATTTATGTATCTACATGTTCTATTTTGCTTTACCTTGTTTTTTTACATGCAAATAAGGCTTAGAACTAGGAGTGAAGTTGTACTTTCTTAGTATCTGTGGTATTGAACCGTATGCACCATCTCTATAGATATCATTCTTAATCATTTTTTCTAACATAGTCTGAGTTGATAAAGAGCAAGATTTTAGAAATGCCGCAAAAGTTATTAAAAGTTGAAACTGTCATTTTCTAATCTACTACTTATTCTTGTTTTTCTTGTTTAGAGTACAGTAATACCCTAACTTCCTCTGTCTGTAGGATGTTATCCTTTTAGTTACTCATCATTCCTGCTATGTTAATATTTTGAAAGCAACTCCTATAATGTCATTCCTTTTAAAAACTCCTTTTATATAATCTCAGTTCAGTCTGGTATTCTGAGCTTTGTCTTCCAGTACTCTATTACCTTTAGCCAAGAGTTTTACCTTCATATTCTGTAATGCCCTTAATTTTCCAATGACCAAATGTAGTAGTTCATCTGGGTCACAGTTCAGGTATCATTACTTTGAAAGGAAAGTACCTTTTTAATACCTTTCATAGAGGGTACTCATTTGGCATAATTCTAACTCCTTGAAGACTAACTGGTAATATGTAATTATTAGCTTCTTAATAAATAAATAGGTTACTTTAATGGTTGTCTGATAACAACTGCCCTCGGAGGTATAGAGCTCTTGTCTTTTTTATGTCTGTGGCACAAATAAGGCATCAGTAAATCTTTGGTGAATTGAGTCAGCGAATCACCTTGTAAATTGTGTTTACTAGGAACACAATTGTACTTTATGAAAACCTGTGAAAGATCACAGCTTCTTTCTTTGGTAGGGAATGTAACTCTTAGTTCTAGACTTTAAGAAGACAACAAGTTACATATAAAACTTAAACCCTTTTTATTTTAATTATAGGAAGTAGAACAGCTAAGAATGGAACGCCTACAGATTGATGAACAACTACGACAGATTGGTATGGGTTTCAGACCTTCTTCCACCAGAGGGCCTGAAAAAGAGAAAGGATATGCCACTGATGAAAGTACCGTCTCTTCTGTACAAGGTTCTAGGTCTTATAGTGGAAGAGGCAGAGGTCGTCGGGGCCCTAATTACACCTCCGGTTATGGTAAAAAGCAATTTTTTTACCCCAATATTTCTAGTTTAGGTGCTCCAGTGCAATTTGCTTGTTTACTTAGTCCATCACTTGACTTTGACACTAGGAGACAGATCTGAGATATATGTTTTAATAGTAGCTGTGTCACACATAATGATAATAGAAAGTATATAATTCAAGCAACTAGATAATGAAATATTCTTTTGTTAAATTGGTAATTTATAGTTATGTTTATATGAGAGACTTGTTTTCCAAATATTTCCTTCGTACGGTTGTGTACATGTCCCAGTAATAACCAGTAATGTTAATAGTAGTGCAGCTAGGAAGCTTCTTTTGCTTATCTTCTAATGTTAATAGTAGTGCAGCTAGGAAGCTTCTTTTGCTTATCTTCTAAGAAAAGTTTGAAAAAAAAAAAAAGCGCTAATCACTGTGAAGATTACATTTACCAAGTCTGTACTTCATTTTAAAATGATACGTAATTGTTTCACTAAACAGTCTTGAGTATTAGCATCTTACATCTGGTTGTGAAATACATTTCACCGACAGCTATATATGAATATTTTCTATAATTGATTTCATTTGTCAGCCTGGGGTCTTCACCCATGTGGGAAGGGGCTTGTGGATGATTATGTCAACAATTTGCTAATCCTAAATTCTCACTCTTCTTCAGCTTTGGGGTTGTTTCATTTTTCTACATTTGGACTTGGATCTTATTAGAGACCTGATATTTTATTCTTCTTAATTTCTTCTCTTTCTCTTTCCTTGTCTCCTCCACTCTGCTGTGCTGATCCTAACTGCTTTGGGAAAATATTTCAGCAGCTTTTTGAAAACAGAAACCATTTGGGGAAAACCAAAATACATGATTACAGTATACAAATTCTACATAATTCTATTATTGATGGAAGGATCATCTAATGATACCAGTTATATTAAATTTGTACTAACTTTCATTTGCTGTAGAGTTGGAAGATTAATCCCTTTCCTTTTGTGTCCTCTTATTTCCATGTTATCAAATTTCTTGTTTTTTATTTTAAAGTAAATCCTATACTGAACCTGAAAAGCAAAATCCCAGCAAAGTAGAAGTGCTCAGTATGTAAAAAGCCAAGAATTGCAAACTATAATGGTTTTCTTAGAACTATATAAATCCAGTGAATAAATAGAAATTAAGTATATACTGAATGATTTTAGAGCTGCAGTTTACTAGTACAACTAATCAGGTTTGGTTTTTTGGATGATGGATTTATTGAAAAATATTTGTAAGGTTTTGTGGGAAGTTCGCTTATTAGGTTACTGCCAAAGTACTTTTGTCAGTGATGATAAGTTTACAAGAGACTAGTGGAGGCATAAGATCTGGATTGAAGAACACTATGGAAATTGTTCAGTAGATGGCACTCTTACCTCTGAGTCATTGCAGAATGTTAACATTGTATTTCTTGAAATAGCTGTTGAACTTAAACAGTGGGTTTGAGAGAAAAGCCATTTGATTTGAATATAGATGTTCTTGTGCTCTGAATATTAGAAGGGGTTTTAAGTGCTAACATATAAACTGTATAAAAAGCATTTTCTCAGTATAACATCTCTGAAATCAGTATGTGTCTTATAATGGGTGATGTCTTACAGCCTCAATTGGCAGCATTTCTTTACTAGCACAAAATATGTCTTGAAATGGGTGGAATGTTAGATTTTTTTTATTTTAGCATACATGATTATTGAAAGTATATGAGCCATACTGTAATTCTGTACCCAGAGTATTAGTTTTTTATTGGTGTCACAACATGTCAGAGTTAATGGTTTGAACAATACAAGTTTATTGTCTTAGAGTTTTCTAGGTGAGACATCTTAAGAGTCTCAGCTACAAAATCTGACTTTCAGCAGAACTGTATTCTGGAGATTCAAGGGGAGATTCTATTCCTTTGATATTTCTAGTTTCTAGAGACCATGCCCATTATTTGGCTTATGACCCCTCTCCCCTTTCTAGTTTACGAAACTAGTAATTGGATTGGGGGGGGGGTCTGAGGGGAGGGGTCAGGGAATCCTTATTCTGCCATCTTTCTGGTTCTCTGCAGGTGAGAAAGGTCTCCTGCTTTTTTTAAAAAAAATTGAGATATAAATTAAATACACAACATTGGTTTTCTAATACTAAAGTCCATGTGGTTAGTTTGGACTTTACCTAATCCAAAGGAACCCCCTCCTCCCAACCCCCATGTTAATATCCTCAACCTTAGTCACTTTTGCAAAGTTTTTTTTGCCACCTAAAAATACTTAATGGTTATTTAAATATGAATAAAGCAGAACATTAGCCAGTTCATTAACTCTTTTCCCTTCTTAAATTTACTCTATCTGTGATCTACTTAAATTTATGATTTGCCCCACTCCCTTTAATTATATTGAATATTGGATTTAGGTTAAGCTTCAGAAACCTATGTAATTTCCTCTGACACTTAGTACCAGAAATTCTGTGGAGTCTTTAAAGACCAGATATTTATCTTTAAATTTTGGTAATGGTTTCTGGCAGGGTTATATATTTGTAAATAAGTGATGAAGTTCTGACGCATACTAAAGGTTTTTCACTATGTGTGAAATGATAAATTGCCATTATTTTAGCATATCATGACATCAGTTAATAAAGTGCTTTTTTTGTTACTTGGAGAAATAAAGTGTTTGGGAGATTCATTCTTTTCCGTAAGATTGTTTCCTAAGACTCAAACATGCATAGTAGAAACTAGGTATATTGTTCCTAAAATATACTTCAGGCTAAGTACTTAATCCATTCTATGTCTAATTATATCCACATTTAACACATGTGGAAGAAAAAAATAGGATTCATTGGAGAATTGTCTTTAAAGAAGAAAGGAAATTGGTTAGGCTTCACTCCTTAATCTCTCCCCCCTCCCCCAAAAGCTATCTTTCCTTTGAGTAACATTTTCATGTTTCTAAGTAGTATCAGGTGCTATATTCTTAGAGGCACTTTCTAGACATGATTATTTATAGCACTATTTTATGTACTACCAATAAAAATACACGCCCAGTTAATGAGAGACCATCAATTATGAGAAACATTCTGATTTCAGAGGTTTATTTAAAATGTAGAAAAAATAAAGTGCCTCTTTAGATTGAATGAAGTACTGTAAGACCACACCAAATAATTGAACTATTCAATTCAGTCAGTAGGATTATTTAAATAATGATTTGCAAAAAATAATTTGAAAAGTTTGATTTCCCTTTTTTTTTTTTTTAAAGAGAAATTTTACTGGCTTTTGTTATCTTCTTTTCCAAGGAACAAATTCTGAGCTGTCTAACCCCTCTGAAACAGAATCTGAGCGTAAAGACGAGCTAAGTGATTGGTCCCTGGCAGGAGAAGATGATCGAGAGAGCCGACACCAGCGTGATAGCAGGAGACGCCCAGGAGGAAGAGGCAGAAGTGTTTCAGGGGGTCGAGGTCGTGGTGGACCACGTGGTGGCAAATCCTCCATCAGTTCTGGTAGTCTTTTATATACTATGTCAGCATCCTGTCTTTGTAAGCTGTATAAGTTTATGAAAGTTAATTTATTTCCCAGGACCACCCATTTTTTTCAAGTTTCTCTTTCCACTCATTGTCTAAGGAAATCAGTGGAACATATACAATGTAAGGAAAAATTTATAGAATGTTTCTTAGTGAAGATTTAGCTGGAATATTCAGGTTAGAGAAACTTGTTAGCTAATGGTTTAATTGTTTAATGGTAGGATATTTGTTCATTTCTTTAGTTGGTGAATAATTGCTAACTATTTAGTAATTAGAATGTTCCTCTTCCCCCCCTCCCCTGCCTCCTAGAATTTTGGGGTATGTATTTGTTTGCCAGACAGATCCAGAGAATTTTAATTAATGCACAGAGATCTAAATACCTTTGTATATTAAAAAATTAACTGAGAAGTATTCTTTCCTATATTAGCACTACTTTGTAAATAGGAAGAGACCACTTAAATTTTAATGTTTGAGGACTTGAGTGTTTAAAGGAGTAGAGATTGGAGGTGTTTAAGCAACTTTTTTACTCTTGTCATTTTGAATTTTTTAATATAACAAGTATGGTTTTTGATTTTAGCATAATGGAATGGAGAGGGGACAACTCAGGGAAACATGGACTAGATTTTATCAGGCATATAACTTTAATCATTTATACACTAAGAAAACTATTCTAAATGTCATATGCTCTATGAAAATGTATATAGTCTTAAATATTAGATAACCATAGGCTTAAATATATACCAAACGTGTTTACCAATCAAAATCTGCTCAAACAAATCACAAAATTTAGGCAACATTTCAAAAGGTATTCTCTAGTTCCAGTGATAGTTCTTGACTCCTAAAGTTTACTTTACAGTGTTATAGGGAAATGGTTTTTATAATTTACTACTAATTCACTATTACTAAGGTTGTTAAAATTACAGTTATGATGAATTGCAAAATAAATGTGCTTTACCTAGTGTTTATGATTAATGGATAAACTTAGTGTCTTTTGCAATGATGCTAGCTTGATAGCTGTTACCAAAGGAAATTAGAAAGGAAATATCGTGATTAGGTGAATTTCTTCTAAATTTTGATTGGTGGAGGCAATAAATACACATAGGTAAGATGGGTAATTTTTTTTATTAATTATATCTTAAAGCTTCTCTACCCCCACCCTCCCTTAACCCACCTTCACTCTTTTCTCTGGAGATGGGACTACTAGTCAACATTCATTTCTTCATTTTCCTATTACCAGTTAAAATTTCAGCATTTATAAATCTCCTTATTTTTGTGTGTATACTTTTTTGATTGCTTCAGTTTATAATAACAGATTTCTGTGTCATTGAGTGCAGGTGTTGAGTGTTACTTGGAAGTAGTCATTTTAGCAGTACAAAGAAACAGCAGTCGCCTTGAACTCAGTAAAGGGAATAAAAGCTCACTCTTAGAATTATTTCATTATTAGCTGAATATTTCTTTTCATTTTTATTTCTCTAGCCTCTGGACAGGAGTAGCTAGGAATGTGAATGTCAAAATTAGCATGTAATAATGCGCTATTTCCTGACATATTCTGAAAACAAGTCAAAGAGAAATGGTAGGCTGAAATGTCTGCTCATCTTCTGCTTTAATTTTTCATCACCATTTGTAATTTTCTCATATTTTCAAGGTTAAAATAATGATATAGAGAACATTTGAGGGCTATATTTTTATTGGGGAAAATTTGAAGTTTAAGATTAATTTATGTAATTCAATATAGATCAAAACATTCCTTATAACTGCAGCTCTCTTAAACAAATATTTCTTGCCTCTGACATGCATATAGTGCTCAAAGATCCAGACAGCAATCCATACAGCTTACTTGATAATACAGAATCAGATCAGACTGCAGACACTGATGCCAGCGAATCCCATCACAGTACTAACCGTCGTAGGCGGTCTCGTAGACGAAGGACTGATGAAGATGCTGTTCTGATGGATGGAATGACTGAATCTGATACAGCTTCAGTTAATGAAAATGGGCTAGGTATGTAAGCACTTAGGGAAAAGATATATATATTACTGTATGATGCTGTTACTGTATGATGCTTTTTTCATAAAAGAAAAATACAAAAGTATTCCCCAAACAAGCACTTTGCATATTGAAGTTTTTTTGGTGTTTACTTCAACAAGGTGTAGATAATTTTGTGTCTCTCTTACATGTCTAGTTCTCAGATTTGTAGAGTAAAAATATTTGAAACTGAGAGGTTTTATTAAAAGTGCCCTTTGGTGCCATTAAATCGGTATGAATATTCAAACTACAAGGTATTCTCATATTGTTCCCAAACTAGACTTGGGCTTTCAGTTTGCCTCTTTAAAACTTAATATAATTAATATAAATGACACTAGTCAAGGTATGTATATTGAATAGGCATTTATTTCCAAAGGGCTAAAAAGTCATTAACTTTGGTAAATTTAAACTATGTTGGAGAGGAAAAGTTTATTCCTTGAATGATGGTGATTTAAGTCTCAAAGAGTGTAAGAATTTAAAGCCTTAAATTTCCAGATAATTCCATTTTTGATCTATTTGGAATGCTTAAAAGTATACAAAAATATATTTCCTGTCAGTAATGTATATTGTTTTATCTGTCTTGTTTAATGAAAAGGTTCTTGTTCCCCTTTCCTTAAATCTTTGAAGGAAATACTTTTTTGTTTGTTTGTTTTTGTTTTTATCAGAATAGTTCATGGTAAACTTTGCAATTACAGATGATAGTGAAAAAAAACCCCAGCGACGCAATCGTAGCCGCAGGCGTCGTTTCAGGGGTCAGGCAGAAGATAGACAGCCAGGTAACTTGAGTGGACCTGTTGACAACACCAGGTCACAAGCATGAAAAAAAATGTCATATGTCTGCTTTCTAAATATATTATATTTAACATGTACACATGTGTGCATATACATTCAAGATGTGCATTGCATAAATTACTCAACTAATAAGACTACTACTCTTAAGAAAATGCATTCTTCCTTCACACTATAAATGTTTAGTAACCTGTCTAATTGAACTAATGTTGTGTCTCAATTTTTGACATGGAAATACCGTTGAGAAACTATTATTTTGTCTACTTGGCAGACTCTTCGAATTTGAGATGAGGCTTGCCATCCCAGGGACTAAGTTGTAGATTGTGATTGAGGTTGATTGGCAAAACTGGGCAGCTTTTTGCATGGTGCCTGCTTACTATATCTGAATTCAGCACCTCATTATTGTGGGAATTATAATACCCACATTTAAAAAAAAAAGTATAAGAGAAAAATATTTGAAAGTGTCTTTTTCTTATTAAGAGGAATGCATGTTATGTTTTGTTTATTGTAGTGTGATACCTTTTCCCTTACACCTACTAACTACTCAAATTAATAATACTTACTTAGTTTTAGAATGTTATTTATTTTAAGTAGTAATAATTTTTAGTGACTTCAAAGAAAATTGTTTGCTGTGTCTATTATTTTGAACATAATTCCATTTTCTGTGTACAGAGAATCACATGTATGTTCACAATGAAGAAATTGTGTACACCAGAAATAAACCCCTTTTAAACATAAATCAATTTTGCATTCTTTCCGAAGCAAATTCTTTCATGTCTTTTCCCCAAATAAATTCCACTATCTTTAGTATTTTAAGTTTAGTGGTTGTAGACATATTAGGGAAGATAAAAGATGTTAGTTCCCACTTTTGGAAAAAAGTTTGTTTTAAAGATAATTTGTAAATTTAAAAGGGATTAAATATTGACAAAAATTGAAAAGTTTCCAGAAAATGTTTCTTAATATTCTTTTTCCTGTCTCATTTATTTTAGATCAAGGTACTGTAATTCTTTCATTTTTTGAAGGCAGTACAAACAGTGAATACATTTTCTGGCTATACTTTATAAATATGAAAATTCAAACTTTATCAGTATGGGATTAACATAAATAACATTAACTAGATGAATTATCACTAAGTCATTTTACATAAAACGAACAACTTAGTGGATGTGTTACAGAACAGGCAGAGATTTCCATATGATGTTAATTGGGGTTTTCAATAATTTGACAATGATTTGTAATGCATTATGCATTTATTCCTATTTTACTCTGATTTTTTGAATTACCAGCTTTTTCTCTTTAAATTCCTTGCCTTCCTTAACGTCCCTCTTCCCACTCATCACAAGGTGGGGGGGGACCCTAACCAAGATAGGATAGGTGGAATAAGCTCATCATTTTCTCCTTGTCCCTGGGAGTAGTTCTAGAGGAGACAGCCTCCACCTAAAGTTAATACCAACGTTCTTTATATATTTAAGATACACACTCTTGTTTTCATCTGCTCAGAATTCCTTGTTACTACTTTTAGTGTAGATTAAACAGTGAATATTTATAACTAGCGGGTTGTCAGAAAAGTCATGATTTATTTTTCTGTTTTTCAAGCAAAATTGCGTCATGATTTTTCCTACAGCCCAATATTTATAGAATGAAGCAATACACTGGTGTCCAATTTATTAGCTTATATCCCTTAGAAGAAATTCTAGAGTCCAAACAATGCCACACAAATTGTTTTGTCTTTTCCCATAGATATTGCAAGTATTTTTTATTCGCTATTAAATTTCTAATTGATTTGTATTATAAGCACTGACTATTCACCGATTTTTACTTGAATCAATTGAGATTATTTTTGCTTTTACCTTCCTTTTTGGGCACTGGTATGATTTTTACCTTTCAGGTAATAAGTGCCTCTTAATTTACTTGATAACCATTTCATTATCAGTTTGTCTATGCATAATGGATGAAGGCTTCCTAGAATTGTTTCGACACTCTTCGGTATTCAAATTTATCAGTGTGTCTGTCTGTGCTGCAGGGTTTCCAAGCAGCAGAATTCTTCCAGGTGTGTCACTGAGGGCTGATCTTTGGCAACAATGAATTCATTGCAGTGAATTCAGTGTTCCCCAAACTGGAATCATTCCTAGAATGGTTTTGTCCCCATGTATGTGGAGATAATAATGAAGTAGATTGTGATAATATTTCAGTTTTAGAAACTGTTAATGTATTCATAAATTCATTTACAATGAATTTAAATAATTTTAAAATTCTCCAAAATAAGCACCCTAAGTTTCATATAAATTGGAAGAGGCAGTTTTACACGCAAAACATCTTTATTTAGTGGTGTTTCTAATAAGTGGTTTGTATTCTGAAAAAGTTGTTTCCTTGAGATTTTAAAAGACCAATTTTAAGATCTTGGATCTTATAAATGGTAACATGTTAACTCATGATTAAGAAAAAATGAATTGTAACTAGCTTTTTATTATAAAAATGATTTAAGTGTTTTCATATAATTTGAACTTGATGGACCAATTCTCATACCTAGTAAACTTTAAATAAATAATGTAAAGTTTACTTCAGTTTTCATTTTTTACATATGACCTTGCTCTATAATTCAAAATAGGCTATATTACACATAATCTGGCAAGATTTTTTAGTTTCTGATAAAATGATTCTTTGACAGAAAGGTAATTATTTTGATACTTCTTTTAGTCAGTGAATTCTAAATTTCAATTCTTTGAAGAGAAAGGATAGAGATAAAAAACTGAGGTCCAGTCAGTAGACCCAAAGGTCATTTGTTGTATTTGGATTGGCACCATAGGGTGTTAGCTTGGGATAATCTTTTTCTTGAATCACTATTACCATCCACCTGCTTCCTTGTGCACACGTGGATATTCATGTGTGCGTGCACACACACATACACCAGTCCCTTGCATACTGGCAAAGTGAGTAGGAGTGGTTTTTGAATTCATGGTGACCATTTTCACACCACAATCACTGTCCATATTTAGTTGGGTGATGGGCTTTGATTTTGAATGAGCTCATAGTTCTTTTACTTGAGGTCACTCAGAAGAGTTTCTAGTGTGAAATGTTAAAAAAGGAACCATAAAATAGCACAAATGGGTATTTTGTGTTTTATTTAAAAATAAAACAACTAATGTATGTTTGAGTGAATCTCTTACATCTTTGATGTAAATTTTCAAGTTGAAGTATACCACAATATGAGTTACACCAATTTTATCCCATTTTTTCCCCACTTATAATTGCAAACACTCTCTGGGCTTAGAATGCTGCTTTTTCTATTCTTGGATTGTGGATTTCTACATCAACCCACAACCACAGACTCAACCAGAAGCAGATGGCTGGATTCTTGTGAAAGAGGACTTTAATCTAGGGCTCCTCAATGTCCAGCTTAAAAATTTGCTGTTGTCAACATTAAATCACAGGCCAATTTTTCAAGCTTTGTTTTTGGTTGGAGGTGGTACCCAGCTTAAGAAAATTTTGAAATTGGGTAACCCACCACTAGTTTAATAAAAAATTAAAAATATTCTTTATCCATAAATAATCTTTAGAGATTTTTTTTCAACACCTGTAATTTTTTTCTCATCTTCAACAGTCACAGTTGCAGATTATATTTCTAGAGCTGAGTCTCAGAGCAGACAAAGAAACCTCCCAAGGGAAACTTTGGCTAAAAACAAGAAAGAAATGGTAAGGAGAATTTAACCTGTAGGTTCTATTGTTTTGGTTATATATTTTTTTCTTTTCTTTTTGGGGTATGATTTAGCTTTATTTTTACTTTTTAACTTACTGTCTGATCACTTGTTTCCCAAGCTAGACAATTTTAAAAACGACTACTCTTGATTTTGTTCATGGCCCCAAGTAACTGAACATATGCATGCTTGAGTCTGAAATTCTTTTCAGTTAGAACTTGAAATAGCAATTGGAAAAAATCGTTCTGCCTACGGATACTGGGCATAGAGACTTGCTTAATTTGTGGAGCAATAGGCTCTGTACCTTTTCTCAGTGATGGATATAGACTTTTAAGATTCAGTTCTTTTAAATGCTTTAAGGGACTTGATAATGTGAATGCAAGCTTCAGAATAAAAGGTGAGTAAAACAGGTGGTTTATTTGCTCTACATAGAGTATTAACTGTTTATGTTCTTTTACATGGTGTGTACTCCAGTGTTTAAAATTAGGTACAATTTCAGTAAACAAGTCCAGATTCTTCCTGTGGTTTAGGTACTGTTAGGTACTGGAGATAAAGAGTTGAAAGATTCAGAGAGGTGTGAATATATTGGTATTTGCTTTGAATTTTATTAATGTTTTAATTCTTTGAGCCATTGTGGTATGTGAAACTAAGACTTATTAGCTAATTAATGTTTATGTAGTTATTTTCCTCCTCAGCTATAGATTTCATTTATAAAGAAGTTGAAAAAGTTGTCTCCCTTTGGCAGGCAAAAGATGTGATTGAAGAGCATGGTCCTTCAGAAAAGGCAATAAATGGCCCAACTAGTGCTTCTGGCGATGAAATTTCTAAGCTACAGCGTACTCCAGGAGAAGAAAAGATTAATACCTTAAAAGAAGAAAACACTCAAGAAGCAGCAGTCCTGAATGGTGTTTCATAAACTGAAGAAGTTCCTAGTTTACAGTTCTTTTACATTACATTTTACAATAGTGCTTGTACAAGCTTGCCAAAGATAGAATATGGATCGCCAGTCTTTACATCGCACTTTCAGTTCCTCCATTTGGAATTCAGAAAGGGGAGGGATCCTGAAGAAATCATATGTTAAACATACTTTGACACCTACTGTGTTATAAAATATATCATCAGATGTGCCTTGAGAATAGTATATGTAACATTAAAAAAAGTTGCTGGCTATAGGAAATGTTATTTTGTTTTCAAAATATGGCAGAGATGGGGGGAGGTGGGAGGGGTGTGGGATCCCTAATATTCTTTATGAAAGCATTAGCTGCTTTTGTTACATTTTTAATAATATGCAACCACTTCTTCACCTGAGGAAAACTAGAATGAAATGCAGTCTAAAATATTTTGCACTGAATTGTAATTTCATTAGTTTAGTCTGGAAACTGGTCTGTCTTAATGTGTCTCTTTTTAAATGCTGTATGTAGAGGGAGATCTGCAGACCACTGGAATACATTTGTTAAACTCATCTGCAGGGACACTGGGTGATATTGGCAGTGACTGTTCTACATTGAGGCTTTGTTTGGTTTATTTATTAAAGTGTACAGTATTTAAAAATCAAACATAGCTTTAGTTAAAACACTAAGCTGAATTAGTCATGTCCAGGCATAACCTAAACTACTGAAAAGATCAATTTCCAGAAGGTTTAATTCTGTATAATCTACATGTTAGTCTTCAGTAGGGTATCTTTTTTCTTTTTCCTTTTTTTCTTTTTCTTTTTTTTCCTTTTTTTTTTTGGATTTTGGTTGTTTGATGTGCAATATGTTTTTGTATGCAGGTAGTAAATAAACTTTGATCTTCCATTTGCTGATTTTTAACTTTCTACTTTTTATACCAATTGTTACAAAGTAGTTGGAGCTACTTATAGATGTAGAATAGTATCCTGACTGCTTTTTATAAAAGCATCTATACTTGCTCACAAATAGTATTAAAACTTGAGTTGGTCAGTTAATCATTTTATAATGATCCTCTGAAATCCCAGCACTTAGAATTTTAGATTAGGGCTTGCGAATTGATTAGTCATTTGTAGTTAGGAAAGTATTTGTACATAAAATTCCAATAAAAAGCAACTTTTAGAAGGCACTGCAGTTTTTAACCCAGAATGACTTTTGCCTTTGAGGTTTTGCAAATTATGATGAGCAATTTTTAAATAAGGATTAGGCCACCAGTTAGCTTTTTTTCTCAAGGAAATAATTTTGGAGGCTCTCATGTTAATAATGATTGAAAATAAAAGTTTTCAGTATATTTTTTGACAGATGACTTTAGCAAGATGAAGTATGTCACAATGTTTTATTTAAAAAAACAATGGCACACAATTTTATGAAACAAATTATAAAATATCAAGTAATTGTGGATTTATGGGAGGGTTTTACCCCACAGTATTATGTGGACCACTGAGCAATAATGACCACTTTTTGTCATTTGGCATCTGAAGTTTTTTATGTGCATAATTTGTGCTAATTTGTTATGTGCATAAAGATGTTGAATGATTTTAGTTGACAATGAGTGAAAGAAATTTCAGGGTGTTTAGAAATGTAGTGTTTGCCAGGTCAGTGAACATATAAACCTGGCCCTCAATTTTATAGTTGAGGTTAAGATGTGATGGTATTAAAAACTTTTTGCTAAAATTCTGAAAACTGAGAATTTTTAAGGTATGATGCGACTAGTGCCATCCTTTGATTTTGAATAACATTACCAAGAAGTTGATGCCCTTAATTTTAAAAATCTTACCATGCATCCCTCCCAGAAGCAAGTATAATTGTTGACTTTTTAATTTAGTTTTCTTCAATAATTGGATTATAGATTAGCTATAAGGTGCACGAATTTTCATCATTTTCCCTAATGGTAAAAATGGTATAAAGAAAAAACTTAATCCACATGTAGAATATATTGACTAAAATCCCTCTTCCATAAAGATTATTTCAGTGGGAATGGAAAGGGAAGAACTCAAGTGAATATAGCAGCAGCAGTTCTTTAAAACTAGTTACCACACTGTAGGAAATACTAAGATTTCATTATGTGCAAATGACTAAACTTCATGTGATTTCATTTAGATAGGCTCGCTTTGGGGAGGTAAATAGCACGTGCTGAGATTCAGAAGTGAAAAGCCTACTCCCCAAAGGTTAACTACCACCATTGATTCAGATAGTCTTCCAAACTTATTTTAAGAGGGGTGCATATCTTTTTGGCCACTACATCAGTAAGACAAGGTGTTGCTGTGGGTTAGTTTGCCAGTATATATGAAAGAAAAACAATGAAGCAAATAATAAAAATCTAAAGGTCTTATGCAACTCAAATTCTGTTTCAGCACTTATATGTGAAATGAACTAAATCATGAAGTGTAGGAGCTGAGATTACAAACGGGCAAAAATGGTATTCCTGAAACCTTGAGAGGCTTAATGTCTTTGAGTTTGGGATCAATACTTTTAAGCTTTCAATAAAACTTTACTCCCAAAGTTTATGTGTATTATTAGGTTAGTCACCATTGGTAAAATTATAGTAGTGGTAAACAGAAAAGGTAATTTAAAATATGTGGAATTAAGCAGCATATCCTACTGGTGAACTCATGTAAACAGACATTGCTCAGGGCTGAGTGAGGTTATTTAAATAACATTGTTTTATAGGTAGGTGTGCAGATGCAAGCAAAAGAATCAAGGAACAGGGAAACTGAGCACTTAGTGATAACAAGGCAAACACAGCTAGTAGCTTTATAGTTTGGATCCCCTTTATTGCCAGCCATTTTTGTGCCTCTGGTTCTCATCACCTGTATGCTAAAGGTATTTTTGTAGCTGTTGCTGCTATAAGACTAGTGTTAGGGTTTCTGCAGTTAGTATGTTAACTGAATGTTGCAGTTATACTGGAAAATAGTAGCATGTGTGTCCTCAGATTTACACTTTGAGGTTGAACTGCAGCTATTAGGATACTTAGGGCTGTGCCTATTATGAACTTAGATGAATAGAAAACTTGCTCTAATGTAAGTTGTATGTTGGATGATTGCTGGTTATTCAACATGACAAAAGTGTAATTTACACTTGGTTCCTACTTGGATTTGAATTAGATCTTTGGGTTTGGCAAAAGGCAAAAAAGTAGTGTATTGTAAAGTCTCATTCAATCTTTCTACCATTGCTGTTAGGGGTTTCAATCCCCTATATTCTCAAGTGAATTTGCCAACACCTTATTAGGATGTATGGTTAAATGGATAGCAGTCATTTATAACTCATGATAAAACAGAGTACTTGGGTTTTGTTTTGGAAACTTGTAATAATGCAGTAATTACAGTCTACTGTTGCTAAACTTTTGGCAACTGGTGGTAAATCCAAAACTCACTCAACCACTGGTTGAAAAATAAATGATGCTGAATCGTTGGAAACTACCAATAGTAGCCCATTTTTGACCCACAAAAGTGGCATTTTCCTGTTGATCAAGCTAATAATACATTTTCAAGTATAATCCTTTAATCCAGCAAAAATCCAATGTTCCCAAACCCCTTATGTTGATTTGGAGATGCATATAGTTTATAAGGAAATATATTCTCTTTTTGAAATGGGTTTATCAATGTTTCACTTTAGATTTAGGTTCATCTGTATTCTTTACATTTTTAAGTACTGAAGTAAGATGTGTAAAAATGCCCCTGGAGAAAGTGTTGCAGCATTGTAAAAGTGTTTCCATCTGTTTATTGGCCTTTTTCTTCCTTTGTTAATTTGAAAAGACGATGTTGGTAGAACAGAATTGGGAGGTGTGCTATCTTTTTTTTAAATTCCATCCAACTAGAAAGGACTAGACTAGTTGATCTCGAAAGGATTCCAGTATTGAGAATAGTTATATGTGGGACCCTGGGTAACAACTATTTTTAAGTACTTTCAAGAATCAGGCTGAATTAATCCCAGCCATTTCTAACTTGGCTTTATGTAATCTAATACACAAAACAAAGGCAAGATTATTTTTCACTTCAAGTTTTAAAAGCCCCACTGTTAAGCATACTGTTTAATAGTTTCTTAAAATTGTCTCAGTGATGCGTGTGTTATTTTTTGGGGTGAAATTACAGGGATATATTCTGAATGTTTTATACCCTATTAGTGGATTGTAACGTACCTACTGATTTTCTGATTTATAGGCCATTTTCATTATAAAATTTTCCCTAGATTTCCCAAGATGAACCAGTTTATACTTAATTGTTGTCTGGAGCTTATTCCTCAAACTCATTTTTCAATTTGCTGTTTTCTGGTTGTAAAGAAATTTGTACACAATACATATGAAATTCTATTAACTGAAACAATACTAAGGAAACAGTGTTAAACATGTTCCAGATTAAACCTTAACACTAGACTCCCTTGTCATTGGGTTAGGAATAGGTAACATTGAATAGAAGCTCTTCCTAATAAAGAATATAGGCTAAGGCAGTATGTGTCTCTAAGTAGTTACACAGCATTGGGAAGAACAGTTGCCAGCAACAAAATGCAGAGCTTAAGTCATTCAAGTTTTTGGGTACTCAAGCTCTAGGTTACTCTCAGCCCAGGACCCTTCAACCAAAAGCTAACTCTAGCATTTTTAAGTAGTGTTTGTTACTTTACACCAAGCTTATAGGGCTTTTCTCTTATTTGAAGATTATGAATTAATTTCTAATTTTCCATTGGAATTAACATGTTTAGGGGATAACTTAAGCTTAATAACATGTGACCCTTCTGCACACTTCTGAATGCAGAACAAACTCTAGGTAATAACCAGTAGAAAGATGTCATATAACTTCTCAGTGAAACAACTCAGTATTCTAGTGTAAGGTATTGAAGCTTACAAAGTAAGTTGACTATTTCATTGAAGCATTCCCCTTAAGTGAATTTTTTGAAACCTTAATTTAAAAAAAAAAATTGTTTATGTATATAAGAACTGGGGTGTAGATCAGTGGTGTGGGGATTGAGAGGATTCGCCAGAGACCAGAGTGGGGAGCAGAACAGGCATGTTGACTGAAATATACTGCTGAGGGGAGCAGTGGGTGAGACAGAAGAGGTCTGCCAGTTATCTCCTTGGCAGGGGCTCGAACTCACATTGCAGGGGTGATAGCTTGATAGCGCTGTGTCTTTAACCCCTGTGCCACCAAGAAGGCCCTGAAAACTTATTTCTGATGTAAGGTTTTTAAGGTAGAGCATAAATTTTCAGTATGCTGAATGCAGTATAGCATTTCAGTATGGCCATAGTTCAATAGTAACTTCAGCTTTTTTTTTTTTTCCTGTAACTTAAAATAAGCTTGTTATTTTCCAGTGGTTTTGCTGCCTCCTACTATTTACCGTTGTGATTTAGAACAAAGCAAATAAGGAATAGCATAAAAAGCCATATAACCAGACTTACAGAATGTCCAGAAATTACATAGGTATGGACTTATATTCATACAAGAGTTTTCTCTTTTTTAAGTTGGAATGGTTTTAGGTCAAGATACTGATCTGCATAACTAGATTTCTTTTAAAAGCTTCCATAGTAATTGCCATAATTTGAAGTTTATGCAAAGAGAATTTGATACCTTCTGGAACCACTTACTACTGCCTATTTTCATGCCTAGTAAAGCAGTTTTTATAAAAAACAGTGGAGAATTTATCCATTAATACCAACCCAGATCTGCCAGTGAAGTCAAAAGGGGAGGCTGCCTATGTAGCAACAGACGTCTCTGGTATGCCAGACCTAATGTTAGGAATTTCCCCAAATTATATGTTGAGGACTTGTTCTGACAAACCACAAATGAACCTAGTGGTAGACATGACACCCAAGACAGTTTCACTCCCCTGTGCAAGCTTGGAAACCCCTTTGGCTTTGTTTCTTTATCCATAAAATTTGGAGAAATCTTCACAATTTTCAAATTGGCCATTCTTTTCCCTCTTAACAGATGAAGCAGGAGAACCCTAAACACACAGATGGTTTGCTCAAAGCTGGCTGTTAATTTTGATTTGAAACCCGCACATCCTCTTTTCTCGTGGTGTGTTCAACCATAGTTTCTTTCCTTTTAAAAAAATTTAAGCACCCACTGATAAAAAGGGTCCAAGCTAGATGTGTAAAAAGTACAGACTCGAACTCAGTACCAACATCCCTGGGTTATCAAACTAGGTTTGAGGAAGATCAGCCTTCCACTACGTTGCTTTGTGTGTTACTTAACCTAAGCTTTACCTGTAAAATGTACTTAAAAATGGTAACTAGTCTACTGGTATACAGGGAAAATGCTACCTCATGGTAAGTCAATAAATGTCAACATTAACACAGTATTTGGTAATAAAATAAATATTAAAAGATGAAGACCCTTGGGCCTCCCTGGTGGCGCAAGGGGTTAAGACGCAGCCTATGAAGCTATCCACCACCATTGCAGCACGAGTTTGATCCCCAGCCAGGGAGCTACCCACATGGCGCAGCTGCTCCCCTCAGTGTATTTCAATATGCCTGTTCTGTTCCCCACTCTGGTGAATCCTCTTACCCCCACCACACTTCTGGCCTGTACCCCAGTTCTTGTATGCATAAATAAATATTTTAAAAAAGAAAGATGAAGACCCTTTAAAGATCATAGTTGGGTCTACCCACAGTGATCTAAAGCCCTCATATAGATGACTTTCTACAAAAAATATAAATTTGCCTAATAGACAATGCATTAGGGGTTTCTTTTACTTCAAAAAAGGATTACAGGAAATAAAAATGATTACTGTGAAAGAAAACTACTTTTGCCATGCTGCTTAGTATTTTAAAGTGCTTTCCACACAGTATGCTGTTTGCATTAAAACAATTTACATTGACAACATTTAAGTTTTCCTCTTTAGAGTTAATGATTTCAGGTATATTTTGCTTTTGTGTTTTAACACTATCTTCCCCTTAAGTTTTGTTTGTAGAAACTTTGTTTTGATTTCTGAAAACGCTAAAATAAAAGTAAGCCAGAATACAGTTGATCCTCATTACCAGCAGATTCCTTACTTGGGATTTCACCTACTGGCTAACATTTCTAAATGCAACATCAGTCCTTGTGTTTTTCTGATCATTCATGGATGTGCCCAAAGTGTTGCTCTGCCTTGTTTGATCTTTCATACCATAAACAAGTGTCCTTTTTGTGATAAGTGTAGTATCAACATTTTCACATTTTTGTTGTTTCTTGGATAATTTGTTTAAAATGGCTTACAAATTCAGTTAATTGCTGCCTGATGCTCCTGAACCCAAGGCTGTGATGTGTTGGCATGACTTAGTGTTGCTGGCTGTGAGTTCAGTGTTAATGAATTGAGACGAAATGTGTCTTTAAATGGAAAAACAAAACAAGGTTATATATTGATTGGTTGACAAAAACTATTTTGATGAGGCTCACAGGAATGTTTATTTTCCTTAGGACAGTGGTTTAGTACAACTTTACAGAATGTAACTTCTAATAAAAATCAGCTGTACTTTCATGCCTCATTGCCCCTGGAAGTAACTGAAAAGATTTATCCTACACAAGAAACCTGACTGCTTAGGCTAAATCAACAATTGGACTTTATTGTATTTTAGAAAAGGAAATATGATATACCTCAACTACATCAGACTAAATATTGGTTATCACAGAATATTTAAAACAAGTCCTCTGATTGAGATCCTTAAATATTTTGTTAGATTAATAGCAAATTAATTTATATATGTCAGTTATCAAGTTTTTAATGCATGAAATGTGAATTTTGACAGTGGTATTATATACCTAAATACTTTCTTAGGCCAAATTTGTGTCTAGATCTAAATTTAAGGTGTCAAGCAACTGGCTTAGTTTCTGTGTACCTTTAATAACTTTTCCTATATGAATTAAGTCATGTTTTCCACATGGTACTTTCATTGCCAGTTTATTGGTCTCCCATTAAGACTGGGGAACTTACTGAAAACAGAAATTTTATGTTCACTGTGCCTTCAAGTAGGTACAAAATTTAATGAGTAATGAACAGTATTGTTACTCAAATTGCATTTGTTTATCCATAACTGAGTATTAATGTCCAAATTTTATGATTTACAAATAGCCTGATTTATATTTGCATCAGTTACTTACAATGATCTAAAGCCCTCATATGGGGCTCAATTTAAACAAAAAAATCTTATCCAAAGGCTTTTAGTTTATGCTAAATCATTTTTAAGATTTATAGCTTTGAAGCATTTTATTAAAAAGTTGGTATTTATACATAAACAGCTAAGAACTTAAAATTCATTGTAACATTTACTTCATTTTTTGGCTTGACCTTCTAGTAAATCTTTAGCTTCATTGATTTTGGCTGCTATATAAGGAGATCCTCCTATAGAAAGAAAAAAGCAATAGTTATGGATTCTCAATTTATGATTTATTCACAAATCTCTGCTTATCTGAAAGGTGAAAATTAGTAGAAATGTTATTTTGACTTTTTAAAAAAATGACTAACACTACATACAACTGGATCACCCAAATACATGGTAATATAGATGTGACCAATGGGAACTGAGGTGATTCATGAGGGGGATTTCCATAAAAAATGGCACATTCTTAAAAAGCATAAACTGATTCAAAAAAGGAGGGGGGCTTAAAATGACTGAAACAGCATAAGTTAACTATTCATGATGAGTACAAGCCATTAGTGAACACCAGGTTTTCACTGTGTTAATTTAAAACCATTGTGTTCTCAGAGGCTGCTTTTGTTGGAAAGGCCCTACTTCATTTTGGATGCTTATTTCTGTCCTTAAGTTTTTTCCTGTTACTATTTCTTCATAATGTCATCTATAGCTTATTTCCTACTAATGTGCTGGGACAGTGATTCTTAAAGTATGGTCCTCGGTACATTAAGCATCAGCATTAATAGGCAGGTTGGTAGAAATACAAATTTGTGGAAACCAAGCTGGACCTGCTGAATCAGAAAAGAGGCTATGAAATTAGATAGTGAACAGTCACATCCCTGTAACAACTCAAAGCCTTTCTTAATGAGAGTCTTCTATGAAAGTATAAGGATTTGAGCACTGGAACATGAATTCTGTGATTTTATATGTTGGTACACCAAGGAATTACTTGCTTTTAACACAGCTAAGCCTTAGATATGTCTCAAACTCTTAAATAGATTCTGTAGTTTCTAACTAGGTAACCTCTAGTTCAAATGTCTAAATGGACAGGGAAGAATTACATTTTTACTTTCTTGAAATTTATCACCTCATTTAAGAATGCAGACCAGGTAAGAAGGGACTGACTTATTGGTGGTGGGCATAGTATGACACAGAGTTGCTGAAGAGAAATTGTACACCTGAAGCCTATGCAGTGTTGAAAACTAAAGTTAGTTCAATAAAAAGGAAAAAAAAAAGTTTCCCATAAAGATGAAAAAATATGTAGACCCAAATGTAGACCCCCCCCCAAAAAAAAACCCAAAAACATCGTAGTAGCAGTATTAACACTATTAGAATCACATTTTAATCCAATTGCAGATCTGTAAACATAACTAATCTGTAAACATAACTAAGTAATCTGTAAACTAAGTAATCTGTAAACATAACTAATCTGTAAACATAACTAAGTAACACAATTTTTTAATCACAGTAACTAGATCCAATTATTACTGTAAAAATGTTTTCACAAAGAATTTGTACTTTTAAGACACCAAAAACAAATTGATTGAGTCTCCAGTGCTCACTACAGATTGAGGCATTTTCTCTGTAACTAAGATGACATAAAATCATCCATTCATAGCAGCTAGTCATTCCAACAACATGTATAACAAGAGTGTAATAACTACTTACCCTTGTCTGGATGATTTAAAAGCATAATTCGTCGATGAGCATCTCTTATTTTTCCTTTATTGGCAGTAGGGCTAATTTAAAAAGGAAATGGTACTTACTTCAGACTTCTTGTGGATCACATAAAATAACTACAAAAAGGCCAGTTAAAGATATTGTGAAACTGGGCCTCCCCGATGGCACAGCGGTTGAGCGCTGGGTTGCGAAGCTGCCCGCAGCCTCTGCAGCGCCAGTTTGATCCCTGGCTGCTTCCCGGCCACCGGAGAAGGGTGCCACATGGCGTGCAGACCTCTCCTGCGGCCTGCTGCTCCCCTCAGCAGTGTACTTCAGTCCTTCTGCCTGCTCTGCTCCCCGCTCTGGTTCTGGTGAATTCTCTCACCCTCCCACGCTTCTGACTGTACCCAGTGCTTATATATATATATATATATATATATATATATATATATATATATATAAATCTTTAAAAAAAAGATTGTGAAACTATTATAACATGAAACAACAGTATGAAAAGCTTTTTAGGAATCTTTTCCTTAACATAAGATGATACTCTGAATCAGGGAATGAAATTGCTCAATAAAAATAGAGTTAAACGATGATAATCACGATAATAGTCTTGGAAAGGATGGCATGTTTAGGTATTTTAAATGCAGCATTTTACCACAAAAAGTGATATATTTTAGAGAATGTCATTGAGGACTGTAATTATGTAATTATCTAAAATCTCTCAATGAGTTAAAAAGTGGCTATGTGCCAGTGTGCCTTCTCATTGGACTCCTGTGGGAGTGTTAAGACCTTAAAAACGATAATACAATAACTATCACCTAACAAAGGAGAGAAGGCCTTTAATATATTCACTCATAGGTTTCCAGTTGTAGAAAAATGAAATTATAAGTTATCTTACCTTACACCTAATATTAATGCTGCTTCCCGTTTTGTCATTTTTGGTTCAAATCCACCTCTGTAATAGCCACCACTGAAAGCCTGAAAAAAAGTTGCTTTAAAATATTAACATTCATAGAACCAGTAGAAAAACAGACTTTCCAGAGAACTTTAAGGGTAATTCCCAGGGAATTTTAGCTTTATAAGTAGTGATAAATACTTTACTGATCATTATACTGATCACTTATTCCCAGGCAGCGTTGAAAACATAAGAGAACAGTGCCTCAAAGCCACTTCTAAGAGTGAAGGGAATGTTATTCCAAGTTAACCATGGTCTAGATAAAAATTTACCTCAAAACATGAATATATTTTTGAACAAGATGTTCCCCAAGAAGAGGATTTAGAAATCTTTCAAAACAAATGGTTCAAGGCAACTAGTAAAACTTCTAAGACTGATAAGTACTGACAAACTCAGGCTATAGAGTCTTCTCACTTTCTGTCACAAATCATGTAAGTAAAGCCATCATCCTATTCCATCACATTCAATCACAATAAAAAGTGAACACTCAATAGTCTTCCCAGTCAAATTCTTTCTGAACTGTAATCACCATACTCTATAGCCCAGTCAACTGCAGTACTACCCAAGTATGGAGTGCCAGAGCTACACAGTAAGAATGGATCACTTTAGATCCCTAATCCCTCTATACTTGCCATGCAGGGCAGATGAAGGAGGTCAAGAATGTTGACGGTGATGCCAAAGTTAATAGAACATGAACAATAAAGTGATTAATTTTATATGGCATTGTTAACATCTCTACCCTAATTCTTTTTCAAATACATTTGATTTTTTAGCAGTGCCATCACAAAGCTCAGAATTTCTAAATCCTGTGTGAAGCAAAGAGGGGGGGATCAAAGCAATCACTTAGAACTTTATGTATGTTTGGAAATTTACCCTCAAGTGTGGCTCTAGGCTTCATACACAAGTAGCAAAGAATTAGAAAAAAATGTAAATCTTACAGATTTTGGTAGGCTTTGAAAAACTTGTTTTACTTGAGGCTCCATATGCTTCATGGCTTGCAAAACATAGCGGCCTAAAAACAAAAGCAACACAATAAACAAATCCCCAATCTCTCCTACTTCCACCCCAAAGGCATAAACAAACCTGCAAATCCTGCAGCAGCAATGGTCAGTCCAACCGCTACCATGGTACTGGCCTGGTAAGGGAAAGCAGAGTAAATACTTAAGTAGTCCCTATTCGTCCCTGTGATGCACACATTCTTGCATACCAACTCATTACAAAGTTTATTTCAACAGAACAACTTCTTGGGTGATCCTTTCAAAATCATAGCATCTTTGGTAACAGCCAATGCATTGTCAAGGTAATGTGATTTTCACTATGGAAGAAAAATGCTTGTCGACTTGCTTGCTATTTTTATGAGTTGTGGAAAAGACAGATGTCTCTCCCTTTGAAAACCTTTCACCTTCGGGTTTTGTCCCTCATGATTACAGGAGACAATCACTGCTAGCAACAGCCACCGGTACAGATAGAGCAAAGTGGAGAAAGTGCTGTGAATACTTGTTAAGCTGAGGGCAAATATAATCAAGTTACGTTTCCACTCATTTCCGAGCCTCTGACAACCTCCAACCTTGTAAGAGTTTTGGGGGAGCAGCGCCTAGCGCCCACAGCCCGAGATCGGTACACCAGGGCGCGGAGTCCCTTAGGCGCGCCGTGTGTGAAGCGCTGACCCGAGAGCAGCGAGCCCCCCGCTCCGGCCCGGCGGCTGTAACCAGGGGGCCCCGCACGCCCCCGTCTAGAGCCGCTCTGGGGAGCCATCCTCCGCGCGTCTCCTCCGCGCTCTCCCAGACGACGCCTGTGCCCGAATCGGGCCAGGAGGCAGCACGGCGGCACTCACCATGGCTCCGGCTCAGCTCTCCTGCCTCCACCGAGAGCGCGGCTCATCCCAGACCAGAGGCCGCGGCCACCAGCCCCACGTCCCCGCCAGTCCCCCGTGCGGCCACCGCTGGCCGGCAAAGCCCGGGTGCAGGCGCTGCGGGAGGTACGGCAGTGCGGCCGCAAAGCGGGCCGGAAGACGGAAACTGTCGTAAAAGCGGGAACCAGAAGGGGAGGGAAAGGTCGCTCCAGCAGCGGCGGGTGGACAACAGCACTCTGGATTGGCCGGGGGTGTGGGCGGGTTACCTCCTTTTTGGGCTCGAAGGAGGGGCTGCCCTCGCTTTCGCCCTTTGCGCCGCGACCCACGGTGTTTGGAAGTTCCAACCGGGAAGGCTGTTGGGATGGAAAGGCTTCAGCAAACGCTCGATCCTTACAACGTTTTTCTTTCTCTTTCTATAAGTACCTCCATTTCCCTTTTGTTTCCTTTTTAAGTGTCGAGGAGAACGAGTATCCTCAAATATGCCTAATAGTCCCACCACGGAGCCCAGTAAACTAGTAAGCCAGTGTAGCAAACGAGAAGCTGTACCAGAAACCATGCGAACAAACTGTGTTGTGGTTTATGGGTGGTTCGGAAGCAGTGTTTTATTTCAAATAATTCTATTTAAGGAAGTGACTTTATAGGACTTCGTGTGACTGCAGTGGAGTTTTGTAGACCGGGAGCACATCTTCAAAGACACAACATTCCTGATACTGGAATCAGAACTGAAAATGCTTTTTAAAAATTCTATACCGCACCTCAAAATGAGAAGCAGGTTTGGTTTTGCCATTAAAAGGCATCAGTTTCATATATTCCTACACAAATGCTTGAGAAGAGAAAAATAATGGAGAAAGCAATGGAAGTTTTACAATGCAATGTTTGGATGATCAAAGTAGGTTGGAGTTACTGTCCATTTAGAACTTAAAAAGTGTTAGATATTTCTTTTGTTGGCTTTGTTTTCCTCATCTTCAAAAAGACTGCGCTTGGATCTCCAAACATTCTGCTGTTCCTGAGTTTTGTACTGTAACTTGTTAAATAATCCAGCACTAAGATATTTCCATTAAATGAACAAAGTCCTCTTTGCCAATCTTTTAACTTTCAATAGGAGAAACAATTTATAGGGTGAAAATATTCTAAAAATATTTGACTTGGTTGAAAAATATTACCCAGTAACTACAGAAGAAATAATCAAGTGAGGCATAAGAGCGTGGGTCTAAATTGATCAGAAACAAGTCATTGTTGCCTGAAAAACCTTATGTGTATTTTTGGTATGTACAAACTATATCATGCAGCTTAATTGAGAGATAGGCTACCAAAAAGAAGCCCAGCTTTAGGAAACCAGGCATGGGCAAAACATCTGGACATTTGAAGTTGAAGTGGCATAGCTCTGTTTTTAGAGAAAAATTAAACAAGATATACAATCTAGCTCTTGCACTTAATAGTTGTGTTCCTTTGGACGATTTCTAACTCTCAGATTTCTCATTCATAAAGCAAGGGTAATGATGACCACCTACCTGAATTTTGGTGAGAGTAGAGATTATGTGGTGTGTTGTGCACTTAATTATCACTCAGTGTGTGGCCATAATTATGAAAAGTCAGTGTGTAAATTGGTGTGTTGCAGAAATCTTGATAACTAAAACTAAATAACTAAATTACTAAAACTTGATAACTAAAACTAATCTTGATAACTACCAACTAAAAGCCTAGAAAGTACCTTTAAGAACATTTAAAATGTCCATCAACTGCCTAAAAATCATTTATTGCTTTTTTGTTTATTTTGTTTGTTTGTTTGCTTGTTTTTTTTTTTTTTTTTTAGCTTTTAGAGTGCCAGCGTTCCTTAAATTATGACTATAAAACTTCAGTCTTCGAGGAAGGTCAGTATCTTGAAATCTGTATCTATTTGATCTTCACATTGCCTTGCTCCTCTGTGTGTAAAATCTCTTCTGCCTCCCTCTTAAAGGACACCTATAATTGCAGTTAGGGTCTAGCCCTATAACCTAGGAAAAAACTCTCCAGCATAAGATCCTTTATTTAATCAGAGAACCTTTACTTAATCACAACTCCTTAACTGTATGCAAAAGACTTTACCACATAGGCTAACACTGACAGGTTCCAGGTTTGGGGACCTGATATCTTTGGGGGCTGTTATTTAATTTCCTACAGAGAATAAGAGAAGACAAAAGAGAGGACTAGAAAAACAAGAGAATGAGAAAGGTCTCAAGCACATTTGCTCAATTTATTCTCCCAGATTTGTCAATCAATAAATCACTTCTTGGGGAATAATAAGTGAAAGGTGAGTGAGAAGCTGAAAATGTTCTTATACTGTGGCTTTCAAACACTTTTTGACCATGACCCATAGTAATAAAAACATTGTATAATGACACAGGGAGCAAATGCATGCACACACACACACACACAAATACACAGTATATTTTTTTTAAATTTTGATATAATACTTATTTTATGAGATGTGTGCTGATCTTTTCTATTTCTTAAAAAGTTCCTGGGAAACCCATTAAGTTCACAGTACACTTATTGATCATGATCTGAAGTTTAGAAAGCATCATTCCATAAAAACCAAAAAGATTACCTGGAAATATGCCAGGCAAATAAGAGTTATTTTGTCCAAAAACCTGTGCCAGACGTTTTATGTAGATTATTTTATTTCACTCCATGATAGTAATATTTAATTTTTTTAAAAAAAGATTTTTATTTTTATTTATATATACAAGAACTGGGGTGTAGGCCAGAAGTGCAGAGGGTGAAAGGATTCACCAGAGACACAGTGGGGAGCAGAATAGGTGGATCTACTGAAATACACTGTTACAGGAGCAGCAGGCAAGATAGTAGAGGTCTGGCTACCCCAGTGGGTCAGCTTCCTGGCTGGGCATAGAACTCATGCTTCAGTGGCTGGCAATAGCTTGATAGCACTGAGACTTTAACCCCTGCTCCACCAAGGAAGCCAAGTATTTACTTTTGTTTTGCTGATGAGGCTATTTTGCCAGGTATTAATTGTTAATGAGATTGGAAAGATGTCAGGAAGAGCAAGCTGGTGGCAGGGGGAGATTGTGTGTGGCATGTTAAATTTGAAATATCCAAGGAGTGTTTTTAAGTAGGCATTTGGATATACAACTCTGGCATTAAGAGAGAGGTATCAGCCAATAGATGGCTTTCAAAATCATACAATAGATAAACTTGTCCATTGCATGAATGGAATGAGGAAGAAAAGGAATAGGGCTGTGTTTTGTGAGACTGCCATATTTAGAATTTAGGGAGATGATAAAAATCCAGAAATTTAGGCTGAAAGAAGGTGATAAAAAGCCAGGTGAGTATGGTATCCTGGGGAAGTGTTCTTGAAGGAGCTGAGTAAAATGCTCAAATAAAAGGACAACTGAGAATTGACTACTAGAGTTCACTAATGATTTTTTTTTTTTAAGAAAAGTTTCTATGTCATGATGGTCAGAAAAGTCAGATTGCAGTGGAGTCAAGAGAGGATGGAGCAGAAACAGTGGCAATATGGGTTTAAAGACATCTCTTTCAAGGAATTTTGCTGAAAAAGGAATTCAAGAAATAGGTAGTACCCAGAGGGAGAAACACTATAAGGAGTGTTTTTTGTTTTTGTATTTTTAAGATGGAAGAAATAGCAGCATGTTTATCTACTATAAAAATAATCTTATAGAGGGGAAATTTTGACAATTTACATTAATTTATATAATTTTAAAAATGAGAAGAAAATGTAGAGATTATTTTCCCCCAATAGCTTTGTTTTATGTCTAATAAAATAATATTATAAATAGATGTTTTATAAATGATTGAGTTTTCTAAAGCTTGACATAGACCAGTAATTGCAAAACCTATTGTCTACCCTACAGATATATATATAATGTTAGGGTCATGAAATGAGAGGGTCTTGAAACTGCTTTTACCTATATTTACTTATTTTCTTTTTTCTTTTTTTTAAGAAATTGTCTCAGATCTGCATTAACGGCATCTAAGTTCCCACTAGCAGCCATTTATTCCAGGGAATCTTAGGCAGCAGCTTACATGCTGCTATGTTCAGAATTAAATGACATTTAATAAATATTTCCTTCCTTTCCCTTCTCCTTCAGTTCACCCTTTTTTTATCTTCCCCCTTCTTCCTTCCCTGCAACGTTCCTAGTATAGTCTGACAGTCTATCATTGGAAATTTGTCCCATTGTCCTGTGTTTGGATATTAACATTCATGGTAAATGATCATACTGATCTATGATCCACGGACTCCTCTTTTAATTGTTTTAAGAGATCCTTTGCTGTTATAACTTGTAAAAGCGATACTTTAATTGGGATGCAGAAAGGAAGGGAAAAAAAGATTTAGACTAAGAAGGTCCAAGGCCAGTCTTGGGTAACAATCATGAAGATCTAGGGCATTAGGGAAATGAAGGGGCTGAGGGGTAGTTAGAAGGGAAGCCTGAGGTCCAGGGACTCTTTCCTCAGTCTCTCAGATTGGCAACTACATCAGGTGACCCTGCTCTGTCCTGTGGTCATGCTGTAACAATTTGTAACTAGTTCTCATGTGATTTCTCTCTCTTTTTCTCACTGTGTTTTAGTCTGACTTCCTGTTTTCCTTTCTAATTACATGAACTGTTGTCCTTTTTAATCTGGAGCATGCAACTGGAGACCAGTCAGAGAATTGCAATGTTTTTGACCAGAGTGACATCTGGGAGGCATGTATTTCTGGATAAAGGCTCTGCCTTTTTCTTGCGCTATGAGGAAGTATCAATAAAATTGAGGCACTCAGATTTTCAGGAGAATTGGAAATTGGGATAAGTGAAGTGCTTTTTCTCACTAAGAGATTTCCCACTGCTCCTCTGTTTTGCTCGAATCCTGCATGTCTTTTCTGGGTTGCCTTTCTTGATCCCTTTTCCCTCCTTGGTAGTCAGGGTTCTTACTTGTATATAGCAGTTTCATGCATCAAATAAATTGAGCCCTCCCTGCTGAGCTGTCAGCAAATGGAACTGACCAACACAACATTCAGTGCAAGTGCATCTTGTTCCTGGGCCAGACAGGCAAGCATAATTATTTGATTGCTGGAAACTGCCACTAAATGAGGGTGAAATAGTGGGTCTGAGATTACTTGATGAATATTATTAATAATATAGTGTCATGCATAAATAACATAGTGTCATATGAAACAAAGCTACACTGAAGGATCTGTCTGAAGTTTCATTTTTAAATTACATTTTCAGGAAACTAGGTGGTTGAGGAGATGAGAAGTAATAAAGCAAGGTATCTTTATGCACTAGTTTGAGAGTTACAGTTAGATCTAGGCTGAAGTTCAAAGAACATGTATTGCTGTCATGCTATCTAGTGACCAAAATGAAGCATGGGAGTCATCTCAGCTAATTGTCATAAAAGTCACATTGCTGGGCCTCCCTGGTGGCAGAGGGGTTAAAGTCTCAGCGCTGTCAAGCTATTGCCAGTCACTACAGCATGAATTCAGTCCCCAGCTAGGGAGCTAACCCACATGGTGCAGCTGGACCTCTCCTGTTTTACCTGCTACTCCCATCAGCAGTATATTTCAGTAGATCTGCCTGTTCTTCTCCTCACTCTGTCTCTGGTGAATTCTCTCACCCCCCACACCTCTGGCCTACACCCCATTGCTGTAGTGCTCTACTATGAAAAACCATCTTTACTCTCATCATTAAAGTCCTTGAAGAGAGGCCATTGCAAAAACTCCTGGAAATTCTTTCTAGCATGTGATAGCTTCAGTTACTGCATCGTCAGCTTCCTTAACCCACTTACCACAGACAAGCCTGTACATCTCCACTTCTCTCTTTGTAAGCCTCCTAGTTTTCCAAGTGCGATTTGTCACCATTATTATCCAGGTGTGCCCTGAATTTTACTGCTCTTGGATTTTTACTCAAATCATTACCTCCCTTCCATGTGCCTTTCTCTCCTTCTCTGTCCATCAGTTCAAGACCCAGATCAAACGTATCCTCTATGAAATCTTTATTCATTCCTCTGCAACAGGTATCCATAGACTTTTTATGTAAAGGGACAGATAACATTTTAGGCATTGTAGGCTGTATATAGTCTTTATACTCTCTGTTTTGTTAAAATATAAAACATCCTTATCTTGTGGATCTTTCAAAAACAGAGCACAGGGTGATGTCTCAAGGTCCGTAGTTAGCCAGTTCATTGCCTAAAGTGATCACTCCCTTCTTTGAACTTATGTACAGTTTTACTTGTATAATATGTGTTACTTTATCAGTTTTAGCTTTGTATAGAAATTGTATAGAAATTTTTGGTATACAAGTATTTTCTCTATTGGATCCTTGAGAGTAGAAATTATATACATTTTTACTCCCTAAAACATCTATTATTATATCTAAATATAGAAAGTACTCAAAAGATAATTTTAAAATGAATAAATAAATTATATTATCTACCTGCAGGTTTCCTTAATTTGGCTGTTGTGAATGGTGCTGCTGTGAACAAAGGCAAGCACTTCAGCTTATGTTTAGTTCAGCTACTACTTCTTCATTAGTTAGGTTAGTTAGTGTTGCCTCATCAGCATTCCAAAAAGTTGTTGAAATCCCTCCTGCCACCAAAATAGTCTGTTTTCTTTCTTACTATTTTGTAAGGTCCGAGGTCAGGGCAGGGATGGGGCAGAAAAAGGGGAACTTGAAACTGCTGCCACCTGCATTCTGGAGACCAGCTAGAGCTGGACCTGATAAGCAGCGATGAAAAAACAACCAGTTCTGAGAGAAAAAAACTTTGAAAAGCATCTTCGACTCCGCATTCTCCACTGTGGAGTAAATGGTTTTCAGGCTTTTCTGCCCTCCCACCAATAGGATTGCCCTGCCTGATGGAGCACCTGATCATAGAAAACCTGCTCTGTGTCCCTTCCTGCCCCTACATCCACCTCCTGCCAAGACCAGACTCACTGCCCTACAAAAGCTTACCCTCATCCCCCAACGGGTGAGACTTCTCTGGCCTCCATGGGGGTCACGTGAACCTCGCCCAAGAGCGCAATAAAATCTCTGCTTTTCAGAAACTAGGCCTGACTCTCTGTCTTTACTGTGCCAAAACCTTTCACTTACTATTTTAGTCCTTCTAAGATCTGCTTTAAAATCTGCACTCTACTGATTTTTTAAAACACTTTTTGGACAGGATATATATGCATGTAGCTAATCTTGTAAGGAAGCTTAAACCTACATAGAAAAATTCAGGTTAATTCTGTATATTCTAAAAATATGTAATTTTCACGAGAGATACTAGAGTTTCCATTAAACATTACTTAAATGAAAAGGAGAAGTTACAAATTGAGATGCTTTTAAGTTTTAAATTCATCAGAAATTCCAAGCGGTAGTGTGTTGGGGCTGGAGTCATCTATCTTGCTTCTGGTTTTCCCACAAAACATTGCATGGGCACAGCGGTTGAGCACGGGGCTGCGAAGCTGCCTGCAGCGTCTGCAGTGCAGGTTTGATCCCCGGCCACCAGCGAGGGTCCCATGTGGCGCGCAGACCTCTCCTGCTGTACCCACTGCTCCCCTCAGCAGTGTACTTCGGTCCTTCTGCCTGTTCTGCTCCCCGCTCTGGCTCTGGTGAATGCTCTCACCCTCCCGCGCTTCTGACTGTGCCCAGTGCTTGTATAAATAAATAAATAAATCTTTAAAAAAACCAAAAAACAAAAAACATTGCATTGCGTAGAAGGACATATCTATTTTGAATAGACTTGCTGATCTCTGTTTAAACAAGAAATGATAATACTTTTCATTAATGGGATAAGTCATTAGGATTGTAATGACATGCCTCATTATATTCAACAAGTTTGTTCAATTCATTATTTTCTTAAAATATTTAATTACCATGGTCAAACATTTTGGCTTAAAACGTGTGTGTGTTTATGTGTGTATGTGTGTGTGTTTATACATATCATTTAGGTTTATGTGATATAATCCAAGTTACTGTTGTGCCTTGAGGGGATTAGCTAAATATCTATTTGGAGTTCTTAGGGACATTGTATTTTGTAATTCAATACATACTACATATTACTGTATCTATTTGTGCGTGTCTTATTTCTCCTGAAGAACTGAGGACAAACATTATGCCCTATTTGCCCTTCTGTGCCTACAAAGTCACTAACGTTATGCCCTATTTGTCCTTCTATGCCTACAGAGTCTGGTACATAGTAGATAATTAACTGGATGTTGGTTTAAAACAAAATAAAACGGGAAATATTTTTCTTGAGAAATTTTCTTTTTCTTGAACTGGGCGACTTGCCTTATTTAATAAATGAATGTGTTTATTTTTTAATGTATAATATAAATGTTATTAACAATCTTGTTTTTCTTAGATACAACAGATAATCCAGTGACCCAATTTGAAAAAGATACCATGATGTCAGTGAGTAAATGCCCACTTGGTGCAAATATAAACAGATTCTCTTAAAAAAAATCTTCTAGCAGGAACATAATTTATTTCCCAAATCTTCCAAGCCCTTAATTTTTCATCAGGTTGAACTACTTCTGTACTGACCCAGAACCCTTTAGTTACCCTTAGAACCCAGGTTACTATAAATGAAACTAGTAATTACAAACAATTTTAAAATTTGTTAAGTATTATATTCATTAAGCATTTGTTATTATAGGGGCAGGATGGGACAGAGCAGGATTTCTATTATCCGAACAGAAGAGACCGGCAAAGGAGAATCCTGGAGCCCTCAGTGGCTTTCGAAGGCTTTTATTGAGCTTTTACATGTAGTGCAGCAACCAGGTACACAGCAGGCAGGGGTTCCGGGGGGCCAGGAGGACGGAAGGCCAGGAGGCCACTAGGCCTCCAAGCCCGGGGCAAGTCTTCACTCTGGGCCTCTCTCTGGCTTTCTTTTTCCCCTTCTCTCCTGTTCTTTCTCCTGCCTCTGCGTCTCTTGGAGAGTATCTTAATACTGAGCCATGGCCCACAGAAGTAAATAACACAGCTTACAACAATGTAACAACTGCAGGTGCCACATCAGGTGGAGCAATCCTAATGGTGGGAGGGCAGAAAAGCCTGAAAAACAGTTACCCTGCAGTTATTTATAAAGTTATGAGAAAACATCAGTGCACAGTACAGGCCGATGCCTCATATGTTTGGTATTTTGCAGTCTGGACTGGGAAGCATGATCTTCATATGAGCTCTCCTCCTGATACGTTTCAACTTCACTTTCATATTTTTCAGATCATTAACTTAATAATAATATTTACCGCTTGGTTTGCCAGGGAGTAAGAACTAATAACCATCATGATAGAAGCTGACATCAATTGTATTCTGTAGACAATGATAGATATTATTCTTTTTAATATGTACAGTCATATAGGGAATTTAATGAAGCAGTGAAGTACATTTTGTTATTTTGTTGTCAATCTGGATAACTGGTGTTCACAGCTGTCACTTAACCAGATTACACAAGATAAACCAGTTAATAGGAGGCAATATCGTGATCTCAAACTGAATTAAGCAATGTCATTTAGTATAGACACATAGTTGTTACGATTGGTGGCACTTAAAAAAAAAATAAGTAGTAAGTGAAGTAGAGTTTGATCCAGGATCTATTTTAATCCTAAACATGATCTTTCCAATGTAATCAAAACAACGTATGCCTGGTGTTGAGTTTCATTTTAGCACAGATTTGCACTGAAATGAGCAATAGTGAAGTAAAAAATAATATAAGCAAAAGCAACTATACATAGAACTCGTTGAAATAAAGTATTTTATGGCAGTCTCTAAAGAAAATACAAGAGGGATTAAGTTCTTAATAGTCAGGGAAATTTTCTTAATATTCTCTCTCCTTATTATATCTTTTTTACTGCCTTACTCACTCAAAAATTCATTGCCAGATAAAATTCTTAACTTTCCCACATCTCCTCCAAAGCTGTTTGCTTAGCTCTCTTTCTTCTTGGCACCACTCTGTAACCTATTTCATTTCCCTTTTCCAGTTACTTCTGCCCATTCAAGTTTTCCTTACTCCTTTGTATTCTTTCCTTGCTTGCAATACACTCTATGGCAGGTCAGATTCTAAAATGACCCCAAGATTTCGAGCTACTGGTGTTTAATGTAAATGATTTATGTCTTCTTGAAATTTCTTGAGACTTGCTTTGTGGCTCAGCATATGATCATATACTAAATTTTTCATGTATATTTGAATTCTGCCATTGTTTGATACAGATCATTAGCTTGTTTGCTAATAACTTTCAGGCCTTTTATATGTTTGTCTGTTCTATCACATTTTGAGAGAGTTATGTTAAAAGCATCCACTGAAATTGTGGCTATTTGTATTTCACTTTTAATTGTTTTGGTTTTTACTTTTTTTTTAAACTATATTAGCATGCAGGGAAATTTAGGATTATAATATCTTCCTGTTGGATCAGTTCAACAGCTGGAACTTTTATGGCTGTTGCTCTTGTTTGTTGTTCTTGTTTGTGTTGTTTTGCTTTATCATATGTCTACTTATACTTGTTTTCCTGCTGGACATTTATTTGTAGAAGTTTAATTTTCTGGAAAAATTATTTGTAGAAATTACTTGGGAACATGGTGAAGGGAATTTTTCTTCTTCTGGAGGGAATTTTTTTCCCCTTGCTCCAAGTGTCCATGAACATTAACCTTTGAGACCACACTAATCCAAATTCAGAGATTGATATTTCCTGGACTACTCAGATGACTTGAGGTTTGGATTTCACTTTGGTTCTCCCAATTCATAGGGTATAGCTTTGTGGGAGTGCCAGTGCAAAGATGGAAAGGTTACTAGGGTTCTTATCATTGGGATGTCTGGACTCTATTTTGTCACCCTTGCTTCAGTAAAAAAAAGTATTCTTTAGTATTTTAGTCATCACCCAAAATTAGAAAGTGCCTTCGGGGCAAAAGAGACCAAAAGCAAATATTAATTCTAGAACTATACAGATAATAACCAAAATTAAGTGTTCAAGTGAAGTGTTTAATAGTATGTTAAACTCAGCCTAAGAGAGAATCCATAAACTGACTAGCCTCCTTGGATTTCTGCTTTCTCCCATATCCTAGACAAGTTATTCTTTTATCTTATAAGCTCTCCAAGATATCCATGTTAATGTTTTATAAATGTTATCCAGTCTTTCCAGTTTTTCTTTGTTGTTAGGATGGGCTAAATTGCTTGGGCAACCATAACCAAAATTCTAAGTCTCTCTGTTCTTTTAGCAATGTAAAAAACTCACAAGATCTGATTACAAGGGATTTTAATAAAGAATGTGCAGAAATGACATGTTCTTTGCCTTTGTTGTAAAAATATAGCTCTTCTGGGAATGGACATGGAAAACCTCTCCTACCTTGCTTAAAAGCAATGAATAATAGTCATTCCATTTACTTCCAATAAGGAATATTAATTTGTACATGGTGGTGAGAGATCTCTGACCTCATGGTTATCATTTTACTTTGGAATTCTTCTAACATATACTACTATGGAATGGGCAAGACTATGAGAGAGAGAGAGAAGAAAAGAGAAGAGGGGAGAGGAGAGAGGAGAGAGAGAACTTTTCTGGTGGTGAGAGAGAAAGAGAGAGAGAGAGAGAGAACTTTTCTGGTGGTGATACTACTGCAAGCCTTAAAAGATTTATATGTAGGTTTGTGGGATAAACTGTCATGGGGATTAATTGCGTGAGAGTTGTGGCTGGATGTGATTGGAGATAGGGAGGAGAACTTGGTACTTTGAATTTGTGACTGAACCCTGTAGAGAGAGAAACTTCAGGCAGAAGCTAAAGGAGTTGCTATAATGATGGCCTTGTTGCAATGAGGGCACCATCAATTCTGTTCTAATTCTTAGTGACAAATGAGATACAGAAAAGCCTGAGATGATTTGGCACTGAGAACTCTGTGGGAATCAAGTTCCATTTCAGTAATTTGGTGTTGTGACAATGAGATACCACACGAGAGCTCAATAGGTGACTGGATTGTGCTATGTGGTATGGGTTAGAATTTAGTATGGAAAATTTGAATTTGTCAGTCATCAGCCTAGAGATGAGAGCAACACCCTTAGAACTAAAGATATTGTTAAAGATAGTGATTTTATAGAAACTATTAAAAATTCCATCATTTTAAAGACAATTCATTTTTGCTTGCATTTCTTTATTTTTGGACTTATCTCTGAGTGAGATGCCTTGGATCACTCAAAATGGAAGGGTTTTGTATGTGGAACATAAAGAACATTTTGACAGTGACCTGAACCTCACTGAAAGAAGTCTGTCAGGTAACAGAGTCAGAATAGCTTTCAGGGGATGGATTAAGTGAAGTTTAGGTATATGAAAAGAAAAATGGAATTAAGAATAGAATCATTTATTTTCTATAAGTTGGAGTGCAGTTTGTAATAAATTGACTACAATAGTTAGAAAGACATAAATTCAGTCTCAGATACCAAAAAGCATTTAGACAAAATTAGGAACAATTTGCAAGCTTCTCTTTTCCTCAGGTTGCTTTTCGGACAGTGCAGGATTTACTTCTTGGGCCACTAGGAAGTCTGTTTCCTTCATGTTCTCCTTGCTTCCCACCTATTGCTCTACCAGGCTCCTGGCTTGCCTTGGATCTTCGGTTCTCCCCAGTGGAGACCTAACAAACTCCTCCTAGCACATACTTAATGTATTATTATGGTTAATTACCTCCTTTTCATTGGTGTGAGTATTGGGCAAGAGAGCACTGTCCCACTCTTATCTTGGAGTTGAGGTAGGGCAAAAGTGGGCTGAGGACAGAGATTCCAGCCCTGTCTAAAAATACAGAATCTGGGGCCTCCCTGGTGGCGCAGCGGTTGAGCGCTGGCTTGCGAAGCTGCCCGCAGCCTCTGCAGCGCCGGTTCGATCCCCGGCTGTTCCCAGGCCACCGGAGGAGGGTCCCACATGGCGCGCAGACCTCTCCTGCTGCCCGCCGCTCCCCTCAGCAGTGTACTTCGGTCTTTCTGCCTGCTCTGCTCCCCGCTCTGGCTCTGGTGAATTCTCTCACCCTCCCGCGCTTCTGTCTGTACCCAGTGCTTGTATAAATAAATAAATAAATCTTTAAAAAATAAAAATAAAATAAAAATACAGAATCTTTTACATGGAGATAAAGTAAGCAAGAATTGGCCATTTATTAGACGAGTCTTTTATATGTTTTAAATACTGTTTTAAGATGATCAGAGCTAGGTGTAGCCACCCAAGGGGAGGATGTAGAGACATGCAGAGTTTTTTTTTAATTTTTATGTATTTTTAAAGATTTATTTATTTATGCATATAAGAACTGGGGTGCAGGCCAGTAGTGCAGGGTGTGGTGGTGGTGGTGAGAGGATTCACCAGAGACAAAGTGGGTAATAGAACAGGTGGACTGACTGAAATACACTGCTGAGGGGAGCAGCGGGCGAGTCAGGAGAGGTCTGCTGTACCATGTGGGTCACCTCCCTGGCTGGGGATCGAACTTGTGCTATAGTAGCTGAGGATATCTTAATAGCCTGCGACTTAACCCTTGGTACCACCTGGGAGGCCCCTAGCATCTGGAGTTCTGCCTTAAACCCATTCTGGAAAGGAATCCTCTGGCCTCTCTCTGGCTGTGCCTCTTTCTATGAGTGATGAGTTTGTGGGACCAATTGCCGCGGACCAGCCTCCGGCAAAACATCGTGTCAGGGGTTCCTGAAAGGATGAGACGGCCTAGGCGAAAACGAAAGAACTGAAACTTAAGGGCTGAAGGGAAGGGGATGAGGTAGTGAGGAGACACTAACACTTGGATGAGGTGCAAGTATCTTCTGCCGAGAGACTCAGCAGGTCTTTATTTATTCATTTTTAGTAAGCAGAAAAAAAAATACATTGTCATGTGTAAAGCAGAAACAATTAGTGTATTATGTTCCCATGGGCTACTGGCTCCTACGGGTCCCAGTTAGACGGCAGCCTTCAGGTTAATAGATAAAAAACCAGACCTAACACTAAAACTTATTTTTTCAGCTAGACAATTATCTAAGACAGTGGATAGCCGCCAGTGCATCCCTATCAGCTAAAGCCTAAGCATCAAAAGACTATTTTATTCACATGGCCTTCAGTCAGAGACCAGCTGCTGCACAGCTATCAGAACTTTTTCCACCTACAAACTTCTTAACTCAGTTAACTTCATTTAAAAACTTTCCTAAGAAACTTCTAAATAAAAGGAACTTCTAAAAAAGCAAAAGAAGGACTTACTATAATAGTTGTGCTGGTTTGCTTGTCAGATCTGTACAATAAATCATCTCCCATTGTCAAGTGGGCCAAATTGTTTAATAACTAATATCTAAACAGGTAACTGTCCATGCCAATTGCTTGCAGTCTACTGATACATATAATTTATTGCCTAATGTACTTTTCTGATAAATTTTTCTCTTTTTATGACCAAGAACAAAAAATGAAGGAATAAGGAATCTTCAGCCCCACGGTGTGAGGCCCTTTACCTTCGGCCCCATGGTGTGAGACCCTTTAGCTTCGCTGCTTGCCAGTGTCTTATCTGGCTGGGGCATCAAGGCCTCCTGCAGCATCCAATGACATGTTCTTACTTGGAGACTTTGTTTCCCTTTTTTAGTCATAGTATGGGAACTTTCTTGTTGAGATCTCTTACTTAAACAGATAAAAGGGGGGTGGTGAAAAGAGAAGGTGCAGAAGGGTGAGTTTTGTGTACAGCAAGGAGCCTCCACTTGCACTTTTACCCAGAGCCTCACAAAAGTTAGGCTTGGGCCTATACTTCCTGATGTTCCAATCCTTTTCCTGTCTTTCTATTGCATTACATTTCCCAATTCCTGTCTTAGATCTAAGTTCCCCTAGGCAGGCTGTGATCTGCTTTTAACTCTAGACAAAGGTCCTTAATCATGACTTCACAGCTTTTCAAAAAGTCTTCGAACTTGAATGGGAAAACATTTACACTTTTATTTTCACTAAGTTCTAATTGAAATTTATCATTTTCCTCAGTTATGAATGTAGGCCAAAAAACCCCAAAAAACAAACAAACAAAAAACACCACACACACAAAAAAAAAACCCCTGCACAATGATATGAGCAGTCCCTGTAACTTTGCCATCAATGGAAATCACAAACATTTTTACAGCATTTTAATATTATAGGTAAAACTTAAAATATCATACATCAAAACAGAGTATTTTGAAATAACTTCTCATTTAATGCGTTAATAAAGAAGTTTACTTATTACTATAGTGTCACAAATTAAAAACAAATTGATAGCTTTATTTCAATATTATCTGTTCACTTCATAATCCTTTGTATTTTATTTGACATATTTAAAATATTCTGAAAGGAGCCCATAGGCTTCAGCAGACAGGAAAAAACATCAGTGGTACAAATAGGATTAAGAATGTCTGAGATACTGAAATTTGGATTTCCTTGTCTCTCTTCTCTCCCCATCCTTGCTCACCTCACGCAGGGACATCCCCGTTAGCCACAAACCCATAGAATCTAAATGTCTCCTGGTCCTTGCTCAGAATTTGGCCAGGATAGCTCTTCTGGGACCCTGACCTCCTCGCTAAGTTCCCTAAAGCCCCACTGTCTAGCACTGAGCATTGTTTCATGTGGCCATTTGAGTTTGGGTCATTTCCTTGGTATGATGTTTAGACACATATCTGATACTGTTTCTTGGGAGTCACTCATTGTGGCCTCCACAGCCTCCTGGTTTATGTAGGTTAATTGTCTTTTCCTTCTAAGAGTTTTTTCCTAAACGTTTCTATACAACCTTGCCAGAAGGACATGTGTATAACTTGGTCATTCAATGAGAAAATTGCCCCCGCCCATCTGCCTACCATGGACTTCATGTTCCCATATGAACACATGGTATTTTTACTCATCCCAATTTTGACATTATGGGTATGACATTTTTTTTAAAGATATATTTATGCAGTCAAGAGCTGGGATACAGGCCAGAGATGCCGAAGGGTGAGAAGAATCACCAGAGACGGAGTGGGGAACAGAACAGGCAGACTGACTGAAACACACTGCTGAGGGGAGCAGTGGGCAAGACAGGAGAGGTCTGCCCTGCCATGTGGATTGCTTCCTGGCCGACTGGGAATCAAACTCATGCTGCAGAGGCTGTGGATTGCTTTATAGTGCAGTGCTTAACCCCTTGGACCACCAGGGAGGCCCTGGGTATGACTCTTAATAGTCTTCTCTGATTCAAGTAGTTTCAATGACACTTAGCTCCTGGTCTGCTCTGTTGTATTCTCTTTTCCTTCCGCCCTCTCTACCATTCCTATTAGTTTTTGAAAATATTAATTTCTCTTGCTTATCAGTTTGGTTTGACCTAAACTGGAAATTTGGTCTTCCTTGTGGAAAGTTCAGTTCTTCTAACCTTATCCGGCTAATTGGAATTTGCCCTGTGCAAACATGATTCAAGAGTCAGCCAGAGATTTAGATAATTTGTACACTTAATTTGTGATACTTCTCTGGTTTTGTTTTTTGGACTGTCCTTTCTTTCTATATGTTGTGGTTATCCTGAAATATTTTCTTAACACATCAGGCCAGAAAGACTATGTTTCTATGTAGTTTGTAGTGTTCAAAAGTCATGTACTTGGGTCTCAATTCTTTGCTTTTTGAATAATTGAAGAGGAATATTTGAAGTGTGGTTTAAAGCACCATCTAGTAGTGGAAATTATATTGTGTATTTACCATATATATTAGTCTTGCAGTGTTTCCATAACAATAACACAGAATGGGTGGCCTAACCACAATTTATTTCTTACAATTCTGAAGGCTGGTAGTCTAAGATCTGAGTGTGAGCAGGTTTAGTTTCTTCTGAGGCTTCTCTTCTTGGGTGGATGGCCACCTTCTTGCTGTGTTCTCACATGGACTTTTCTTTTGCATGCACATTATACTGCTGACAATTTTTCCTTTTTTATAAGGACAGCAGTGCTGTTTATTAATGCCTCACTTTTAAGATCTCATTTATTCTTAATTACCTCTTAAAAAGGCCCTATCTTCAAATATAGTTACTTTGGGAGGTTAGACCTTCAACATATGAATTGGGTGGTACTATTTAATGTATAATAGCATCTTTTTGGTCTCATGATGTATCTGAGATTAAGAAGAGTTGGTTTTTTTCTTTCAGGCAGATATGTAAAACTTAAAAAGAAAAAGAATCATAATGAATTTCCCCAAGAAAGCACCTGAATTATCATTGTCACGGGCTACTCCTAGATGACTGACCGTTGTATACTAGAGCTTCCCTTGGGTTTGCTTTCCTTCTAGTGAAAACAAAAACTTAACTTATGGAAGCAGTCAATTGAAATATATCCAGCTCATGACTAGACCTCTTCAGAAGCAAATCAAAGTTTACAGATGACTTCCCTACTCTCCTTAAGTAGTGTAAATAGAGGTGCTGTTAGCAATAAGTGATCCAAAATCCTTAGGAGTTATGTTAGAGGGAGAAATTCAATTGTTCTATAAATGTCATTGTTTTGTTTCAGATAGTATCTGAGAATTATATATCTCACTATATCTGTTGGAGAGTGTTCATTGAACACAAATATTTCAGACAGTGTTGTCATGCTGCTCCAGCTATACCTAGTTATGGTAAAGCTAGTTAAGTGCAGTGTCTTCAGGTTGCATATGTATTCTTGATTCGTGAGTTCATGGTTATTAAATTTATAGCAACATGCCACCTTACTGTCTGTTGGTCTTCTTTTTAAGAAATTGGTTTTTACATGATGCTAACCAGGAACTCATATTTGTCAATTTCTAGACACATTGGCTCTAGAAGGGGACTTTGTTGTTTCACTCTTAATGCCATGTCATGAAGATAATACTTCCCTAGCCAAAATATTAGGACTCATTCTTCTGATTATGGGATAGAAAAATTGAGATGGAGACCATTCCAGCAAATCTAGGGTACATGATGAAGTATATGGTAGCTATCAGGACAAGCCTAAGATGTCTGGTAAAGAACACCCGGGTATAAAGTATTGTCTACTGACACTGAGTCAAGGAGTGTTGTTAATGCACATAAAATCAGTTTTATGACATTGGCATTTTGAAAAAAGAAAGGGTTTATTTGAAAACCAACTGACAAGAATATAGGAGTTAAAACTCAAACTTGTCCTTCCTCCCAGGAAAGGGAAGATGTTTATATCTATTTTTTTGTGAGTAGGGTCAGGAACTGAGTTCTCTTGGCTAAGGAGCAGGCTAAAGTCAAAGGAATGTAGGCTTTGTTGAAGTTCAAATTGACCCTTATGGGGAGACGTCCTTTTCAAGTGATTGGATCTTCCTGGTGGATAGATCCCTTGCCTCTGAGGTGGTCCTGATGGTCCCTTTGGTAACATGCAGGCCTTATGGGTCATATCTGAGCATCACACTCTGTTGCTTTTGTGATAACAAGCTTAACATATATAGTTAAGCACTCCTGTTTCTTTTCATAGTGGGTTAGTCATGGTTTCACTACTGGTCATACTATTCCAAGAGAAAGACTCACAGGAGAAAGAGTTGATACTGGTATTCTGTATGTCTTTACAACAACTTCAGGAAAAATCATAAAACACCAGAGGATTCTGGTTAGTCAAGACCTTGATTAAATTAAATTGATTAGACTATTCTTGGGAAGTCCTCAGCTTCCAGTGTACTTTTTTGAAACCTGTGACCAGTATTAACTTTGTTTTTCACTCTGTTTGCAAAAACCTTTTAAGTAAACTAAATGAATCTTTCTTTTGATTGTGTTTCTAACTGAATTACCATCTGCTATTTGGAAATCATAATTAGTTTGAGATTTACATTTAAATATAAATTGTGCACTATCACACTGATTGGTCTGAGTCTAGGATAAGGAGAAGAGAATTATTCTTATAGTTTGGTTTTATTATTCACTCCAATGCTTCCTCTATTACATGTATCTTAAGAACCTTGATTGGTATATAGAGGCTTCAACTGCTTATTATTCTTTCCTCAGCCCCTCATATTTGCAGCATCCCTCATTCATTTAGGACAGTTTTAATTTCCATGGCCACTATGGTTTCTCTGTGCTTTCTTAAAGGATAACTGCCAAGGTTGATAGGTTCAAATTGGACTTTTCTTCTTAAGTGCATTTATGCATTGCCAAGATCTTCCTGCCTCCTTACATGCTTTTGATTTTAATGGTTGATGCACTGCCAGTTGACTCAAGGACCAAGCAATTACAATAATGTCAGCCCTCAAATCTGATTGTACAAATCCAGAACAGTATGCTACTTTTCTTTGTATTTAAGGAATGTAAGAACAGTGCCCAGGAATCAATTTAAGAACAATAGGCTGTTGAGTTAAAGCATCATTATCATTAAAAGGTATTTTTTACAATGCTTGGCATTTTTCAGTGGATTCAATGATTAGATCAGGGTTCTGAGCCTACTCCTGCCATGATTTATTGAATCTCCTTGGGCAAGTCACCCTAATACCTTGGAGCAGCCTCATTTGTAAAATGAGGGGTAGAACTAGTTGTTTTTCCATATTCTTTCAGGATCTTAAATTTTATGGCTAAAAATATTATTCTGGTGAAAACTTTTCAATTTAATCCCACTTTTATGAATGAAAATGGAACTATAGTGGGCGTTAACTCAGGATTATGTAAGTCTTTTAAGAAATTGATTTGAATGCCTGTTTCTTTATCCACCTCTACACTATTTATTTAAAACTTGAATAAACTAAAAACAACTTTTAGGGGATAAATATTTTAGATTCCTAAAATATTTTGAACTAAATTATTTACTGTAAATATTTAAGAACATAACGTTATGCCTTAGTTTCTTACACTTTTAGCTCCTTCAAAAATTGAAGGAAATTGAGGGCCTCCCTGGTGGCACAAAGGGTTAAGGTGCAACCTTCGAAGCTCTGCAGCCACTGCAGCATGAATTCGATCCCTAGCCAGGGAGCGATCCACATGGTACAGCAGACCTCTCCTGACTCTCCTGCTGCTCCCCTCAGCAGTGTATTTCAGTCAATCTGCCTGTTCTGTTCCCCACTCTGTCTTTGGTGAATCCTCTCACCCCTACAACTCTGGCCTGTACCCCAGCTCTTGTATGTATAAATAAATCTTAAAAAAATATTGAAGGAAATTGAAAAGTTAAGCATAAACGAAATAAAATATTTCAGTCATTAAACTGGATGATGTTTTGCTGAAACCAAATCAACGATTGAAAGTTGCATTTGAGGGCCTCCCTGGTGGCGCAGGCAGTTGAGCACAGTGCTGTGAAGCTGTCCGCAGCCTCTGCAGTGCCGGTTCGATCCCTGCTGGCCTCAGAGCAACCCACATGGCGAGCAGACCTCTCCTGACTCACCTGCTGCTCCCCTCAGCAGTGTATTTCGTCAATCTGCCTATTCTGTTCCCTGCTCTGTCTCTGGTGAATCCTCTCACCCTCCTGCGCATTTGGCCTGTACCCCAGCTCTTGTATAAATAAAAAAATAACAAAAATCTAAAAAAAAAAGAAAGTTGCATTTGATCCCAGTTGTTATGGGGTAGGTTTCTTTGAATTTGGCATAACTAATTAAAAATGCCATGTTGTGACTCAACTTTTCACCAATTTCTTTTATAGGAAACTGGGGTGTTATTTGGCCTTCATTAAGTACAACCATATAATTTACTTCCTTAATCAATTTTTTCTTTTCCCCTTTAGCTTTTCACAATTAAGTAAAGTTAGTGCCAGTGTGAATGTAGCGCAGACATGGGCACCAAAGCCATGTGACAAAAATTAGTTATTCCTTTGCTCCTCAGTAATTCATATGCCAGCTAGTTGTATTACCAGATCTTGTTCTAGGCACAGGGGATACAGCATTGAATAAGACTGCAACTTGCTCTATCCTCATAGAACTTATGTGAGTCTTGAAGATGGTTTAGAATATCAACTTTAGATTATTGTAAAGTGAAAATGGAAATTAAAATATTACTGTAAGAAACCTGACCCTTGAGAATATGTCTGTGGCACGTTTGTAAGATGTTCATGGATCGGGCTTCCCCGGTGGTGCCGCGGTTGAGTGCTGGGCTGCGAAGCTGCCCGCAGCCTCTCCACCGCTGGTTCGATCCCCGGTCACCAGCGAGGGTCCCACATGGTGCGCAGACCTCTCCTGCTGCGCCCACTGCTCCCTCAGCAGTGTATTTCATCAGTCTGCCTGTTCTGCTCCCCGCTCTGGCTCTGGTGAATTCTCTCACCCTCCTGCGCTTCTGACTATACCAGGTGCTTGTATAAATAAATAAATAAATCTTAAAAAAAAAAAAAAAAAGATGTTCATGGATAGAAATTTGAGAAAGATTTCTCTGTTTAGTTTCTTCCTCTTGTATTATCTGCTTCCTAACTTTAGTAATCCATTTGAAAATGGAATAGTTTATCCATTTTTCAATTTTTAGTAGAATTTTAATTTACAAAGAGTTTCATCCTGGACCAATAGTATTGCTCAGTGAGTTAAGGCAGGGTGGTAAGATGGAAAGAGCATCTGTTCAGGGGTTTAGTCAGAAGACTGGGATTCTTGCCTTGTCGTCATTAGTGGACTGTTGTGACTCTTTTTTTGAAGATTTATTTATTTATACATACAAGAGCTGGGGTACAGGTCAGAGGTGCAGGGAGTGGGGAGAGGATTCATAGAGACAGAGTGGGGAACAGAACAGGCAGACTGACTGAAATACACTGCTGAGGGGAGCAGCGGGTAAGACAGGAAATGTCTGCTGTGCCATGTGGGTTACCTCCCTGGCCGGGGATTGAACTTGCACTGCAGCGGCTACAGACAGCTTTATAGGTTGTGTCTTAACCTCTTGCACCACCAGGGAGGCTCCGGACTGTTGTGACTTTAAGGAAGGCATTTAAACTCTCTGAATTTCTTCTTCACCTTCAAAATTGCAAGGGGAACCTGGAAACTGATTATATTTTTTTTTGGGGGGGGGAACCATATTTCTTTGAGAATCAGATGAATGCCTTGAACCTTATATGTACTAAATTCTTTACACACACAAAAATTTGCTTATATGTTTAAAGGACGTATGAATGGCCACAGAACAATATTGGTTAGAGAGGTAACTACTATTAATATTTTGTCATAAATACTTTCTGTTCTTTTAGAATTGAAGTATTCTGCTTCCCCCCATCTTAACAATATATTGTGGAAATCTTTCCATGTAAAACGTTCTTTTCTAACATAATTTTAATGGATGTTTCAAAATATATTTAAGGAGTGATTATCAGTGGACATTACAGTAGATACTTGTGTCTATTATAGAGCATCAAGTCTCCCTCTTTTTTAAAATATATTTATATATATTTTTACTTATACAAGAGCTGGGGTACAGGCCAGAGTCGCGGGAGGGTGAGAGGATTCACCAGAGTCAGAACGGGAGCAGAAAAGGCAGACGGACCGAAAGCACTGCGGAGGGGAGCAGCAGGCGAGACAGGAGAGGCCCGCCCCACTATGTGGGATTCTCCCCGGCCGGCGGGAATCGAGCCAGCACCGCGGAGGCTGCAGACAGCTTCACAGCGCGGCACTCAATCCGCTGCGCCACCGGGGAGACCCTCAAGTCTCCCTCTTAATGATAATTGTATCACAGGTTTTTTTTGGGTAAAACCTCACTACTCAAGTTTTTAGCTATGTGTTTTGGGTGAGATTGTTATATATCCAGTATGGTTACATATTGTAATCAAGTTAGAGCTAGTATGATGCTTTTTCCCAGCACATCTGGGAAAAAGATTTTTGTACTCTGGATTTGGTAATGTTCAAATGACAACTATTAAGTGAGTCTGCAGAAGATGAAGCTGACACCCACAATAAGCTGAGTCAGAAGATGAATTTTGGTAAAATTATTGGCTCCTGGAGATTGTCCTAAAGTCTGCCACTCATGGGAGCTTTTCATTTACATGAACCAATGCATTTTATTTTTGTTTAAAACCTTTTAAGTTGAGTTGTTAGGTATTTGTAACCTAAAGAAACCTAAATACAGGCATTTAGATTATTTCCAAAATTTGGCTGTTATAAGTAATGACTATAATGAATATCTTCACCCTGTTAATGAAAGGCAATAATTCTTCCTTCTGTCTTCTATCCTCACACAATAAAATAAAATAAATATCAAAAAGAATAAAAATATTAAAATATAAATATTTATATTTTTTATTTATAAAACTTATCAAAGTACATTTTCTCAATGACTCTTCCCAAGTAACCTAACAGAAGTCTCTACCTTTTAAATTTGTGAATACTGTCATAAATACTTATTTGCAAATTTTGTTTAAATACCTGTTTTCTTTTTTTAATTAAAGGACATCTTTACTTTTCTTACATTAAATTTGGAGAAGATTATAACTGCATGTTTTTTCTATGGTAATTTTTCATATACCAGCATCCTTTATACCCCTTTGATCCTTTCTACTACCCCCTCCCTTTTAACCTCAGAGGCCTAACTTCATTTGTCTCTGCTAAATTTATGTGCATTTTGCTTTGGCAAATCATCACCTATCTAAATGTTTAATATTTTTCTTTGCCATTTTGACTTGTCTTACTATACATAATTCCCTCTAACTCCTTCAATTTTGCTGTAAATGGCACCATTTCATCTTTTCTTATGGCTGAACAGTATTCCATTGTATAGATTGACCATATCTTCTTTTTTTTTTTTTTTTTTTTTTTTTATAGAGGCATGCTTTTATTTATTTGTTTGCTGGTTTGTTTGTTTGTTTTGTTTATACATGCACTGGGTACAGTCAGAAGCGCGGGAGGGTGAGAGAACTCACCAGAGCCAGAGCGGGGAGCAGAGCAGGCAGAAGGACCGAAGTACACTGCTGAGGGGAGCAGCGGGCGGCAGGAGAGGTCTGCACGCCATGTGGGACCCTCCTCCGGTGGCCGGGGAGCAGCCAGGGATCGAACCGGCGCCACAGAGGCCGCGGGCAGCTTTGCAACCCAGCGCTCAACCGCTGCGCCACCGGGGAGGCCCTGACCATATCTTCTTGATCCAACCTTGTCAGTGGACTCCTAAGTTGTTTCCATATCTTAGCTATTATAAATAATTTCAATAAACATTATAGAACATATAACTTTTTGAGTTGATGATTTCATGTTCTTTGGATAGATGCCTAAAAGTGGGTTTGCTTGGGCATCTGGTATTTCCTTTTTTTTTTTTTAACAAAACCTTTTTATCTTCTTTTTTTAATTTTTTACATCATTGTTCATTTTTAAACAATATTTGCTTTCCCCACCCTCTCAGGTTTAGTTCCATTTTTCGTTTCTTAAGGTAAATCCAGATTGCTTTTCAAAATACCTATACCAGTTTATGTTCCCGTCAATGGTATAATAGGGTTTCTCTTTCTCTGTATTTTCTCCAGCACTTGTTATTGTAGGTCTTTATAATATGTGCCATTCTTTTCGGTGTGAGATATCTTGTTGTGGTTTTGACTTGCATCTCCCTTATTAAAAAAGTGATGAGGAATCTTTTTCCTTATTTCTGTCCACATTTTGGATATCCTCTTTGGCAAATTATCTGTTTAGGTCTGCTTCCCTTTTACTTATTGGATTGTTTGTTTTTTTATTGTGAAGTTGAATAACTTTTGTATGTATCTTGGATTTGACTCCTATTGGTTGGGTCATGTGAGAATATTTATGTCCAGTCAATGGGATATCTTTTTAACCTACTTATATTTTCCTTAACTTTGTAGAAGCTTTTTAATTTGAGGTAATACCAATTGTTTGTTTTTGCTTTAATTTCTCTTGTCATTGGGGTCAAGAGTCCGAAAACATTTCTATTATTGATGTCATGAAATATATTGCTGATGTTTTCATCTATGTATTTTATTGTTGCAGGTCTTTCCTTTAAGTCCTTAATTAATTTAGAATTTATTCTTGAACATGGAGTGAGAGAATGATCCAACTTTATTCTTTTCCATGTGGCTGTCCAGTAGAATAGTTTATGTGCTTACCAAGTTGAGTGTAGAGGACTCTTAATCTACATGTCATTGAAGTCCTCAGGATGTCATGCCTTAGTACTTACATTGAATTTGTCCTATAATGAAGGTTTCTCTGAATTATCTGTAATGAGATGCCAAGATACTGATATATGGAATTTTGCTTAGTAATCACACACTCCGTTCTTGGTTTCTAAATATTTTTACTCTGGTCAAACTTTATATGTCTCAAAACTTTTCATTTGGCTGCCCTAATTCTAATTCTGTTTATAGCCCTTTAAACTTGGTTACCTAGATGTTTAACTTTACTGTACATAATATAGGATTAATTTCTGTTTCTTCTTATCCTATGCTTCTTTTACCTTGACTTAGAGTCTGTTCCAGCTTCCAAGATCTTGGTCAATATCTGTGTAGTATCAGGTTCCACATACTGCTGCCAGCACAGGACTTTAGAGAGAAAGCACACTCTTTCTGTTCTTCCTCAATACTGGATAGAGATAAGGAAAATATGCTCACAGAAACATTTAGAATCATTGTTTCTTAAAACAATATAGAAATAATTCTCACAAAAGAAGTTGCTAAACCTCAAGTAACTTAATATGTAACTTAAATCCTCATTTGTTTTCTTTGGCAACTGAGGATATGTTATTTTTATAAATACATGTTTGATATGGAGTATTTCTTTTCATAGATTCAATGTTTATTTTTGTTAGGAAAAACTCTTCAGGAAAACAGTCCTCCCAGCTGAG